>NC_081549.1:9889118-9984549 GCF_901000735.1 Corylus avellana
ATAGTTTGGTAGTTTGAGGGGTTACTTTATCACTTTTGAAACATTAGGTGGCTAAATTGAAAACGATTAGTAGTTTAGAGAGCTTTTTTATATTTTTCCCTATATATATGATAACCATTAGGGTAAAGTCCACGTACTCCCCTAAAATTACTACCAAATTGACAATGTCCCCTCCAAATTACCAAAACATTGTCAATGCCCCCCCTAAGTTTAGCAAAAAGATAAAAATGCCCCTATATATTTCTCAATAAGACAAAAATATCCCTATAAATTAAACAATAAATAAAAATAAAAATATTATTTTTTATTTTTTTTAAAAAGGAAAAATTTTAAATTAAAAAGTAGGATTTTTTTCTTAATTTTTTTAAACGAAATTTTTTAATTTAAAAAAAAAACGAATTTTTTTTAAAAAACAAATATATATATTTTTTAAATGGAAATTTTTTTTAAAATTTTTTTTAATTTTGTTTTAGAAAACCAAAATTTTTATTTTCTTAGAAGAAAATTATTAATTTTTTTTTTAAGACGGAAATTTTTATTTTAAAAAAAAATTATAAAACAAAACAAAAATTTTCAATTTTTATAACAAAAAAAAAAATTGGAATTTTTAATTTTTTTTCTTATAAAAGTGATTTTTTTAAAAAAAATTTAAATGCGACGCCCTTTGGATTTTTTTTTTTTTTGAAGGTTTAGGTTTTTTCTAGAAGTTTTAGTATTTTTTATTTATTTATTTTACTAAGGGTAGTTTCGTCATTGGAGAGAACATTGATAATTTTTTATAGTTTGGGGGGGACATTGTCACAATTTGAGTTTAGGGGGGTCATTATCAATTGAGTGGTAATTTGAGGGGGTACGTTGACTTTCCCCTAACCATTATGTAAATATATTGACCAATATGCAAACACCAATAAATTTATCGGCGTAGATGGACGTTGACTCTTTCCGTAACATTTTGGTAAATGTAATTCTGAGACACCACCACATAGCTTGTCATTTCTAAAAATTGAAGTAACACTTGCATCCGAAAAAATCTCTTCACTTGGCACTTTCCCCCGAGATCATTATGGGAAAGATCGAGATACTTAAGTATCCGTTGAAGCTATATGTCAATTATAAGAATATCTTAATAATAAATAAAAAAATCACAAAATTAATGCATTGAAATTGTAAATTTTGAAGAAACGTTTGTCGACAATGAACAAACCATTAATCTAAAACAACCTGAGCAAAAAGGAGTACCTTCAGAAATATGCATGTTACAACTAGAGAAGCCCCAGAATTCATCTTTCCGTAAAGAATTCATCAAGAAAATATTCAATGTAAAATAAAAACGCAAAAAACAATCTCTCCCTTGTCAACTATATCTATATTTCAATATACTCATTGAAATTGTTTTTTTTTTTGTTTTTGTTTTTGTTTTTTTTTTGTAATAAATAGCTACATTTAATTTTTGTCAAAATGTTCATGAGTCATGACGCCTTTGGGTCAATAATTTTTCTTTTTATAAAAATTAAAAAATAAAATAAAATCTCATACCAATAAGACTAAAAAAAGGTAGTCAATTACAAAATCTCCAATCAATAACATGATTTCATACTTTTTTCCTTTTAAAAAAAAATTATTTTATAAACGGGTTAATCTAGTCACTCATGAGTTAAGCAGGTTGACTAAGGATTGACCCGTTTAATAAATGGCTCAGGATTGACCCATCTACTAGCCCATTAGTGACTAAAATTCGATTATGCTAAACCTTAATCCTCTAATTTTATATCGAGTTCCCGAGTTGTGTAAAAAATTGCCAATCCTAACCATTTTTCTACCATCATTTCACTATGTGCTACGTCAACAAATGAGAAAATAGTACGGTATATAACATTACTCATCCCATAACCATCGATCTCAATCTAGATAAACACATAGATATTTGTAGAATTGATACGCTGCATATATGGGATTTAAAATTCAAGGATGGAATGGCCAAAGCCAAGTATGCGCAAAATGTTGCATATAGTATGGAGGTGGTGACGGAGCTATAGGGGGGCTAGTGTGGGGCCCTACATCAGCCCTCTCTAGCAAAAATTTCTTTTTAAAAATGCTTCTTCTTTTTTTAATTTAAAAAAAAAAAGAGAAAAAAAGAAAAAAGAAGAAGCTAGTGTACACATTCTTCGTGATTCAAGGGATTTGTAAGACTAGGCTAATTATATATAAAAATGATTTTCACCATGACACCATGCAATATGTTCTATAACTAAATAGATCCAATTAATCATATATATTCAACAATATATGTCAATGATAAATCCTTCCAAAATCATGTGCAAGAAGGTAGACCATTTTTTTTTTTTTTACAACCATATATATATTATATATATCTGGAAAGAAAGAATAATATAGTGAAATTAAGGTACCTAAAATGGAAGGATGGCTTTTCACCAATCACTTTTCCATTCTTGCCCTATAAAATTTATATATCTACAACCTACTCTAGCCATCAGGCAGATAATGTACACTTAATTAATTAAGTTTATTTTGTTATATATTATATTATATTATATTATATTATATTATATATTTCCAAGTCCCTCAAAACTTGCAAGAAGTTCCCAACCTCTGCCTCATGCTGATGCTGGTGCACGTTTTGGCTTCAAACACGTCGGGCAAAAGCTCTTCAAAAACCTCCAAAAACAACTCCCATTCATCTTCGCTCAACTCTTCAAAAGAAATCCCTCCACTTTCATTGTTATGGTTGGGTACTGAGAAACTCACGCTCTTCATAAACCCCCCTCCTACCTTATAGCTCTCGTCGCCGCCGCCATTTTCATTTGCTTTGATATCATCATAATTGTCATGAAAAGGGTCGTTTTCTTCATACAACGGCGGCAATGCTGCTGCAGCATCAGGCAACACAAAATGGTTCTTCAACAGTTTAGGAACCTCAGTGAAAGAAGTATCTTCTTCGCCTTCATTGTCGTCAAACTGAAACATCTCACCTTCTTTTCTCGTTTCTTCTCTCCAATCATCACAACAAATAATATGATCTCCATCTCCAGGCAAACTCGCCTTCGCTTGTGCACAGAGAATCTCTAACGCGCTTAGATTCTCCTCGTCGCAGCGGAACTCCCGAGTCATCATCTCGGCAATGTCGGCGAGACAAAGCCCGGCAGTCGCAGCTCGCTTCAAGAAAATGGTGCAGAGAACAAACACACGGATGGAAGATTCCCTTATAGAAGGAATCTCAGTTCTTATAAGATCGGCATCTTTGAACACATCAAGATTCGATATGTAATCCATTTCGTGCTCGGAAAAAGGAACCAATGCTTGAGGCCAATGCAGCCACTCAAAATATGGATCATCAAGCCACTCAGGAAGGCAAAGCCCATGGTCGATCGGCACAAGCTCCGCAGAATTATCATTTTTCTTAACAAGTATATTCCCGGCGTGCCGGTCAAGATTCAGCAGCCTGACGTCAAAAATCCCAATCCGGTGAACCGACGCTACTGAGAAGCTGGAAGAACCCAACTCTCCGGCGTCGTATTTGTGGTGAACAAACCGTTGCAGCGACGCGATCTTATAATCCGCCACGCGAGCATCATCTCCATTGTTGACATGGAAATCGACGTTGGAGATTTTCACTAGAGCTGTCGGAGGAACCCCGGCAAAGCCGCCGTGGTCGAGAAGATAAGCCGCCAACTCACGCACGCCGGTTTCGCCGATTCGAACCGAGCGTTTCAAGCCGGGTTGGCCGAGCATCCGACCCGCAAAGCCTTTGGGGTTGTTGAAGGCTAAAGGCTCTTCGTCTACTGGCTTTGCCACCGCAATGTTATCGCCGTTTCGGTTCTGCAAGAAGTAGGTGCCGCCTAACCCTGTCGACACCGGCGTGGGATGGATGCCGGAGGCGAGAGCTACGGCGACCTCGACAACGAGAGCGCGTGCTCGTGGATCGTCGTGGCCGCCGACAATCTCGATGCGGGGATTGGTGTCGGCGGCGAAGTAGTCTTCCTCCGGTGCGGTGGTGATGGATAGGCATGGGGTGGATAAGCTCCGGTGGATGTGATAGCCTTCAAATATTGCTTGGTTTAAGGAGTGGGCTAGATTGGTTTGGCTAAGCTGAAGAAAATTGTGATCGATGTGAGTGTAGGATTGGAGCCTGCATCTCTGGGATCTGTTGAAGGGCTTAAATCCATGATGTTGATCAACAGCCACGGCCATTTCGGAGAATCTCATGCAGGTGAGATTGGCATGCCAAGTACAGCTCTTCTTGGAGGATCCCCTGAAGAATATATATTAGAGTTCTTCACTAGATTAGTCATCATGAATAAATAATAATAATAATAATAAGCACAAATTTTCTTATTGGGAGGAAATTTTCTTCAACTTACTCTAATGAGTGACAAGTGTCATTCAATATTTTTGGGTTTCTAAAAAATTAATGTTTGGTTTCCTATACTAGTAAAATGACAATAAATGACTAAAAAAAAAAAAACATGTGAGAGATACACATATTAGAGTAGGTTGAAGGAAATTTCATCCAAACTAATTTAGTGAAAATTTCTGTCCAAAAAAAAATTTATCTGAATGAGATGGTAAAGTATGAAGGAGAAATATATTAAGATAGGTGAGCTAAAAGCAGGAATAAAAAAAATATTTAATTTTCTTAATAATAAACACAAGACAAGAAACCAAATAATTGTTTCTTAATAATTTTTTAATTTTCAACTCAATTACCTATCAAAATAGAACTCAACGCTTTGCCATATATAGCCACGTTGTTTTAGCTTCTACATTCCTACCGTTGTTACATTAAGAACTCTTTTATGTTGCTCCTAAAGGCTATTGCTCATGCCTAATCTTTTTAATGACGGATTTTGGTTATTGCATATAATAGATTTGTTCTATTTAAGGTTTGGGTAACAAATGATTTTTGTTACAATAGAACCAACAGCCAAGCCTTTTCTTTTTTTTTTCCTGAACAAGGGCCAAGCTTAACTATTTTTGCCCCCAATATATATATATATATATATCAAATGAAAAATTTCACATTACCCCTTACAACTACCACTCAATTAACAATGTCTCCCCTCAAACTATCAAAACATTGTCAATGTCACACTTAAATTACCTAGTAAAAAAAAAACAAAAAAAATACTAAAACTCTAGAAAAAACTTAAAATTAATATATATATATATATAATTTTCTTTTTTTTTTTAATTTTGTTTTATAATTTTTTAAATAAAAATTTCCATTTAAAAAAAATTAAAGAAATTTCGTTTAAAAAATTTCGTTTTTTAAAACAAAATATTTTTTAAAAATTCGTTTTGTTTATATAAAAATTTCCCTTTTTTTAAGAAAATACATTTTTAAAAAAAATTATAATTTTTTATTATTATTATTTTCAAATTTATATGAGTATTTTTGTCTTATTGAGAAAAATACAAAGGCATTTTTATCTTTTTGCTAGCCTTAGAAGGGACATTGACAATGTTTTGGTCATTTGTATTTTGGAATAGGGAGGCGTGAGGTTCTGTGTTGATATAGAGATGCTCCTTCTCTCTCCCGCTCCTTGTCGTGCAAAAGGTGAAGATGGTGATGAGAGATACGGAGGCATGATCAATGGAGGGTTTTTTTTTTTTTTTTTTATTCAAATATGGGAAATGGGTTACAGAGATCGAACAGCAATAAATGGGGTCATCCCAACAACAGAACTCAAACAAAAAATGCAGTACAAACATATAAAGAAACAATAGGCAATGATTTCATTCATGATCACAAAATAATCATAAACAAGCCGGGCCTTTCTAAGGGGGCCGCATACTAACAAACAATAAAATGACTTGATGAAGTGCCTCAAGCGATAAAGGCAACAATAACAGGGAAATGGTTGTTGCAAGAACGTTGATGAAGAACGAACACCAAAATCTATAGGAAATATGAAAGTCAATACCAAAATAAACTAAAATCAAAGAATCAGTCAAAATAAATTGAGTTGCTTTGTTGCCTAAGTTGGAAAATCATCAAAATTGGTCTATATCATTCTCCACGGGTTATAAAGAATTCATCCTTGAATTCAAATCGTCTTTTCCTCGATTTTTCGAATATCCAATCAATCTTTTTCATCTCGTACTTCTCAATAACAAAACAAATTGTTACCAAAAGATAAACAATTTGCAACCAATCACAACATAACTCTCCATAGTAAATCTGAAGTTCCTCACACCAACTTGAGTTAATCTTCACAAGCTCTTGATTATTTTTTTATCAATTCACTCTCCGTAGAAATCTTATAAAAATTATCAATTATTTCTTAGCAACAGGAAGTCAAATTTTCCTCCAACATGCCAAAACCAACATCAAGATTTTGTTTAGGAGAATTTGATAGAAAATTCTCAATCTCAAGAAAATCAATATAATTAATTTTCTCAAGACAACATTGAGATACTTCACTCTTTAGATTTTCGTCAACCGCATAGTGAACATAATTATCTTCAACAATTTTGACGGTATCTATCAAAAAAACTTACCTCCTATAACAAATCCTCTTCGTCAAGCTAGGTGCTGTGGATTGGTGGAAAATTCCAATCAACTGAAGAATCTCCCTCAACAATTTCATCTTCCTCCTCCTCCACATGATATATATTTGAGGCTCACTAACAATAGTCAAGGCAGCGAGTAGCTGGTCCAATGCATCAAGCCTCATCTCCCACCATTGAAATTGTGCCACCAGTTGCACATCACATGTTGCATCATTGCATTCATACACATTGCCAAGTACTTTGCTTTGTATCCAAGTTTCAAGATTTTTATTTTTCAATTCAGTTTGGGGAATAATATTTCAAATTTTTGGAGTTTTCATATGTTTTCTTTTGGCGGCTAGGGTTTTTCTCTTCCCTCATTGTTATTTTCTTTCTTGAGTCCCCTTTAGAACCTTCAATCTTAGTTCTTTGTTTACTGTCATGTGCTATTAAAACAATTCTATAGTTGGTATTAGAGCTTAGTATCTTCTTAGTAAGGGTAGGCGCGGGTTGGGCCAGGGCGGGATTCGGCCTTTTCCCCTACTTGACCCGCACCCTGCGGGTTTGGAAAATCTAACCCGCTACCCGGACAGAGTGAATAGTATCCGCGCAGGTTTGAGTTTTGCAGGGCAGGTTGTGCGGGGCGGGTCGGATTTCGTCATGGAACTCCATGAACGAGTGGAGAGGTCTTTGAGGACCCCAAAAAAAGCTCAAGATTAACCCAGAAGATTAAGAGAAAAATATACGAAAAAACCAAAAAAGCTCAAGATTAACCCAAAAATATTCCCCAACAGCCGAAGACCCAAAGATTTCAGTCAACATGAAGAGAGCTCACAAAGCAGTGGTATGAGCTTTGCTGGTCAATGTTGGTCCACGAAGACGGAGACAAAGCAGAGAGTGAGAGAAGAGAGAAAAAGAAAAAAAGAAAAAGAAAAGAAAAGGGGTGGGGGCTAGAGATGAAAAGAGAGGTACTAGGTTTTTTTTTTTTCCTTTTATATGCTTATGCGGGGCGGGTCAGGTACCCACGGGAAAAAACTTCTATACCTACAACCTGCCTCGCCCCACACGGGTTGGATAAAATCCAACCCGAATCCACAAAAAAACCCTCAAAATCCGAACGGGGCAGGGCAGGTTCTTGCCCAGCTTTGGTAGAAAATTTTTAATCTCAAGAAAATGAACATAATTAATTTTCTCAAGACAACATTGGGATACTTCACTCTTTAGATTTTCGTCAACCGCATGTGAACATAATTATCTTCAACAATTTTGACGGTATCTATCAAAAGAACTTACCTCCTCTAACAAATCCTCTTCTTCAAGCTAGATGATGTGGATTGGTGGAAAATTCCAATCAACTGAAGAATCTCCCTCAACAATTTCATCTTCCTCCTCCTCCTCCTCCACATGAGATATATTTGAGGCTTGCTAACAATAGTCAAGGCAGTGAGTAGCTAGTCCAATGCATCAAGCCTCATCTCCCACCATTGACATTGTGCCACCAGTTGCACATCACGTGTTGCCTCATTGCATTTATACACATTGCCAAGTACTTTGCTTTGTATCCAAGTTTCAAGATTTTTATTTTTCAATTCAGTTTGGGGAATAATATTTCAAATTCTTAGAGTTTTCCTATGTTTTCTTTTGGGTGGCTAGGGTTTTTCTCTTTCCTAATTGTTATTTTCTTTCTTGAGTCCCCTTTACAACCTTCAATCTTAGTTTTTTGTTTATTGTCATGTGCTATCAAAACAATTCTACCGTTGGTATTAGAGCTTAGCATCTTCATAGGATGATTTTTTTCATCAAATTTCATGGCCGGTGAGCATGGTGGGCGTGGGCAGTATCCGAATGAATACGTCCCCTACCACAAATGTAGTGTGCAATACGTGATGATTAAAGACTTGCAGAGGCAAGTTGTAGAATTAACTTAGTGTCTAGTGGTGTAAAACTTGGAGAGGAATCACGATTGGATGATTGTGACTCAGATTCCAGCTTAAGAACCCGTATCACAATCATGTTCTGGGTAGGGAACAATGTGGTTAGGATGAACAATACAGAGTCCTAGGCTTCAGAGTTAAGCTTCAAGAATTTTCAAACACTCTACAAGTTGAAGCTTTCATTGATTGGTTGGACGAAGTAGAGTGAATATTTCATTATAAGGAGGTTCTAGATCAGATGAAGGTGAAACTTGTCGCTATCAAGTTGAAGGGGTCGTGCATCCTCTTAGTGGGAAGTGATAGAAAAAGAAAAGAATTTCGACATCTTTAATTCTAACAGTTAACAAGCTAAAAAATTAGCATTTAAAAGCAAAAGAACTCAAAAAATTTCACTAATATTCAAAATTCATTACTCAACTCCTGCCCCTTTGCCATACATTCACCACTCTTTTTATAATGGCAAATACAAGGCTTCAAAAGGAAAGAAACTAATTGATAGGATCATTCTAAAGATGTGCATTTCTTAAATATGGAAAACACAACTTATGCTAGCAATAATCTAAGAGAAATGTTACGGCTCTTCTTGGCGTTTTTCTAATGTTCTCCTGGTCCTACGTAGATATTGAGATAATTTGTTGCCTAAATTAGAAAATTCTCAAAATTGGTCTGCATAATCGATCTTGCATTCCCTTCTATGAAATTAAACTACAATATTAACTATTTATCAGAAAAACATATCAAGGACAACACTCGACAAGAATAATATCATAAACACATGCAATGGGAAAAATTGCATCAGCCATCATGAACAACAAACTGACTAAATAAATTTTCTTACCAAAATTTTGCATACAGCCAGTCCAAAAAGTCTTATGCTGGACTCTGGTTCCTTGAATTTGTGGAGAACCTAGAGAATAAAGGCCAATTTCCGCCCATTTTTGCTTGAATCCAACATAACCTGCATTGTAGTACACAGAGGGATTAATGATTACTCCAAACAAAGAAAAATTGTAAACAACAAACAATTTCATATTATATTATCTTCTAAATTGTTAATTTTAAAATCGCAAACCCAAACGAGACCTAAGAATTATTTTTATTTGGAGAAATGAAGGAGATAGATATAAACCGGACCCTGAAGAGTGGTGAAGGCATTCTTCAGGGAGACGAACAGCAACGGGAGCGTGAGAGCAGCAGGTCTTCACCAAAAGAGGTACATCTACTCCGCGCCGCACCTAATCTTCTCTCTCCCGCCGCTGTTTATTTTATTATTTTTGATGCAAGAGAAAAAAGAAGATAAATTGAATTATTTATTATTAAGGAGGAAAAAGGCGGTGAGGCTTCTTCTCCTTCTCCTCCTCCTCCTCACTCCCGCCTCCTGGGCCTTCTCATCCCCTACCGTCCATATATTTATTTACTATTATAAATTTATAACTTCTTTTTTCCATGCTCACTATTTTCCTTCCAACCGTTACCCATTTTCCGACATTGCCGTTGGGCCTTTCTTTTTTGATCCTATAACTGTATTCCTTTTAAATTAATTTATTCTATTTTTACTATTTTTGTTTTTGAATAATGAGCTGGATGTATAAAGTAAATATAGTAATAAAAACGTGTAATTCTATATATTTGGTGCACGTGGATTGATTTTTTGGTCGGAAAAAACCCGTCATGATAATGATAAGAGAAGATAACACCGAGTTTTATGAATAGAAATTACTCAATAAAGATGTATTTTTAATTTCAAAACAAATTTAGGACTTTGCCATTTTGATCTGTTGCATGTTTGTTATTGGTTTCGCCAGTTGTCTATTTTTATCAAATTTGTCAATGTGTTGAAGGGCGCGGATGTTTTAGACAGGGTGGCTAACTTCCCTTTAATCCACGAAGTTATCCTTAATAAGTATAAAGTTCAATTTGTTTATCAAAAAATAAATAAATAAATTTTACGCCTTAATATCTTAACTAAATTTATAAAATTTTCAATGTAGCCACACCGTTAATAATCTTCGTTTTTTTTTACAAAAAAATAGTGAAAAACATAACTACATCTTTTGAAAAACCAAAAAAGAAA
Source organism: Corylus avellana (assembly GCF_901000735.1). Lineage (NCBI taxonomy): Eukaryota > Viridiplantae > Streptophyta > Magnoliopsida > Fagales > Betulaceae > Corylus > Corylus avellana. The sequence continues at coordinate 9,899,637 of NC_081549.1, forward strand.
GGGCTGGCCATAGCCATCCATGGCCCATTTGTTGACCCTTTTGCACCCCCATCTAGTTGGAATGGGGTGGCCAGCCAACCCGTAATGGCCCATAGTGTTGGCTTTTATTTTTATTTTTATTTTTTATTTTTTAAAAATGGTGGCATTTTGGAATTAAACAAGTGTACATGGGGCAGTTATAGAAATTTTGCACCAAAAAACGCATGTGCGGCACACATGAGCCATTTTTCGTTTTTTTTTTTTTTTTTTTAAAAAAAAAAAAAAGACGAAATGGTTAACAAAGTGACTATATTTAAAATTTTAGAAACTTAATTGGAATACATTGTCAATTTTTAAACATTAAAGACAATAAAAAAAAAAAGAAAGTGGTAAAACTTTTGAAGGGTAAAATGTACTTTTTTCAAAAACAAATATTCTCAACATCTTTCTCATGTCTCAAACAATTGAAACTGTCGTGGGAATGATGTTCAATTGTTTTTATTCTATAAATATGACACAATGCTAACAGGCAATTTCAACCAACTAGTAGATTAGTCCTTGTTTAAAAATAAAAAATTCTAAAATTAGTTGAAATTGTGATGACACATTAAAGAAAGTTGTAGGATAGAAATAAAATTTCCAACATTTCTCTTATTTATTTTGCCTAGAAAAGATACAATCATAAGGGAACTGGATATTATCCAGTTCAGATCTTAATTCAATCATAAGGACGTGGGTTCATCAAGTACATTAATGACAAATTTATTTCTACATTACCCAAAAAAAAAATCTCCCAACCTCATAATATTTAGCTGTTACACTGTTTGTTGCTACTTTGTTAGCAACTACATTTTTATTAGCCACTGCTGAAGAAACATATTATATACTTATGCCCATCAAATTTTTATTTATTTATTTTGATAATTTCTGTTTCTGAGAAGTATGGAAATATGGAAAGAGGGTCAACTTCAACAGCTGCCTTGCCTAGGGTGAACATAATGTGTTCTTCTGAGAGTAGAGAGAGACTAGTGGACAGCCAGAGTCTTCTCCTCTTGTGAAACAGCAGTAAACCGTGTTGGGAGAGGGAGCTTTTCCTTCCCATTGGCAACCTGCTGCTGCTTCTCACTGCTTGTGCTTGCTGACTCTTCATTTTCTCCCACAGGATATGATCTTCCACTCCCTCGTACAACATCTTTAATGGCGGCCTTCAATTTATTGTCCTTCAGCAGAGACTCCAAACTCACATGTGCACCTGAGAACAATACAATCCCAGATCACAATATGCAATTCCAATATCTTAGTTGGAAATTGATGAGTACCAAATAATGCATATTTGGGCCCCTTAATTTGCATTTGCTAAGCCTTTAGTTTTATTATTTTCTAATGTTTGTGTTAGTTTTGGTGTCTTAATGTTTTACAGGTTGTTGGGAGAAAACTGCGGTCTTAATGTGAAAATTGCAAAGTAGGCAGAAGTGAGATTCTAGAAGTTGAGATCGAGAGCACAACACCACGCTCGAGCACATCTGCACTCGAGCCCAGCAATGCACGCTCGAGCGCACTCCCGCATACACCCAAGCAAGCAGCGCTCTTGCGGTGTGCCACAGAAGACCTGAAGCATGCCTGAATGCAATCGAGCGCACTCGTCCGACCTGGCAGCGCTGAAATCCTAAGTAACAATATAAATATCATTCTTTTTATTGCAAACGGACGAAGGGGGCGCGTTCAGTGTATTTTTTTATGTTTTTCTGACTTTTTGAGCTCTGAACTCCATTTCCTGTTGTAAGTTTTTAATTTTCATGATTCAATTCATTCTATGATATTTTGTAGTCATGAGAGGCTAAAATCTTCAACTAAGGTTGAATAAAAATAAATATATGACGAAAAAAAGAAGCTAAACTGGCAGCTTTAGTCTGATATTTTAATACGTACGGTATCTCCAGTAATGCTTCGGATTTGTGGGGTCATTGATTGTCTCTTCCGTGGCAGGGCGTGTTGTGTACTCTTCTTTCAGTGCTAGCAGATCCTGATCATCAAATCGAAACACATAATTTGCTCTTTTATCAATCAGCACAATGTCTAACACCAACACAAACCACAGGCACCAGGGCACTGAAGAGGTCATTATTAACATGACCATTATGATACCTGTAGAGGGAAAATTGCCCACATAGATGGGGCTTCAACGTGTTGCCTTATAATGAAATGTGCAATTTCTGGAACACATTGACTAGGTGGCAACATGTCAGATCCCACCACATGCTTAAAATATCGACGTCTTCTTTCATCATCTTCTTCCCACCAAGCACGCAGGGTTGAGCAGTCATGGCAAGAAGGTGCACACACCTGTAACACATTTACGCACTTACCCATTACTCAACACATTATAATCACAAACAAGGTGAAGATCCTAAAACTTCAGTTGGAGAGATTTTAACCATGTGGGACCAGATTGCAATATCCAAAATCCCATAATTTTGTGCTTTGTAGGAAAAGGAAAAAGGAATAAAATTTTGGTAAACTTTCGTACATGGTTTGCATTATAAATTCTGGAATCCTCAAGCCCAAAACAAAATATTTACATATAGTAAAAATATAAAAATATAAAAACTATAAAGCAATAGCTGACATGAAATCAGATTCAAGCAGCAATTATGGTAAAACTTGTGCTTTTCAAACTACACAGAAATTCAAACTCCATCCACAGATGCTGTTACAAGAGCATGATGTCACTTCAATGATTAAAAAGGATACACATTATGAAGATGAACCCAATGAGGCAATGGTAGAAAGGTCAAGCTTTCAAACCAAATGACAAATAATAAGAGCTACAAATTACATAATTAATTTACGACGAGTGAAGGAAATGTTTAAACATTCAGTGCAAATAAAATTATTCTATTGGTGTTTACGGGTATCAGTCAAAACAAGTCCACCGTGTTTTTGCAACATTATTTCATAATACAGATAGGATCCATTTTAGTAGTGGCGGAAAGCGGAAGGGGAAAGGATCCTGCCTCCCCAAATGCAATTGGAGCAAACTTTATTCATTTGCTAGTTTCCTTTAAATGCCCCTCCATGCATAACAAAAAGAGAAATGGCCCCATGCCTCTACTAGTGGCGAGATGTCAAAACTCTCTTTCCAAATTATTATATGTTACATTAACATTTTGCATTCTTTTTTAATTCTATTGAAATTCCAACTTATTCTATTATCATGCTATACTTATAACTATTGTAAGGTTCTAAGGCAAGGGGTTGGGAAGTAAAAGGGCAACAAGTTGAATAAAAAATACATACAAAGATGCGAAGTAAACAAAGTTTAGAATCTTAAGAAATTCTATGGCATGTCTTCAAATATTTAATGCTATTATATTGATTTCTTTTTATTTTATTTTAAAAATAGATATTATCTTTTTAATTAGTTTTATCATTGAAGCCTTTTTGAGCTCAAGATTATTGAACTTCTTATTAGCATTTGTTACATATTTTTCTTATGTTACATATGAAGCCATATGCTAAACAGACATTTTATGACTATATGCATAAAAGAACAAATGAAATTGCATTCTTTCTATCATATAAAGCAATTAAATGTATGTTGATTTATCTATTTTAACTAAATGTTCAGTGCTTCATTGTAAACCTTCCAGACTTTATAATCACTGCAAATCTTGGCCACTCAGAAATCAAATTCTGGCTCAACAACTGCATTTGAAGACTTTGCAAGGAAAAATATTTTATTTTGTTTTAATTTGTGAGATGGTTTTAAATACCACACCAGAATGCTATACGGGAAAAATAAACTCCTAGTATTCCATTCGGATAGCAAACCCAATTGCACCCGTAAAGAATAGTCTCAAGATAGACTAATATTGTTAAAGTATTAGTTAAATGATTAAATTTATCATTTTCTTTCAAACTTTTGGGATAATTAGTAATTTAACATAATATTAGAGCCGATGTCCCAAGTTCGAAGCTTAATTCTACAATTTATTCCACATTTTCAATTAAACATTCCACGTGTTCTCTAATCCTACAAGTGAGGGAGAGTGTAAACTATTAATTAAATAATTAAATTTACTATTTCCTATCAACTTAAGCTTTTAAAAAAATTGATGATTTACCAAGTATGACAAGATCTTACTGTCATGTAGTTATATGGAAACGGTCAATTTTAGAACTTCGCAAACTATAAGTCGGGTTTGTTAAACTTGTGGTAATTGTTTTATATACCATTTACAGAACGCTACATAACAAAATAACTTTTAGTATTCCACTCTTGTGATACCATATTGCACCACAATAAAATGGATACATGATAGACGAGCAGTATCACAAGATCTCACCGTCATGTAGCTGTATTGAGATGGTATACCAAACTCCAAATCAGGTTCACTTGGCATACGTTGAATGCGCAAACCTATTAATCCCAAATCTTGCATGACCTGCACAAAAATTAAACTGTTAGAAGACACTTATGTTTGGGTCAATAATAAGCTAAAAATCAGAAATATAAAAGAAAGATAACCCCTCGCAGGAAAAGGGGAGAATTGGGAATGGTTCAATGAACATACAGGGTGAACACAAGAAGGAATAAGACCCAGATCTTCCCCACAGGCTAGCATATCTGATGAGTTCAGGAGGGCAGGCAGGGTCTTCAAAGCATTTTGCCGCCAAAGAGTCTCTTGTCGATGGAAATAGTAATCATAGTATAATCTTTTCAGAACATTTTTGCTGTATCACGGGATGGCAAGTAAGCTGCTATATTGGTAGTATCTTGAGAGAGTTGAAAAAGGAAAGCAGGAAGATAATTCTTTTTGGTACCAAGAACAGGTAACCAAAATGATTAAATATCAAAATCTATCCGCAGTTGAGTGTTTCTAATTCATACTAGCAATAATGCATCTGTATCAGGACCATATATATGTAAGAAATAAGCTAGTTTTACCAAAATAAAAAGATTTCACGCACCTGTGATCATCCAAATCCTTAAAACTAGAAGTATCTTCAATATTGAAACGAGGATAGAACTTCCTTGGATCCTCTGAATCTCTGATAAGAACTATATTCTGCAGGAACAATTGAACAGATCAAATCTAGGACCAGGACAAGTAATGGCAACTCAAAACAACCCATAGAACACTTGAGAAAAGTTCCCAGTATATATAATCCAATAAAAAATTATCAAAAAAAACAGGTTGTGAGTTGAGAATAACAAAATTGAGGATGAGTCTGGTAAAGTTTTGAGAAGTGTTTCGGGTTATAGGTTTTTGAAAAAGGTAAAAATTGAGAATTGTTCTCACCTGCAGAAGATCAAAAAGATCACGCCGAGTATTATTCTCACTCTCCAATAACAAGGACCTTTCTGCACATGACTTCAGCTTGGAAGCAATTTTTTTCTCTGTGTTGCAGTCCTCCCTAAACTAAATATAGGGTCCCATAAAATGGTATAGTGAGGCCCCTCAGCTTAATAGTTGACAGAAAAATAATAAAATAACAAATACCTCCAAAAATTAATTACGAGTTATCAAGAAAACATATTACCAAATCCCTTTATCTACTAAACTATTATTATCACCTCGTAGCACTGTTTCTGATATTCATTGAGGAAATTTGAGGCAATAAAAGTCCAATGATCTCCAAATTTATCCTGAATCAAAAAAGAAAATTGAGAAAAGAGATAAATCCGTATAGAAGTGCAGAGCAAAATTTTAAAACAAAGAAATTGAAGTCATAGGTCAATTACAATTATTTAACAAAACTTCAGAGAAAACAGATTTCAGCCAACAAGGAAATTCAGTAACCTGTAACAGTTCCTGCCGAATATATGGGCAACTCAAGCGATCAAAGTCCCATATTCCCTCTCTTTCAAGTTCTTCCTGCAGAAGAAGCATTAATTTTGCATAAATTCACCATAATAACATGAAAAACAATTGCTTCTTTTAATGACAACATTTGTCTACCACCTATTTCATTTATTATTTCTCCAAGTAAACTGGCTTTTTTATTAGGAAAACTAACTTTACCTGACTCAAAGGGATAGATGGTCGAAATTTTCCAACTAGACCTGTCATAGCATGCTCCGGAAGCTCCCAGATTCTAAAGAAACCCAATATGTGATCAATCCTGTAAGCTGTAAAGTATTTTGCCATCTGTCAAGGAAACAAAGAAAAATAACCTTTTGCTTATGCATCAAAATCAGGGAAAGAGACATTGTACTCAAACCAAGGCACATTGAGGGTAGGATCATCTTATTTTTAAAGAATAAAACCTGGGTTAAACGAGCTCGCCACCAAGCATAGTTGTCTTTTGACATTTCCTCCCAGTTATAAGTAGGGAATCCCCAGTTCTGCCCATTTTTATCAAAATAATCCGGAGGTGCTCCAGTAGATGTGTTCATCCGAAACAAACTTGGATAGACCCAGGTGTCCACACTATTCCTGTCAACACCAATAGGGAGGTCTCCCTTCAAGATCACTCCTTTCTTTCTTGCATATCCCGCAGCTTCTGACAACTGTCAAAGGTGATGGTACCAAAGAATAAGAAGCCTTTTTGTTCAACAGCATGACTTGATGTAGAAAATATGAGACAGATATTAAGTTTCCACTTACTTGTAAATGTAAATGGAATTGGATATAATAATGGAAGCGAATTATGTCAAAGTGCACGCTGTCTTTTGAGACAAGTTTCTCAAGCTGTAGGAAAAGGGATATTGTTGTTACGCACTAAAGGGAAAGGACCATGGCAATCTCATTAAGTGGCTGTGTATATGGAAGGACTTAAAACTGCAGTGAAATAATCCAACTCTCAACTTGACCAAAAAGAAGTCACAAGGCGTACCTTGTTTTTTGAATACTGAGAAAAGCGACCCCATTGGCTACGATCTGATGTTTCAAAAAAGTCACGTAGAAAACAGAAAGCCGCATAGGGTTTTAACCAATCCTTACCAATCAAAACACAGATTTCAGTATAGCAGTTAAGTTTTAAAAGAACACAACTGACAATCAATTAAGTCAAAATTTAGAAGCAAAAGGCAATCAGTAGAATGACAGAATGTTAATCATTTGCTATAATATTCATAATAATAAGAAAGTAGAACACAGAAAGACCTCATTCTCAGAAAAAAATTTCTGAAAGGATTTGGAGTTTAGTATCAAATCTTTCTCCTGGGTAAAAATTTTCTTGGCAATTGAAAGTTTAGTAGCCATAGTAGCCTCATAATCAACATCCTGCACCGATACAAACCCAAATATATTAGTATAAACAGGTGATATATAGATGGAAGAATGAACTTATGTCATTACTATATCACAAGAACGACAATCACCGCAGATCAAGATGAGTGAAATTTTGATTTAAAGATATAAACTCAAGTATAACATACGAGTTGCAGTTTCTTAATATCCAGACCAATCTGATTTCTGTTTCTTTATCAATAAACAGTCCTTGTGTTCGTATATTGTTTTCCTAATCATTCAAATTGCTGAGATCAAGATTGTGGGCAAAAAAATAGACTAGAATCATGACTCATATTGTTTTCTTACATATACAACAGATTTAATGTACTTCAAAAATCATTATCTTTAACTTGTCAGCTTATTCCTAATGAACATTTTGAATTGAATTCATCGCCAAAGCAAGATTCAGAATTAGAGGTAGTGGATTCCCTTTTTGATTTATTGCACTCAAGTTGGGAGTAGGAGAGAGAGCGGGACAGAATATTCTGGAGGTTAAAAAAGAATATCCAGTTTGATCTTCACTCTTATTATAAACCTTGAGGGCTCTACAGGTGCTTTTTCCCATGGAAGACCATTTGGCACTCCAAATGGTCTTCCATCAGAAATAGAAAGCTGCTTGCTAAAGATTCTTACAGTAAATAACTATATTTTAAAGAATGAAAAATATTGTGGATTGGTGTCATATGTACAAAGGAGCAACAAAACAGTAGATCATCTACTGAACAACGGTTCAATCTTGAAGGACATATGGCACCAAATGCTTTTGCAGTTTGAAGTTCAGTGAATAACAGCTATGATTGTGGTTGATCTTTCATTGTAGGAGAGGCAATTTTCAATGTTACAGGAGCAGAACAGTTTGGAATCTGGAACCAATTTCTCGTCTCCTTTCCAGAGTCCACTAGCAAAGGCTGTATCTTAAAAGGAAAGGAACCTAAAGGCACCTAGCTGAGTGAGACAAGTTATGTCAGGGAAATTGGGAGGTGATTTTAACTTATCAATTGAAAAAAGAAAAAGGTGGTAATTTCAGTTTCAAGACCTATAATAAAGATACCATTCAGGGATTTTTGTACTTTTAGGTAGACCAACACTACAATTAGTATAGTATCATGCAAAATAAAGAACGGAGGTGGAAGGTTGGGTTTCAAGGGGAACTACATAAATTTACGAATGAGTTATTAGAGATGTGACCAATGGAAAAGTACGAACTAAAGATTTTTACAGAGCGATAACATCCTCTTGTTTTCATACTTTGTATCTTTAGACTGCAGCGTTTGTGTCCCCATTGTCGATTAGTTATGATGATTTTCTTATTTACTTTTCTCTTTCTAGTTAGGTGATTCCTTTTGTATACTCCCTATATACTTTGGGACGCCTTATGCTTTTAATAATGCTTATCAAAAAAAAAAAAAAAAAAAAAAGACCGGTTCGCATTATGATGTAATCTTCTTTCCCACAGCTGTAAGCGAGTATCGAGTAATACAGGCATCCTCATCATCCAAGTTCTAGTTTATAAAGTTACATAACATTTGACATGTTAAATGAGTAAACTATAAAATGTCTGTCATCATGACATCAAAGGAATAAGATGTTGAAGTGATTACCTTTCCATCCAATCGTTGTTTAGCCTCCTCAATCTCTTGCTGTTAAGAAATGAAAAAAACGAGGCAAGCAAAACTTTTTAGATACCTGCATAAATTATGGGAAAACACAATAACATTCTGTTTAAATGAAAAATTAAAAGGTCATGCACTTCACCTTGATATCATCTGGAATACTTTCTGAAAGTGCCTGAACTTTCAGGTACAGTGGATGCAGTGCAAATACAGAAAGTGAGCTGCACCACCAAGAGAGGTGAGAGAAAAATGATTGTCAGATCACGATTGCACATCTATAATAAATACTCGAGTATATTTGAAGTCACTGAAAAAACAAGTGAAAGATATCTTTCTCATACAATAACACATAATACAAAAGAAGCAGAGGATTTGTGAAGCCAAACTAAGTGGTAGGTTAAATTATAACAAAATCTCAAGTGTATTGAACTCACTGAAAAAACTATAAATGAAACATTTTAAAAGGTATCATTAGTGTCTGATAGCGAAGCACAGGAGAAGGGGAATCATTAAACCGGACAAAATTGTAGGTTATGCCCATTTATCAAAACCAAACTAAATTACAGATCTAAAGCAGAAATAATAGATAGTCAAGTGTGGCAATTCACAACTTAATGCACATTTTGGACATGTCAATTTCCTCGATCAGTAACCCCCAACACCACCACCTTAAACAAAAAAAAGAAAAAAAAAAAGAACCCCGATACACACATACAAAGACAGAAGAAATGAAAGAGACAAGACAAATAAGCTTGTTCACGTAATCCATAATTGAAGGCATATACCTGTAAGGATATGAATCCCACCACATCCCATGCACAGATGTATCATTGATTGGTAAAAGCTGAACTAAATGGAATCCAGAATCCACAGCCCAGTCAACGAGTAGCTTCAGGTCAAGAAACTCTCCAACTCCGAGATCAGATTCTGACCTAACAGAAAACATGGGAATTGCAACACCAGCACCCCGCCAAGGCAAGTCCTAGTGGAATAGATCAATAATAAGAACCCACAGTAATAGTTTTTGAGCAACACAACATTCACTTGTATGGAACCTATGTTTGATAACATACTCGATACATGCCATCTGAAAGGAAAATGTATCTTGGTTGATTCTCTGAGGAGCCAACATTTAGTTCCCGATTGTTACCAGTTTCTAAAGAAAAGTTTCCTGCCTTGTCATACTTACTAAACTTGTATGTGGAACAACCGTCAAGGAAAATAGAGAGAATGTGCATACTTTTGGTAACAATTAGCAGATATACACAGTAAACAATAATATACAGTATGTCATCAAATAATTGAACCAAAAAGGATATTTTATTGGTAAATCACCCTTTCGCAGCACACAGTCACCTTGCCAAATTGAATTACCAGCATAGCTAAGTTTAAGTCCATCCTGAACCTTCCATTTCCCCAACTTTAAATGGCTACCAATCACATAAACCTGCATGAGTCCAACATCAGTTATCTAACAAAAACAAGGTGGAAAAGATAACCAACAGAACTTAGAAGTATCAAGTTTTATTCATATAAACAGTAAAATCTCATCCGGAGAAAAGAGCTCATACTGATTTGCCTTGTTCTATATTTGGGCAGCAAATTTTGAACTGGATGAGAACTGTATCTACTGATAACCAGAATTAACAAACAATAAATGGAGTTAGCAAAATGACAGTTCACAAAGAATATTACATAAGGAGTCGCAATGAACAAACTGCATTCAATTACCTTCCTCCAGCTTATTCTGAATGGTGCCTAGAGGTCTCTCTATGTTCAAATTCCAACTTTTGTTAAAGATGACATTTTGGAATGCGCTTCTGAAAGGGAGATCATCAGAACCAGTCTGGATTTGATAATGACAACTTTTCAGTAAATTTGTTAATGTCAAGAAACAAAAAGTTTCCACCATGAGTAAATTATAGCAAGCCATGAAAATTAACCATTACTAAGCAAATACAAACACAGTTCACTAATTTTCATCTTAAAAAGACAGCCATAGTTAAATCTCTACCCAAGGCCTGGTGACTGCTATTTGGGTGAAAAAACTGATCTAGCTGAATCTAAACCAATCAAGGCTAAAATAGCTTGAAGATCCTCTTACGCAAAATTGGGGAGAAAAATCGCAACCAACTTAGGGATAGGTGAGTTGCAGCATCAAGCAAAGTTAGAAGATAGTAATATTATGTATAACAGTATACAGTTAATATTAACATATAATAATTTTGCGTTCAAATGTGTAAAGGCTATAGTTTCTTCACCACAGACTTTGAACAGCCACTTTTATATGGCATATAAATTTCTCATAGATTAAAAAATTAATAATAAGGAAACTTAAAAGTTATGGATTATGAATGCTTCTTGCTCATTGCCACCATGGTACCTACCATGGCAGGTACTTGATCTTCTACCTTCATGTTAAATTTCTTTCAAAATTCGTTTAAGTTTCTTCCATCAAAATTTATTTTCTTTTATTTTTTCCCCCGAGCATCAAAACTCATCTTATGAACATACTGAAAGGTGCAATTTATTCATGAACATGGTGATAAACGCATTGAATCTTGGATTCAATCTTGCCAATAGAACTGCCATAATTTCAAACTTTGCCCAAACATTAAAGTTGAGCTTATGTGGCCTCCAATTAGAGATGGCATTGACTGAGAGCCAGTCAAGGTCAAGTGCCACCCTCTGTCCCTATCTGTCATATAAATATGTATGGGGGGGGTGCTTCAAAAAAAGCTATTTAAGTGTCAGCAAATTGACATCTATGGCATAAAATCCAGCATTCTTCATCCATCATTTTCTGTTTCCCTAATTAAAAAACAACTTAAGCTTGCTCTAGTATCACAATCAGAAAAACCAGGACAAACTGACTTTAGACAGAGGATATGATCACAACATATAATTAAGGATAAATTTGTCCTTGCTCTAGTATCACAATCAGAAAAACCAGGACAAACTGATTTTAGACAGAGGATATGATTACAACATATAATTAAGGATAAATTTGTCAAATTTATCTATACTCCATTTGATTGCTGAAAAACAACGAGGACCCAAAATAAATTAAAAGGAAAAATCTAAACTAGGGATGGAGTGGCTATCATGAGAGACGCTTTCCTCTCTTGCCCTTTTAAGCAACCAAACAGTATAATTAAATGAGCAGAGATAAGTAAACCATAACGTTCAGAATAAAGTGAGCATCTACTTAGTTTTCAAACTGTGAAAAGATTTTAGATTTGCTTTAAAAGAAATAATAATTATAAAAAAAATTAAAATAAAAATAAAAATTCCATCTTTCCCAAAAGACCAACCAAAGCACAAAGCGTTAGGAAGAGCTGATTATAACATTAAGTTTTCACTTTTCTATAAATTGAACTTCTAAAAGGTGTCAGCTGACATATTATTCTGAGATTCCAGTAGCAGGGATCTCCACAAGAAATAAATTCATAGAACCCAAACATATCAGCAATGACTTCGATTCCATTGAGTAGCTACATAGTACTCCCAGGAGGAACAAAAAGAAACCTTAAAAATTCATAAAGCATCAGAAAGAAAAAAGAGAACCAAAGCAGCACCTGCCAAAGGTCATGGAACTCCACGACCTCTCCATCCCGAATCCCTTCAGGCAGTAACAGTTTACGCCGCTTCCCCATCTCCCATCTCAGAACATTCTTATCGTCATCCACCACATAATAACTGTACTCGCACCCGAACCCGCTCGGGACCGCAACACTTCCGCTCCATATGAGTTCATCACCTTGATGAACAGGCTTCAGTAAGAGGCCCTTCTTCACATTCCATGAACCAAGCACTGGCTCAGAGCCACAAACAAGCAGGCTCTGACCCCAGTGCGTAAAGTACGGCAATCGGAAACTCACATTCACTGATTTCATTGACTTGGTCCCAGAAAACGATGCCAGATTCAACATTTCTTCGAAAATTGGATCAGACCCAGTTGAAAATTTTCAATCTGGGAAAATCCAAGTGAAACTTGTTAGTATTATTATGAACACCCAGATTCGAAATCAGAAATTACTAAAACATTGACCAGAATCCCAATAAAATTAACTCAACAAGAGTAAAATTAACAAAACCCAGGAACGTAAAGATAAAAAATATGGAGAATTGACGCAAACTTCAACTGATTTTAGAGAAACTGAAGAGAACCCAGATGAAAATTCGCAATGTTTTCTTAAACACTAATCAAAGCCATTTGAGATATGAACTACCTTCTAATCACCTTTACTTGAATCCAAAGCTATATGTTTTCACGTAAACTCGGAGGAGCGTTGTGTTTATGAATGAGACGAAGTGGAGAAGAGACGAGGGAATCTAAGAAAGGAGTTTAGTTTGTTTCGAAGAAACAAAAGAGCAGGGAAATATTATCACTTCCCAGTTCCCCGTGTCCAGATTTTTTGTGAGAAAAAGTTGCTAGATATTAAGCCTAAAAGATTGTGAGAGGGAGATGTGATCGCGGTGGAAGTAACCAAAACGATATTTTTCAGGAGGGAGAGGTTTTTGTGGTGGAATTAACGAATATGATATTTGTCAGCAGGGCAGTGGAGTCTGGAGGGAGTGGAGTGTCTTTTTGTTTGGGGTAGGAGATTGAAAATGCAGCTTTCACGGGAGAGTGACACTGTTACAGTTGGCTCAGGCCTCATGGCTCAGACTCGGGAATTGGCGTGCCGTCGAGTCGTGTCCACATCTCTTTTATTAAGCTGCAAACAAAGGTATCTGTAACGTAGGAATAGGAGAGGGTTGCAGAATGCAGACAAAGGTGTTTTTACTCAACAAGATTCTCTCCTATTTGTGTACGTTATTTTATATTATTTAAAAATTTTTATATTAATTTTATATATATTATTAGATACTAAGTTTAAATTTTGACTTGAAATTATTTATTTCATTTAAAATCGAAAGAATTATGTTCCTTGTACATAGGATTGAGGGCCATGTAAGGCTACAATTCCAACCAAACCTTCATAGCCTACGTTACTAATAAAATAATAATAAATAAATAAATAAAAGAAGCTAATGAGATGGTGAACCATCAAACTCTCAAAGTGATGATTGGTCACTACAAATGTGTGTGATCAGATGGGCCAATAACCCTCAAGGGGTAGCTTACCAGCAGGGGGCAGTGGTTGGCCATCAGAAGGGATGGTCGCACTACCTTATGAGTTATGAGGGCTCGAAGCGCTCATTGAGCTGTCAAAGGTAATGCACCACTGCTCGAAGGCTCAAGCTATCCTTAAACTATCAAGGTAGCGCACCAGCCTTGAGAAGGTAATGCACCACTGCCCGAAGGCTCAAGCTATCCTTAAGCTATCAAGGTAGCGCACCAGCCTTGAGGGCTTGGGCTACCCATCAACCCATGCACTATGATGGAGTGGTCATGTAACGACTCTAATGGGAAAATCAATTAACTGGTAATTGATTCTACAGTTTGTCTCCTAGCCTTATTCCTCACAAGACAAGACTCGGAGATCTTAACCTCTCTTAATGAGAGAATTCAGCGGAAGACTTTAAATAACTATAGGAATAGAAAGCAATAACTACATTCCACACACTCAATCACCAAAATAAAAGATAATTCTCATAGCATAAATAGATCACCAAATGTACTGGTCAAAGACCAATCATCAAAGTACTGGATACAACTCAAAAGACAATCATTGTCTGGGAATAAAGCAACTAAACAGGTTGATTTTTAATCTTAAGCAATGCCAATGAGATAAGAATCTCAATCATGTCTACCTACGTGGTTCCTCTGTCATCCCACATAGTCTTCAACCACACTGGGTCTATGTCCTCAAAAATAACTCTAATCAAATCTTGAGCTATCACTCAAGTCCGCGCAATTATTCATAATGGAAGGGGAAACATAAAAACAATTGGGGTAAGTCTAAGGACTTAGTGAAAATTAATGGACATAATACCCATGCCATTATTTGTGATGAACTCTATTTGGTAAAAAAATGCAACAGTTTAATCATAACAGTTATCCATAAATACAATATAGATATAGTACATACTTATAATCATGAGTAACAGTGATAGTTCAACAGTATGGTCTACCCAATATATTACTCATTCTCAGCAGGGTTAGCACTGTCCCGAGGGACCTGTAATACAATGTCGATGCCTCGACCATTATATGCTACAGTCCATAACACTAGCAGCCCGACCGAGGCCGACCTCGGGTGGCCCACACTACTAATAATGTCCGTCTTGTAGTGACCGCCTGTTAAGGCTGTACCGGTCACGAAATAACCATTGGATCTAAGGCACATATAGCACACACACATTTGACCATAAAGTTAACATGTATGGTAAGCCCATAACCGTTATCCTGCACTGGTGTACCATGTCAGACGATACAATTAATCTTGTCCGTATTTTACACGCATGTTTTTACAAGTCTCAATGTCATTATCTTGTTAAGTAGTACATTTTCACAAAAATGTAGAGTTCATATGCAACAAAGAGTATATCGTGAGAGTTGTAAATATGCATGTTTTGGTACACAAAATAATCATGCAATACGAGAAAATAAATGGTGAGCATTATGTGAGTTAAAACTCACATGGATCCAATAAAGTCTCTGAGTATTCCTCTAAATGCCTCAGGTCCTCCAAATCTGTGGAAAACATTCTATTAGACCTAAGTCCAACTAAAACAAACCTAGAACATGATAATAGAGGCTATCGAATGATTAGTCAAAATGGCGTTCCCTTGAACACTTATGGCCATACGTCCGGGCTCGAGGCCGTATGTCCTCTCAGAGAGTTTCAGGTAAAACCTCATTTGTCCAAGCGTCCTCCTATCCTCCCAAACTGGTTCTAAATCTATCTAAACGGGTTTCTAAGACCTCATATCTCAAAATATGGCCTCCATGCATAAGAAAATATGTTGATCATAATGAAATGCTAAGCCAACTTAAACAAAGGTCAAAAGGCACACCCTAGCTAAAACCTCAATCAACAACTAAGCTAGTCTAGAAAGCATTAAAAGTGCATAACGACTTAAGAAATAAGCAGGGCCTATAAGATTACCTCCTAGAAGCTAAAACCTCCAAGGAATCACTTCTTCTTCTCCACAAACCAACTCACTCACAAAGACACTCACACAAGGGGTTTCAAAGAGCCTGAGGGCATAAAATGGATAGGAGAGGGCGAGGGGTAGGGGTATTTATAGGTGAGAAAAAGTTGAGGGCGCTGCTAGTAATTCTGAAAAGTAGCGTAAGTCCGATACTATAGGAGTGTGCATCCAATACCGTTTACTCAGCGGTCCAATGGTTGCATCGTACATGCATGTATTATCCAAGGGTTATCCAAAAAGTAGCATACGTACTGTGGTCGCCCTGCGTACGTCGATGTACTATTTGCATGCGTAAGTATGGTGGTCCCCCCCACGTACGTTCGTACTAAAAACAAGAGCGTACGTACAGTACTATTGGGGTGTACATACGGTCAAAAAGTCTGAAATTCTTAAAATGCCTCTTTCAACTGTCTCTAGTGACCCAAAACTCAAATTAACCATCTAACTAAGCTACCCAAATTTAGTTAATTATTTAGGTCACTACAAGTCGCCCACCCCCGAGGGCTTGAGGGTGGCCCCTAGCGCTCATGCGGGTGGTGTGACCACCACCTTGAAAAGCATGAGGGGCGGTCGACCAACTCCAATCACACTCTTTGGGTAGCCAACCATCCCTCAAAGGGTGAACGAGTAGTTGACCACTCCCTTGAGGCTAGTCAACCTACCCTAACCTCACCCTTGGGTGGCCAACCACCCCCTTGAAGGTGAGGGGGTGGTTGGCCATGTCTTTAGGAGGTGGCCAACCACATTAAGGGGTAGTTCGACCACCCATTAGCTTCTTTTGATTTTTGATTTTTTTTTATTGTTTTTGTGACAAGCTTAATTTATACCATTCATTTTGAATGAACGATCTGAATCATTAGCTTGCAGGGGACCTCAATCCCTTTATGTATTCATGATGGAAAATTATTAATATGAGCATTTGTACCAAACAAATTTTTACAATTATCCATTCCTAATGTAAGTTAATTATCCAAAATGATCCTTGTCGTTCGTTAAATCACCACACTAGCATCTCTCTACATGACACATGGCATAACCATGGATCAGTCAATCTTTGTTGCCACATCAGACTATACATGCAAGTGTGTGTCAATTAAAAAGATCACATCATTGACAAAAGACATGTCCCCATCAAATAAAATAAATAAAAAAATAAAAAATAAAAAAAAATAAAAGGTGGTAGCCACCACACAGCCGCCACTTCTCATACGTGAAAGGTTGTTGCCTCTTACGTGTGATGAACAACCGCAACACATCTATGAAGGGTAGCTGCTCTTCATAGATGAGGGGTGGCTAGTTGTCCTTCATAAATGAAGGGTGGTGCCTCAACTACAAGGGGCGTACAACCCCTCAAGGAGGTGACTACCACCCATAATTTGCAAAGGGTGGCAACCCCTCATCTATCAGAGAGGGAAGGCATCCATTGTCTGGGAGGGGTAGAGGCAACTGCTCATAAAATAAAATAAAGGGATGATCGGTAGTCTTCTTTGCAGATAAGTATGTGTAAGGTTGTAGCGGGTAGAACAAAAAGATAGCTCAAAGCTTTTTCACATCCTCTCTTGGAATTAACAATGGTGAAAGATATCATTTCAAGGAAGGAAAGGTTTACCAACTTTCTTCACAAAAAAAAAAAAAAAAAAAACTCTCTTAAACTTTCAATAATTTTTCCTAAAAGCTTACAATGAACAATAACAGAGGTAAATAAAAATATTGAAGCAGTATCAATCTTCGCGTGTTAACGAGAACGAACTCACGTCAAGATGTGAAGAGTAAAACTTAGCATTCACGTCATGATAGTCATCCAACGAGACATCAAATGGAGCAGACAGAAACTTCCCGTTACATATTCGTCTTAACATGCTCTCCAACGGGGAAGGCAATAACTTCACACTACATTCCCGTGTTAACATGCCATCCAACGGAGAAGGCAGTAGCTTCATGTCATGTTCCCGTCTTGATGTGCCATTGAACGAGGAAGGTAGTAACTTTCCACCACGTCCTCATCTTGACGTGCCATCCAACGGAACCCACATAGAGCATAAGAAACACCATCATTACTTGTCTATCTTAATGGAACATCTAACGGGACTTCCAGAGAGCACTAAAAACATTCCCGTCACGTGCCTATCTTAACGGAACATCCAACAGAACTTCCTTTTTTCACTTAACACTTGCAATCCAACATTAGGCAATTCACGGGAATACATACCAAAACACTTACAAGGAATTGTGTATTGAATTAGGCCAAACCAAAACCTAACACACTACTCTCTTAGAAGTACAACAATACACAAATCATACACGTAAATCTAGGTTTACAAGCCTTCACTCAACAACTCAAGTCCTTGCAAAGAACTCTAATCAACACCCTTGAGGCTAACCTTTTAACCTATAAAACAATAATGTTTACAGGTGGAAACAAAACACATAAGTCGTCTACTTAGTAAGTAAATTATTAGTGAAACTTAACCCATACAGTGAGTCCAATTTAGTTGGAAATAGCATATAAAGATGAACATTTTTTTCGGAAGTATTATACGGTTTGAAAAAAAAAAAAAAAAAAAAAAAAGATAATTGTTAATACAGTAACCAAGCCAATATGGAAAATAATACATTTAGAAAGCAGTTCAAGGCATAATCTTGGGAAACATGCTAAAGTCTTAAGACATAAAATCATGTTGATGAAGTGTATAGTATAATAACAATAATTATTCTATAGTCCACAATCATCATCCACATGACTTATCAATACCGTACTGTACCCATAGGCCATAACCCTCTTACAATATGGTTTGCGCGTCCTATGGGGCTTCAAGTACAACGTTAATGCTTCAGTGAGGTGCAATAACCAACCACCACTAGTTGTTCGACCAGGACCAACCCCAAGTGATCCACACAATTAGCGATGCCATAATGTATGACCACCATGTATTCATGGTTGCGTCAGTCACTTTAGACTTTCAATTCAAGGTAAAGAACATTAAAAATACATATGAATCATACGGTAAAGTACGAATATTAGTGTGCACATTCCCCATACCTCTTAACTTCTATTTCTCATGACAATACACCGCACAACATTACAATCCCAGTTATGAGAACATCAGTTATTTCATGAGTATCACAGTAAATATCAATACATTTCAAATCAACATTCATAAAATATCAAGGCATACAACATATTTTTACAAAAAAGCATGCATGTTAAAAAATGCTTCATTCATGGAAGACAATATTCAAGCATGATGATAATTGACTTTGGCGTTCTCATGGACGATTAATTACCTTGAGTGCTTAATCCCCACACATAATTGATAATACTAAAATGAATTTTTTAAGAGTTTCCTTGTGGTAATAAATTGACTCTATTACGAGTGTCATTTTCCAAGGCTCGCATAGACAAAACGGTGCAAAAAGAACACATGATAAGCACTTCCTTCGCATAAGTTTATTTCTAAAAAAATCATTGCAGTCAACTACTTTAGGCATAATGAACAATTCACTGTTTTCCCTCGATCAATACTTGAATCTTCCAGAATCTTAGCCAAATGAGGCCTTCCTGCTTTAGAGAAATGGCATACTACATTGACATGAAATGGGTGAGAGAAACAAAAGGTAATGTGATAGATTTGTTGGTTCTTTTTTTTTTCCCCTTACATTTCTGCAGATTGGAATACACAAAACAGAGGTAATGCATTTACCAAGGCCTGCCACCTATGTGACTTTGACCTGAAAATGCATCTACCGACTGGATATTTGTAATCAAATATTTACACGCACAAAAAACATATATCCACTCCAATGTGAAGCACCCCCTTTGTGTTGCTCACACTTGCAGAACTCCTCCAGTTTGTCCAGTTGAAAGATTTGTTTTGTCCTTTGAGTACCAGAGACGTGGTTTAAACTAGAATATAGATGTTCCTCCTCTGTTACAAATGTAATACAAGGGCTAGGAACAGAGAAAATGCCCATTGAACAGTAGGAAGAGAGCCTGCAGAAGCTGCAAAATCAGTGTATTAGTCTGCAAAGAGTATGACGAAGATACATAAACAGATTAAAAAAAGTTTAAAAGTGTGGCCGTCGTTCAAAGTGGTGATGCCAATGGTGACATGCACAAAGATTTGTGACAAAACTATGAGAAGATAAAGCTAAATTGGTCATATGAGATGTGTACTATTTTTCTTCTTCTTTTTGTTGAGACGTGTAATTGTTTTCATAATTAATCGAAATATCATTAAAAACATAAGGTGTCCCAAAAACAAAAAAAAAAAAAAACAGATTAAAGCTCCTATAAGTTGAACTATTTCAAACAACATTAAAAAAACCAGAAAATAATTGTATGCAGCAAAACAAGATACGGAAACAAAATTGCATGCAAAAAATTGTATCAGATATGTCAAAATTGTTAGCTATATTTGGAGCAGTACACTATGGTCATTATATTTAGAGCACTCACATATAGATGGTGATGGTGCAACTGATGGCATAGTGTCAGAATGTTCTGAATCTGATTCACTCTTCGATGGGGGCTGAACATGAGCAAAAACTACACTTCGCAAAGGACTAGAAGCAGGTACCGTATGAGATATGGGTGCCGGTGGGACTACTGGCGCTTGTGGCGAGGCAGCAGGATAATGAGGAGAAATATAAGGTGATGCTGCAGGGGCCAAGTGAGAATGCTTTCTGGCATGCCCTGTAAAACTCCTTTTATATCCATGTCCACAACCAGGAGGCTTTGCTTCATGACTTTTCTCAGGAGCAGGCACACTTCTCTTCGGGGCAGGTGAAGCATCCTGAGGAGCAGGTACGGGTGAAGCATCCTGAGGAGCAGGTGCACCCTTTTGAGTTGCAGGCACACCCCTCTCATGTGCAGGAGTGGGAGGAATTGCCGGAGCTAGATGATTATCATGGTGATGGTGGTGATGATGGTGATGGTGGTGGTGGTGGTGGTGGTGAGGATGGGGCAGAGGTGCAGGAGAAGGTGAGGTGCCACTGCCATCACCACCATGGAGGGAGTGTTGCAAGATAGAAGAAAGACGAACTTGCTTAACCTTACCAAATACAGTGTGATCCAGGCCAAGGTTTTTTGAATTAGAGCCTGTAATGGTTTGAGCAAGTTGCTTTAATCTTTGCTTTGTGGGAGCATTCCCAACTGCCAGGAGAACAGACGACTGAACAATAGTGGGAGGAGCTACCGTGGAACCTTTTGGGTTTGATAAGCTAACATACAAGTTCTGCATCCAGATGACAAAAAATCACTCAGAATCTTACGATAAACGACTTGAGGGTATCTTCAAGTATCAAATAATAGAGCTTCCATGATCTATAAAACTACTGAAATTAGAAGTTTCTTCCTTTGTAGCAGAAAGAGTTCCAATTATAGTTTATGATAGGTCAAAATATAATTGTGGTCTCTGGACTATGTGCCAGATTCCAATTTTTACTTAAATTATTGAATTTTTCAATTTAGTCCTTGAAGCTTGCCCTTATCATACTTTACCACCACTCTACGCTGAGTATTGATGCAACAGACATCTTTTTTTTTATTGCGCGTCTTTATAATGCTGATATAGCATGTAAGATCAGCTTGTCTCACAAAATCAAAATATATGGAGACACATTAATTTAATTTATAAAATAATAATAAAACAAATACAAAACAACATGCATGTCATGTGTTTTATTATATGTTCTTATTTTTTACACCAACAAGTAACCTAATGTGTCATGTCAATATCATAAGGGCATGTGTAAAAGGGAAAAAAAGGTTTGCCACAATAGCAATTGTCATTTGCATAATAACAGTAAGATAGGATAAAATTAACATTGAGGCATTTTAAAACTTCAACAACTAAATTAATAGAATCAATAGGTCAGTAATAAAATTGAAAAATGACTTGGTTATATTTTCATTAACACTTTCCCACACAAATTTAAAGGCCAAATCCTTCACACTTGGTTGAAATGCATAAACAACCCGTACAAGATTTTCATGTGTAAAATATATGGAAATAGTGGGCAGGATACAATGAACTCAAATCAAGAAGGGAAAAACGCAAAATCAGACCTTGTTGTTTACCTTATTTACAATTAGATCCATGCGAGATATGCAAAAAAAAAAAAACAATTTACTCGCTATAGTCAAATTATGTCCACTGACTTAACAAATTCTATTAATGTGACATTAACTTAAATAAAACACATGTCACAATTTTATTGACTCTAACGTGTCATATTATCAGAATCTGATAAGTCGGTGAACGATATTTGATTGTAGGGAGTAAATTGTCTTTTTGGCATACTTTGAAGACCTCTGAATTCATTGATACCACAAGAAACTAATTGCAAATCAGGTAAACCACATGGTTTGATTATGCATTTTTCCCAATCAAGAAATTGGTGGACATTGATACATTGGAACATGCAACCACTATATCACAATTTTCCTCAGGCAAAGATATGCATAATGGAAGCATTCAACAAAAAAGGAAGATTGCCAAACCTCATTGGGTGTCAGATTTAATCCCGACTTCAGCTGGCTCGTCAATTCATCAAAATTTAATTGTATTTGATAGATAGAGAAGTTTAAGGTGAAGTTGAAAAAGATTTTCACTTTCTGCAAAAGAAATGCATGCTGAGGAGGGCTTATAGTAATTCCTTCTGGGAATTTTAGCACCCCGAAAAGGAATGGTTCCCCAAACAAGGATGTAGTCAGGCGAAGAGAAGGCTGTTGTAGAACCATAGAAACAAAATTTCCCTTGATCAAGCTTTGCACAGTTTGGGATATTTTTGAATAGTTCGCATCAGGATCAACTCCAAACACAACCGTTGTTGCATTTGATCCAGCTATGGGTTCTAGAGATAAGATAACCACCTGGTTCAAAAAAAAAAAAAAAATCAAAATACCGAAATATGAAGTATGTAATAAAGAAAATATATGAGAGAGCTAATACTTTGATGGAAGGAAAATCTATCTCATTAAAAATGTCTTCCTCAAGCAGCAAGATATTGTCTTCCAGGAAAGAAAATGGCTTCTTAAGATTGAAACGTGCTACTATATCATGATCTGGACAAAAAAAAAAAAAATTGTCAGTCAAGTAATATAAAACATCTAACCAACTTCACTGCAGAGAATTCAAATCATGCTCACATCATCTAGAATATAAATACTTTCTGCTAAGAAATTTCACGATCCAAACCTGTGAGATGATTTATGAGGATTACCAGTAAAAGAAAACACACAAACACACAATATGCACTGTTTTTGTAATGAAAGTACAAAACTTAACAGAACACTTGAAATGAAGCACACAATCACATGATCAAGGTAGAGTTGCAGGTACACTTTTGCATTTTCCATTGCCCCAGACATCTCTTTGAAAGTGATGTGTCACAGATCTTTTAATGTAAATCTACACAAGCAATGGATGGTACATAACATGAGGGCCTCAGATGGTACATGGAATGTCTGCCAAACACACCTCAATAACAATATCTTAGCACCAGATTCAGATTGATCTCAGGTGCAGAAGTTAACACCCATGCTGCTACCAAAAAGCATAACTATCAATGATCACCATAATGCACCAGTGCCACTAAACACAGCATCTTTAGCTGCTACACCATCCAATATCCACTCCTTTTTCTTTCTTTTTCTCCCGAAGGAAGAATCAATATTTTCATCTCAATAATAACAAATTGAAGCAGTATGGTGCCAAACTAATGATTATAACTAGAGGAAACTTCACTTAATCACCTTGAACTTTCAACACTTTTGCAATCATCCCCCTAAACTTTAAAAACTCTCAATTTAGTGTATCTCACTTTAAAAAACTTGCAATGTCACCCTTATCGTTAGGATTTCGGGTTAAATCAAACAGAGTGTAAGGAAATGTCCCTTATACCCATGTATTTAAAAATTATTTAATTATTTAATTTAATTTTTAAAATTTTTAAACAAAGGTATTTGGGTGTCTTCGTTAAGATTTAACATAAAATTCTAACGGAAGTGTAATATTGCAAAATTTTTTAAGTTGGATACACTAAATTGAGAGTTTTTTTAAGTTTAAGAGGATGATTGCAAAAGCGCTGAAAGTTCAAAGGGTTTAAGTAATTTTTTCCCTTATAACTATGAATGCAAGACTCCACAATCCCAATTGAAAATACAAGAAATCTAGGAGTATTGGCAGAAGTGAAAACATAACATAATTGATCCCAAAATACATATACTAACATATTTCCTGGTTTCAACATTCAGAAACATTAAAAATAGAGTACAGTTTTCAGCTGATTTATCCATAAACATAAAAAAGCAACATGTTGTTAACTAATCCTTCATAGCTTACAAATTAAAAGTACTTTTTAGCACAAACACAAATGGCTTTGCTTCTAGATATGCCACTGAACTCAGCTTAAGAGAAGACTTGACTCAATTATTTGTGTCCATATATAGAGGTGCTTCAGTTTTAGCAATGCAAGAGGAACAAAAAATTGTTCTCTACAAATTTAGCAAAGCGGCACACTGTTATGAGAGAATATCCAGAGAAAAGTAATAACTTTACAAGCAATGGCTTTCTAAAGCTCAATCCCTTGCTTGTTCTAATGAACAAAGGCAGTACAATATCAGTAAAGAGTGCCTACACTATCTAACCTCAGATATTCTAAGAAAAGATGGAAGACAAAATCAACTCAACAAGAAACTGATTAGCATCATCCAAGTGGCCAAGGACCCCATTATTTTTGCCTAAAAAAAAATACACAATAAGAGCACATGATAAGGTGAAAATCTATTTGATCAGCAGATTATTCTGTATGAAGTGGATTCCAAATTATAGTTCCAACAGATCAATTTACATTTACAGCATGTGAGAAATGGCCAAAACAATTGATAGCAACCTCACTAGGCAGCAAAATATAAACAATTAAACAAATAAACCAGAAGCTTGTCGTACAGCCAGCAAACAATGAACACATATGGTATATATGTACCCCCACAAACTTTCAAGTATAGTGTGCTGAACTCAAACTCTCTGCCAGACCTTATTGAAACGGCAGCTTCATGAATTTCAATGTATACAAAGCACCCAATAAGGCTACAATAAAGGTTGCCATTAACAGTAACTTCCCAGGGAAATCAAACTAAAGTACATTAGAGAAAATAAACAAATAAACGCCCATTTTGACACCTCAGATTGCAGGAATGATAAGACCAACTTGTGATTGGTTCAAGCTAGATAGCCACCAGTTGATGCCAGATCACAAAATTGTCCAAATACTCTCAAACGTGAAAACCCTCAAACCAAATTGGAAATTCAATCAATGTAGTTGTACCCAAATAAGTTCAAAACGTGTGTGTGTGACAACAAATATCAAACAAAACCATCCAGCTCAAAATATAAACGCAAAAATCTCACCCATTAATACTCTGACTCAAAACATCTATATTTAGCATCTATAGCCAATTCCAGAAACCTAGGTCCATATCCTTATAAATCTGAATACTAAAAATAGAAACGCACAATGTAACTACCTTAAATTCAAACAAGATACAGGATATCCTTATTTTTCTCTCCTCTGATTACAATTGGCCTGAAGTGTAGGAAAAGAACCGAGACTAAAATCCTAAATTATCGAAACCCCATCTCTTCGGAACCAATCATAGCAAACACCTAAGACTAGTTAATAAGTTTCTGAAAACTTTCCAAATTAAGCAACACAAACAAAACATTCCATTTACTTCCTTATCTTCGCTACATTTTCCCAGTATAGCAACAACAAACACCCACCGACAACCACCACCAAGAAATACATTCCAAAACTCCCAAATCTTTATACCAAATTTAACAGAGAACCAAATTAAAATATCTTACGAATAATCTTTTCCTTTCCCTACATCTTCTCATCAACCAAACAAAAAGTCACTACCGACCCACCATCCGAACCCCAACAAATAAAAATAAAATAAAACCACCCCATTAAACAAATCTAGATCTACAACCGCCATACAATGTTGCAACCCACAAAGCCCAAAATCAAAAAAAGAAACTCAATACCCAAAAAAACAATGAATAAGAACAGAAACCCACCTTTGAACTTTAAATCAAGATCCAGATTCCCCTGATCTGCGAACCGAAGAAACGGGGGCAGCCAAAACATAGCGGAGAGGAAGACAGCGGCGGAGAGCAGCAGGACCAGTAGGCATCTGAGCCCAATGAGCCTCCGAACCCCACCACAGCACCACCCAAAGCCACAGTTCCCACACCCACCACCGCCACACCACCGTCCCTGCGCATTCTGGTCCGAAGACTCGGCCCCCACCCTGGCCGGCACCGCCTGGCCTTCCTGGCCCTTTCCCATGGGCACCACTGCAATGCAGCTTTCTCAAGTGGGTCTCGCTCCATACCCCAATCTCTCAACTGGGTCGGCCTCAAATGCATCCATTCTGGATTCTTTTGTGAGAAACCGAAGATGGCAAGAAAGAGAGAGCTTGCGTTGGTGTTGTTTGTGCTTCTTTTTTTTTTTTTTCAAATTTTCAAATTTAGTAATTTAGGGTTTGAGAGAGAGAGAGAGAGAGTGAAGTAGCTTGTGCTGCAAATGACAAGTCACAGGCATGGTCTTTTCTTTTAGTTATGAGATGGTGGTTGTTTATCTGTTTTTTATTTTTTATTCTTATTTTTTATTTGAAGTTTTCTATTTATTGATTTACTTTTATTATTATTATTATTTTTTTGGTATTCTAGAGTTTCTGCGCACTAGTGGAGAGGTGGGGGGGTATAGTGGGAAAAGGAGATGCTTGTTGATAGTTTAATGGAGAAGTGGGAAGCAGAGTGCATTTATAAAAGTGGGATTGGTTTTGACTTGGGATTAAGTGAGAGATGGAAAATGTGAAGGGCAAGACAAGCATAGTCTTACTTTTGTATGATGCAATCTGCCCCTTTGTTTACGGTTTTTGAACATGTTTGACACTCTATCATGACTTGTCTTTCTATATTTTGTTTGAATAATGTGTCCACATGTAAGAATTGGATAAGGTGATCAATTATCTTCTATATCTCACTACTCACTACTATTGACTATCCAAATGCTTTTTCTTTTGTCAAAATTTGGTTAGAATTTGTAGAAATTACTTCACATTATGCTTCTTCTTTTTCTTAATAAAAATAAAAAAATAAAAAAACTTTTGGCTAAGCCAAATATGTATCCTAGATAACATCTATCATCACCCACCACACCCCACTTTTATTGAATAGGGAATCCGGAATGGACTAATGATAGATGTTAGCATTGGGCCTTTTCTGTATTCACATGAAATTGATGTGGCTCGTGAAATTACTGTATAATAAACTATCACAATCCAATGGTAATTTTAAAAATTATATTAATTTTTGGATGGAAATAAGAGTGACATTTATCTTTACTTTTCGGAATAATATATTATTTTATACCTAATGTGTGCCAAATATTGCATATTTGGACCTCTTAATTTACATTAGTTAATCCTTTAACTATGTCGTAATCTAATGTTTTGTGTTAGTTTTGTGTTTTTAGTGTTTTTTAGGTTGTTAAAAGAAAACTCTATCTTTAAAGAGAAAAAAATACAAAGTTTGGAAGAAAGCACACAAGAAGACCTAGATGATGTGGTTAAGTTTAACCAAATCAAGGAAATGATTAAATCAGAGTTTCTCTAATTTGAGTCAAAATCAGATTGGATTAAATTTTAGATTTTGCACACATCTTAGTATTTTGACCATAACTTTTTGCTCAAGTATCATATTGAGGTAAAACTAGTTACATTGGAAAGATAACTCAAAATTATACAATTTATTGTGAAATAGGAGTTTCCTAATTCGGATATTTACTATGTCAAAATCTTCCTGCAATAAAATAACGCAAATCTGGACGAATCATATTCCGATTTGTACTAGGATTGCTTCCTAATTTGACTAAAAGACAGACCTTCGAATTTCTTAGGATTACTAGGGCTTCTATGACTCTCCAAAGCCCTATAAATAGACCTCAAAAGCTTCAAAAAAAAGATAGAGATTTGGGAGAACAAAATTCCACAGCTTTTCTCTTTTTAGCTTAGTTTTTCTTTAGGGTTAGGTTTTATTTGTCATAGTCATGTGGAGCTAAATTCTCAACTAAGGTTAGGGATGAAGCCTCATCAATGAAGAACAACAGTACTTTTATGTAAGTTTTTATTGTCCGATTTTATGGTTTAATATTTCAATTGTTTTACTTCTTTTCAATGTATGGAATGATTGTTGGATATATTTTTTGTAATTCAAGGATACATTTAATGATTTGGGATAATTTCACATAATTAATTGCTTGGTTTTAATTGCCTAAATAATTTGATATCCCTTGTGATTTGTTCTACGGATACACTTGGTGTTTTGATTGAGATTGAAAATCTTTTGTGATTTACAGATGCATCTGATGATTTAATTAAAATTAGATTCCTTTTGTGATTTATACAATGAATGGATACATGTGATGGTTTTTATTGACTTTTAAAAGCATAGTAGAACATACCTAAGATTTTATTTGTGAGAACTTCGGATTAATATTAATGAAGAAGGAAGTATGTTGTTATGATTTGGTGAGTGTGGACTCCAAAACCTTAGTACTTTATATTTTGATTGTTTTATTTCAGTTAGTTTATGTTGAGTCTTTTAATTTTCAAAACCCCAAAGTCAAACCTCTTTTGGAACTAGGTTAGGGTTTAATTGATTTAGATTTTAGTTTGTTTACAAAAACACAATTCTCTGTGGCATCGACCTCGCACTTGCAAACCTTTTTTTTTACAAACGATTCGTGTACTTACGAGTAATTAAAATTGTGACATCTCACATTGCCTGGGCATGAAAAAGATGATGTGTTTATATGGAATATACTCTCTCTAAATGGTATGAGGCCTTTTGAGGGTAAACCCATTAATAAAACCGTGCGGGCTTGGTCCAAAGTGGACAATATCATATCACTTGAAGTAGGGGTGTCACATATGGTATCAAAGCTATAGCCCAGCCCGAGATGGGGGGAGCGTGCACAAGCCCATGAGGGTCGCCAACGAGGACGTTGAGTCCTAAGAGGGGATGATTGTGACGTCCCACATTGCCTGGGCATGGAAAGGATGATATGTTTATATAGAATATACTCTCTTTAAATAGTATGAGACATTTTGGGGGTAAACTCAATAATAAAATCGTACGGGCTTGGCCCAAAGTGGACAATATCATACCACTTGAAGCAGGGGTGTTACAAAAATTTTCACAACAATACCTTATTTGAATTTTTTTTTACAAAAAGGCAAGATTATTAAAAATAACAAAAAAAAAATACTCTTACGTGATGTTCGGTTCATGAAATCTTAGGCTCTATTTGTTAATGTTTTTGAATTGTGATTTTTGTTTTTGGTTTGAAAAAAATGTTTTAATGTAATATAAAAATAATATTGATCTGAAAGTAATCCATACAAACTAGAGCCTCCAAAGTACGATAACAGCTGAAAAATACTACTCTCTAAAATAATATGATAGTACACACAAAACTGCGAGCCTTCGCTCAACAACTTAAGCCTTTGTGAACAACTTCAATCTGCATCCCTAAGGCTAACATGTTAACATGTAAAACAATAATATTCAAACAGGTAGAAATAAAACATATAAGTCCACAACTTAATAAATAAATCGCCAATAAAACAGTGTCCATGTTATGAGCCCAATTTAGTTGGAAATAATGTATAAAGATGAAGAATCTTTTAGAAATGTTTTGATAGAGTGTCACTAAAATATTAGTAAAGCTTAGCAAGAAGTTTAGACAAATTATGCACGATAACAACTATTTCAATAATTATGCTAATACGAGAAGTAGTACATTTAAAGGGTAGTTTAAGGCAAAATTCGGAGAAACATCTTGTAGTGTTAAGGTAGAAAATCATGTTGATGAAGTGTACAATAAAACAACAATAATTATTTCAAAGTCCATAATCATCCTCCATATAGCCTACTCAAACCCATAACCCTCTCGCAATGAGGTTTGCTCATCCCATGGGACTTCAGGTACAACATCAATGCCTCAATGAGGTATAATAGGCAGTCATCACTAGTTGTCTAATTAGGTCCAATATTGGGTGATCCATACAACTAACGATGCCACAAGGCATGATTGCAATCTTGGGAACCCGTGAAACCGTGACGTTCCCAAGGACCCAACCAAGTCCCGGTCCGGAGGTGGGCATTTGATGGGTGACACCATCCGAGCAGCTAAAGGAGATGTGGGGGATGCTATCTGGGCTGCCCCATCTACTCCAAACAATAAGCGTAAGGCCAACAAAGTTAAGGCCAAAATGGAGGAGCCTTCTAGGAATGCTAAACACAAGCGGGGAGAGGGTGAGACATCTTCTCGGCCATCTTGGGACTATTGCTACTTCTTTCCCCAAGCAGACTTTCGAGGTGCCGGTGATGCCTGTTGCCACCGTCAACCACCAAGTGTGAAAGAGGTTTTTAGAGGTGGCCCCCCTTGCCACCCTTTATAATATCTCGGATGATTCTTCACCCGAGGTTTGATCTAGCTAATGGAGGATCGATCCTGGTAAAAGGAGGATTGATCCTACCAAGGGAGGATTGATCCTACCTTGGTAGGATCGATCCTCGCTAGGCAGTTCCTTATCAGTTTGGCATTTAGTACCATTTGGCAAGAGTCATCCAAAGAATTTAACTTTCAACATTCTTACTTTTTACATCACATCAATCAATTTTTACTACTATTTAATAAAAAAAATCACTACAAAACAAAATTTTTTCACTTTTCCATACCAAACATTCTTACTTTTTTCTCCTATCAATCAATTTTTGCTACAGTTCATGTCCACTAAGCAGTAATTGTCCAATGCCAAACAGAGCCAATTTGAACACTTTTCAGTTTGGAAACCAACGCAACTTTTCTTTTTTTTTTGGTCAACTATGTACACTCACATACCTAACAACTTTTGTAGTGATCTAAATAATTAACTAAGCTTAGTTAAAGGGTTAATTTAGACTTTGGGTCATTAGGAACAGCTGGAAGGGCATTTAGAAATTTTAAACTTTTTGAACGGATGTACGCCCGAGGACCACCGTACGTACGCTCTTGTCTTTTGATGAGTGTCAAATATTACATTCTTGGACCCCTTTATTTACATTAGTTAATCTTTTAGCTATGTCATTATTTAATGTTTTGTATTAGTTTTGTGTTTTTAGTATTTTGTAGGTCGTTGAAAAAAAACTACAGCTTTAAAGGGAAAAATGCAAAGTTTGGAAGAAGCATACTTTGAAAAGACCTAGATAATGTGGTTAAGTTTATCCAAATCCAGGAAAAAGGTAAAATCGGATTAAAGATCAGATTGGATTAAATTTCAAATTGGATAAAATTTTGGATTTGATTCAAATTCAGATTCTGCACATGTCTCAGTATTTTGACCATAACTTTCTGCTCACATATCGGATTGAGATGATTTAAGCAGAATTGGAAATCTAACGCAAAATACTACAAGTCGTTATGAAATAGGATTTTTCTAATTTGGATAGTTACTATGCCAAAATCGCCCCGCCATAAAAAAATACAAATCTGGACGAATCTTATTCCGATTTTAGACTTCTATTTTGGACAGGGAGACAAACCTCCGAATTGTCTAGGTTTAATAGGGCTTCTAGGACTTCCCTAAGCCTATAAATAGATCTCTTTGCATTCAAGAAAATATATACAATTCCAGATAGCAAAATTCTACAGTTTTTTCTCTTTAGTTTAGTTTAGGTTTAAATTTTAGTTTTATTTATGTGGAGTTAAATTCCCAACTAAGGTTGGGGATGAAGCCTCACCAATGAAGAACAACTTTACTTTTATGTAAGTTTTTATTATTCAGATTTTATTGAGCTTAATTTCAATTGTTTAACTTCATTTCAATGTGTGAAATAATTCTTGGATATCTTGTTGTGATTCAAGAGTACACTTGATGATTTAAGATAACTTCACATAATTGATTGCTTGGTTTTATTTGCTTAAAAATTGGATATCCCTTGTGATTTGTTCTTCAGATACATCTGGTGTTTCAATTAAATTTGGATTTCTTTTGTGATTTGTGCAATGAATGGATACATGTGATGATTTTGATTAATCTTTTGAAGCATAGTAAAACATACATAAGATTTAATTTGTGAGAACTTCGGATTAATATTGATGAATATGAAGTATATTGTTATGATTCAGTGAGTGTGAATTCTCAAACCTTAGTACATTTATCTTTTGTTTTACTTTATTTAGTTTATGTTGTCTTTTAGTTTTAAAAACCTAAAATCAAAAACCATTTGGAACTAGATTATGATTTAATTAGTTTAAATATAAATTGCTCTTTCAAAAACACAATTCCCTGTGGGTTCGACCTCGCATTTACAAAACATTATATTGTAAACAATTCATGCACATGCGAGTATTAAAATTTGCACAATAAGATTTTGGTGCTGTTGCCGGGGAATTGTTCAATTTTTTAAAACAATTTTATGTTTAAATTGATTTTATCTTTCTACTAGTTATAATTATGATTTTTATTTTTCTGCAATTTTTATTCCTGTTTCTAATATATATATATATAAGATTTTTCATTTTCATTTTCTTTGTTGTTTTTCGGCTTATTTTGCAATTCTGCCGAATCTTGATCCGCACACTGATCTGAGTGAGATCAAGCACACTCGCGCCGCAAGGAGCACCAGTCAATAGACCATGGCGCGGCAGACAGTACCTTTTGAACACCAACGCAAGTGTGATCGAGTGCAACTACAGTACGCTCGAGTGCACTCACGGTCAAAGGCAACATCTATTTCATGTTGTGCGCGCCTGCGCTCGACAACTCCTTGCTTCAGTTCGAGTGCACGCATGCAACTACAACATCACTAATGGATCAGCGCACCTGCGCTCGATCTCATCCAGCCTACGCTCGAATGCACCTTCAGATAGCAAAATTTTATAGTTTTTTTCTTTAGTTTAGTTTAAGTTTAGATTTTAGTTTTATTTATGTGTAGTTAAATTCCCAACTAAGGTTAGGGATGAAGTCTCACTAATGAAGAATGACGTTACTTTTATGTAAGTTTTTATTATTCCGATTTTATTGAGCTTAATTTCAATTGTTTTATTTCTTTTCAATGTGTGGAATAATTCTTGGATATTTTGTTGTGATTTAAGGAAACACTTGATGATTTAAGATAATTTCATATAATTGATTGCTTGGTTTTATTTGCTTAAAAATTGGATATCCCTTGTAATTTGTTCTTCGGATACATTTGGTATTTCAATTAAATTTGGATTCCTTTTGTGATTTGTGCAATGAATGGATACATGGGATATTTTTGATTAATCTTTTGAAGTATAGTAAAACATACATAAGATTTAATTTGTAAGAACTCCTGATTAATATTGATGAACATGAAGTATGCTGTTATGATTCAGTAAGTGTGAATTCTCAAACCTTAGTACCTTTATCTGTCATTTTACTTTATTTAGTTTATGTTGTCTTTTAGTTTTAAAAACCCAAAATCAAAAACCTTTTGGAACTAGGTTAGGATTTAATTAGTTTAGACTTAAATTGCTCTTTCAAAAATACAATTCTCTGTGAGATCGACCTCGCACTTGCAATCCATTAACTACAATCAATTCATGCACTTGCGAATTAATATAATTTGCACAACATCTTTAAGTGAGGACGTACGATGGGGGACCACTGGATGTACTCTGCCAATAGTACGACATACTCTGCAAATAGTATGCAGACGTACGCCCCAATAGTACTAGACGTACGCTACTTTTGGGTTAACCCCTCGATAATACATGAACGTATGCGCCTTTGGACTGCTGGGTAAATAGTACCGGACGTCCGCTACTTTTCAGAATAGTTGGTAGCACCCTCTGCTTTTTCTCACCTATAAATACCCCCTTACCCCATCGCTCTTTCACGCTCATTTCCGCCCCTAAACCCTCTAGAGACCTATGTGTGAGTGTTTTGTGATTTTTGAAAGTTCTTGGAAGGGAATGAAAGATTTCTTGGAGGTTTTTGGCTTCAAGGATGTAATTTCTAAGCTTAGTTTGTTCCTTATTTGTTATGTTGTTTAAGTGCTTTTCATAGTTAGCTTAGTTGGTAGTTTGTAGCTTCTAGTTATGTTGTTGCCCTTAATCTTGGTTTAAGCATGGGTTAGCATTTAATTCTTGTTGAGCATATTTCATTTTGCATGGAGGTGTTGTTTTGAGATAGGAGGTCCTATAAATCCTTTTGGTAGCTTTAGAACCAGTTTGGGAGGATAGAAGGACAGTTGAACCAAATGAGGTTCTACCTGAACCTCCTAGGCAGACGTACGGCCAAAGACTCGGATGTACGGTCAAAAGTGCTCTAGGTAACGCCACTTTGGCCAGTTGTTCGATAGCCTCTGTATTCATGTTCTAGGTTCATTTTAGTTGGATTTAGAACTAATGATAGGTATTTTCTTAGTATTCGAGGTTATGGGGGCTCAAGGAAATTTTATGGAGGAGCCTTACGACCCAAGTGAGTACAAACTCATATGGATGCTTGTTGTTACTTTTCTCGCATTGCACGTCTATTTTATATATATCAAACATGCATATTTTGCAACTCTCATGAAATACATATTAGAACTATTGTGAACTCTCTTTTGGGAAAACATGTGTTGATTAAAAAGATAATAATGAGGCTTGTAAAACTATGCATGTAAAAGACTTATAAGATTAATTGCATTGTGTGACATGGTATACCGGTACCTACGGGATAACAGCTATGGACTTACTATACAGGTTAACTTTATGGTCAAATGTGTTATGTGGGAGCTTTGGATCTAATGATTTCGTGACCAGGCATAGCCATTCCCTAATGGATGGTCATTACAGGACGTACATCATTAGTGGTATGGGTAATCCGAGGTCGGACTTGGTCGTGCCACTAGTGTTATGGATGGTAGAGTACAATATCCGGGGCACCAGTGCTATATTACAAGTCTCTCGGGATAGCGCCAACCCTATTGAGAAGGGGTAATATCTCAGGTAGACCATACGATTAAACTATTACTGTTACTCATGATTATAAACATATATTATATCTATATCACATCATGATAAACTATATCTCATAATATTGTATGTGCTTTATAAATAATTAAGTTCACTATTTAATGACGGGTACATCATGTGCATTTATACTTACTAAGTTGTCGGACTTACCCTTGTATTATTTTCCTTTTTTCTCCATATGAACAACTATGCGGTTATAGATAGTTTAGCAGAAGTGGATACCGCGAAGCATCCGGTTATTGTGGAGGATTTGACCCTGGAAATGCTTGAGGATTTGTTGCGAGCTTAGGCGGGTGCTCATGGTAATTAGTACTTCTGAGTTATGCTATAGACTTAAGAGCTTTTATGCATGTTTGCATATTAAGGTATAACATGAATCCTTTGTAAAGATGACTTGTGTAGTATGATTTCCATTACTTTGATGATTCTTGGTAGATGCTATGGTTGTAATGATTAATGTTTATAGAATCATGATGTTTCTGCTGTTTAGTATTCTCTCTTTCAAGGTGTAAAGGTTCCTGAGTCTTTTTCTACGAGGGGTAAGGCTTGGAGACGAACCGTGAAGTTAATTACTAGTTAATAAATTTCTGGGGCGTTATAATTGGTATCAGAGCAGTTACTCTTTGGACCACATAAATTGATCTATTAGGTATTAGGCCATGATTTATCAGAGCTTTTGGCTTCGCTGACTGTAGGAGATGATCTACCAGAGCATAGGATAGATTAAATGTATACAAGGGACGCAGAGTTTCGAATCTTGATACCTAATGATCTTGAGGATGCTGGACTTTAGGATCTTAGGAATTCGATATGATATTGAAGTCAGGATTAGGACAGCTTTGATGATGCAACTTTGGATATTAGGAATGATCTGCACTAAGATAGTTACATACGGTCTTAAGCATAGACTTACTTTAGAGAAGGTGGTAGTAATTTAAGCCCTTAATAAGGATAGGTTTGCGACTAGGTTGATGTCTTAAGAGAGGCTCGATGTAGCATTTTGAAGAAGGGGCTGATGATCGTTATGACTGCAGAGATATCACGGCACAATGGCATTAGGAGAAACGATGGTAAGAGACCATCCCAAGCTCGAGAGGCATTGGAAACTGTGGCAAGACTTCTGGTGGAGGCTTTGGTCAACATACGAGGAAAAGGGACTCCAAGTGGAAACAAAGGTTGCTCTTTTAAAGAGTTTGACGAGCACCCTTTCCTTGTGTTTGAGGGGAACCTGAACTCTGGAAAAGTAAAGGATTGGCTTATGGACTTGGAAGAGCTGCTATGAGCTATGGATTGAACTGAGGAGCAAAGAGTCAAGTACACGACCTACAAGTTCTCTAGAGGAGTAAGGCAATGGTGGAACGCTAAGCGAAACTCGCTAGTGATGGAATTAGGAAGCGAGGAGGCTATTATGTGGACCCGATTCAAGGAAGAGTTCTGTTAGGAGTACTCACGGAGCTTGAGAAGGATGATACCCTAACAGTCACGTCCCAACAAGAAATAGAGTCGTTTGTACCATATGTGTGGCAGGCTGCATTTTGGGAAATGCAAATTAAGGACAATTGGTGTTACGGATGTGGCAAGGTAGGACACTTCATTTGAAACTTCAACTAGGCTAAAAGGAATGGTAATGGTTTACCTGGAAGGAAATTATGGCAGGACAAGAGATAAGCGTAACCACTAGAATTGTTTAAGGCATGCGGATTCGCTTTGTTTTGGAGTTAGGGGTTGGGATACTGGATGTATACTCAAACATCAACCAGTTGTATTTTGTTTTGTACTTGCACTTGACTTTGGGTTTTGGACCTAAAAGTATAACATTAACTCATAGTTTTATTAATACATGATGTTTATTATGCTATGATTGATGTGTTGATGATACGTTTCATGATTTTGTTAATTGCCCATTAGAAGGATGTTAAGGCATGATATTTTTGAACTTAGATTCTAGTAAAAGGCAATTGGTGAATCTTGTACCTTTGGTTCTTGTATGCATGGATTACATGATTTTGGGATACATATGAGCTAAGAGATTCTAGAGAATCTTTATGTACCTGAATGGACTAAGGAGTTATCAGGTACAAATGTCTATGGAGACAAATGAGGTAGTTAGAGCTAATCTAAGGATTATAATCGCAAGATCAATTATCATCATGGCAAGGCTAATATATTAGCTAGCGCATTGAGCAAGAAGTCGACAGTAAAGCTTGTCACTCTTGCAATTTCCCAACCCTAGTTGGTTATGAAATTCACTACGATAGGAGTAGAAGTGGTAGATGAGGGTGCGCCTGCACACTTATCTAACCTGGTGGTTGAATCAGAATTGTTTGCTCTGATTAAAGCTGCTCAAGTTGGAGGACCCTCAGTATACCTAGATCAAGCAGTTGCTAAGGTACAAGGGTTTTGCCTAGGGGTGGCAAAATGGGTACCTGACACGACCCGATTACGACCAGCGGGTACCCGTTACACGATTAGCCTATACACAGACAAGACCCGTTTAGCTAAACGGGTAATCGGGTCTGACACGATTATGACACGAAAATAGCCGGGTAACCCGACACGACCTGTTTTACCCGTTTAAAATAACTGGGTCTAAATGGGTAGGCACGACCCGACAAGACCCAACACGACCCGTTAAATAAAAAAAATTATATTAAATCAAAAAATTTAACTAATGCGTTTTTTTCCAATTAAAAATTTTCGTGTTTCTAAAAAAAATTAAGAATTGGTTTGCTTTTGTTAGAAACGTAGGGTTTCTTGTTTTTTTTCTTTCTTTTTTTCACTTTCTCCTCTCTGCCGACACTCACAACTCACAGGTCACAACATGTATTCCTCCTTTCTTCTTTCCTTAGTATTCACAACATCTATTCCTCCTTTCTTCCTTGTTTTGGGGCTTTCTTTCTCTTGCTTCTTACTTCTTCTGGTTTATTCTCTCTTCACTTAAAACTGATTGTGTGGTTTCGACGGCGAGGAGGGAGACCCAAGAGAGAGAGAGCCGAGACTTGAGAGGGAGACGGAGGGAGAGTAAGAGACCGAGACTTGTTGAGAGAGAGTGAGCAAGTAGAGAGTGAGACTGTGAGAGAGGCAGTAGATCGCTATGGCTTATCCTGGGAAAAAAAAAAAAAAAAGGGTCTAGCGGGTTGACCCGCCAGACCCGGATACTGTGCGGGTCTGACGGGTCGACCCGCCAGACCCGCACAGTAATCGTGTCTGACGAGTCGACTCAGCAGACCTGCCAGACACGAAATTACCGGGTCTTAATCGAGTAGACCCGATTACGACCCGAACCCGATAAGCCCAAACCTAATACCTGTTTTTTCGTGTCGTGTTCGTGTCGGGTTCGCGGGTCGTGTCAAAATTGCCGGCCCTAGTTTTGCCTTAAGGATGATGGGTTGCTCACCCATTTCAAACAAGTGTGTGTGCTGGAGGATGGAGGACTAAGAAAGGAGATCATGAGCAAGGCTCACCATTCTCCATATACTGTATATCCCTAAAGTATTAAGATGTACAAGGACGAGAAAAAGACGGAATTGGAGTTTAGTACCAATTTTCACCCACAGATGGATGGTCAGTCGAAGCGGACTAACCAAATCCTGGAGGACAAGTTACGGGCTTGCGTATCGACTTGAAAGGTAGTTGGATTTATTACTTACCTTTGATCGAGTTCGCCGACAATATTAGCTACAAGCGACTATTGGAATGCCACCTTACAAAGCACTTTATGGACGAAAGTGTCAATCGCCCTTGTATAGGGACAACATAGCAAGAGGCAGACATTGGGGCCTAAAATGATTCAAGATACTCGTGACAAAATGCTTACCATCAAACAAAAAATGGATGCATCCTAGAGTCGGCCGAAGAGCTACGCCGATAACTAGAGACAACCTTCGAAATTCAAAGTAGGAGATCATGTGTTCCTTAAGTCGATGAGGGGAATGATGCAATTTGGGAAGGAATGGGAGATTGGCATACAAGGTTACCTTGCCCCTAGACTTGGTGGAAACACATGATGTTTTTCTTGTCTCGGTATTAAGGAAGTACATCGCTAAGCTAGACTTAGTGGTGGAGTACATACCTTTGAAGATGCAGGAAGGATTGACGTACATCGAGGAGCTGGTGAAAATCATGGATCGAGAGGAGCAATTGATACGTGCCAAGACGATTTCCATCGTCAAGGTATTGTAGCATAATCATGGTGGAAAGTGGAGTAGGACATACAGAACCGTTATCCACATTTGTTTGAGACTCTTTCTTGACTTCTAATTGGACAGTATACCTATTCCTGTTTTGGTTAAAGGGATAGTCGAGTAAGAAAGAGTTTGTTTTCCTCTATAGGGTTATAGCATAGATACCCACCAATCCGAACTGTATGTAGAATTACTTGACTTGGGTGTCGAGATTGACAATGACTAGTACAGTGTAGGAAACACTAAGTACGATGTCCTTCATGACTTTCCATTCAGGTTCAAGGATTTTATTCGTATGGTTGAATTCTTTTAGCTTTGGATAGTATGTCTATTCGTTACAGTTATAGGTAACTGTTATATTGGGATTGTTAAAGAATGGTCGATTAAGATAAGTTCACTTCCGGCTAGGGAGTATGGCACCATGTCAAAGATACCCACGGGTTTGACTCCATGTGGAGTTACTTCAAGTTTTACGATGGTTGATATAGTGTGGGTAACATCAACTACAACACCCTTAGTGACTTACAACTGGATTTGGTACAACTTTTGAGGATGCTAATGTGGATCAATTTATATTGGACGAAGTGGCTCAGTGCCAGAAGAACGGATGTGATAAGATTTTTCCCAAGGATGGGCTGAGGAAAACCTTATAAGACTACGGACGTTAAGGTGATGTTACTACTTCTTCTTGTGTTTTGGGCTACGAAATTTCAACATTTTTATAAGGAGATGAAAATGTAGTGACGCAAATAATTAACTAAGCTTAGGTAGCTTAGTTAAAGGGTTAATTTGGATTTTGGATCACTAGGGACAGCTGTAAAGGCATTTTGAAAATTTTGGACTTTGAGACCGGACGTACGCCCGGGGACCACCGTACGTACACTCTTATCTTTAAGTGAGGATGTACGTTGGCGGACTACTAGACGTACTCTGCCAATAGTATGCTGTACTCTGCAAATAGTACACGGACATACGCCCCAATAGTACTGGACGTACTCTACTTTCGGGTTAACCCTTTGATAATACCTAGATGTACGCTATAACCTTTGGACCGCTGGGTAAATAGTATCAGATGTACGCCCCAACAGTATCGGACGTCCACTACTTTTTTAGTTCTCTTTATACATTATATTTTTATTATAATAAGGTATATACAATCAAAAAATAAATTATACCACAATATATGTATCACAAAAAGCATATCTATTTGACTTCATAAATATATGTCAAATTGATATATCAGTTAACATGTAGGCACTAGTACAAAAATAAAGGAAAATACAAAATACAAAGTGTCTAAAATTACATTTTACGCGGTCTTAGAGAAACAAAATCATCAAGTATCAAATCTGAATCAAAGCTTTCGGAAATTTCCCTTTCAATGTAGACAAGTAAATTATCTCCAAGAAGCTCATCTTCCATTTTGTTACGAAGTCTTGTTTTAACAATTTTCATTGCAGAAAATGCTCGTTCAGTAGTTGCTGTAGACACCAGAAGAGTCAAAACAAGACAAATCAATCTATCAATAAAATAGTATGTATCTGATTTTTCTACCTCTATCAATCCTCGACATAATTCTGCAATGGAAGACAATCTTTGTAGTTTCAAATGATTAAGCATATCAACTTCAAAATGCTTCAACAGAAATCTCAAAATAATTTTCTCCTAAAAATCAAGGGAATAGTACTTCTCTGGAAGACTACATATATCATCAATATTAAATGATTTATAAGCATAATTTGGATCCAAAGCTAAACTAAGTGTCAAGAGTTCCATTGCCCTATCACCAAATCTACTATCGAGCTCTTGCAATTGAAAGTCTATAGTAGCATTGAATATGTCAAAATGATAATGATGTTCCACCATAATGTGATCCCGTTGATGACAACCTCAGCCTTCAACATAACGAGTACCCAAATCCGGAATATCTATTTCAAATTGCTTGGAGAATGAGATTACTTTTTCAAGCAAATTATCTCAATCTTCATTTCTCAATTTTTAGAGGAGTGTTTTTGTATTAGAAACTAACTGTATATCATTTAAGATGTCTTGAGATTTTTGTTGCAAATGTTGACAAAAACAATCAGTAGTACCCATGATTTCCCTCATCAAATGTAAAATGAATATGAATTTGAATGATATAATCATTTTATAAGTAGTATTAGCATCCCCCCGTTGAGAGTAAATGGATCATTCTTTTATAATATTTTCAAGCACTGAACAAGCAGGATTAAACAACCTTAGTAGGCTACAAATAGAATGAACATGCCAACCCTAACGAGAATCACTAACTCGTTTCAAAGTGCCAATTTAGTTAGCTCATTTTCCAGTTTCAAATTCATCAATAGCTATCAAATGTGAGATATCTGCTTTTTGAGCATCTTGCAGATCACGATGACGTTTACATGAAGCACTAACCACATTGATAATGAAATTCAAATTTGAGAAGAACTCATGAACACAGACTACCTCTCGAGATGCAACAACTAATGCTAATTGTAATCAACGTGCAAAATAATGAACATAGTATGCACAAGAACATTTGTTAAGAAATATGGAAAATTATAGTTTACCCCCCTAAAGTTAATAGCGTTTTTCAATTCGAACACCAAAGTTTAAATTTTTGCAATCCACCCCCCCAAAGTTTCAAATTTTTGCAATTTGACCAATTGTATCCAAAATTTCCAATATTGCCCTAAATTTTTATTTTTTTTTTTATGTTTTATAAAAAAAAAATTTAAAAATTCAGGTGGTTGTAGCCACCCCTTTGGCAAATCTGGCCATTTTTGCACCCTCAAATTTGGTTTTTTTTTTTTTCATAAAAAAAAATTTTAAAAAAAAATCAGGGGCAATATGGGAATTTTGGGATAATATTGGTCAAATTGAAAAAAATTGAAACTTTGTGGGGGTGGATTGCAAAAATTAAAACTTTGATGTTCGAATTGAAAAACGCTGTCAACTTTGAGGGGGTAAATTGTAATTTTCCCTAAGAAATAATGCCTACAATCATTTCCATTCACCACGCATATTGCTAGCACCATCATACCCTTGTCCACGAATACTTTGAATATCAAGAAAATTTTGAGAAAAAAACATAAGATATTTTATCATTCAAAGTCAATGCCGATGTATCTTTAACTTGGATAATATCAAAGAAGTGTTCTTGTATAAAACCATCTTTGTTAACAAATCTCAAAATAATAGCTATTTGTTCTCTCTTAGACTCATTTCATGTCTCATTAACAAAAATGCAAAATTTTGAATCATCAATTTCTTCATGAATTGCATCTCGTACCCTTTTTGCCAAGACATGTAAAATATCTTTTTGGACATGATGTGAAGTATGTTTTGCATTTTGTGGAGCATTTTCTAAAACAACCTTAGCAACATCCTCGTTGTAATTGGACACAATTTTTATCAACTCAAGAAAATTGCCACGATTTTTTAAATCGGGACCTTTATTGTGACCTCTAAAAGCACATCCTTGAGATGCTAAATACCGAATAAAATTGATTGAAGTCTTCAATCGCAATCGAGTGTTCAATTTTTCTTCCAAAGTATGCTTATCTATATCACCTTATCAATATATTGAGATTGGTCAATCAAATTGTCACAACACTTAGCAACATTATTATAAGGTGAACATGGTCCATTTCCCATATGGACCAAAAAAAAGAAACAATGTATACCATCATTAACTTTCTTCCAATTACAAAATACTTCAATTGTAAATGCACTACCTCCAAACTACCTCGTTGGCTTTTTAGCAAAAAGAAAGCATGGTAAATAATAAGCATCATCTTTTTCAGAAGAATATTCTAACAAATTAAACATCTTATACCAAAATGATTGAAATCTTCGACAATTTTTTTCAGTTCCCGAAAACAGATATCCAGAACTATTAGAAGAAATGAACATATGCGGACCGACTTTAAGATAAGCACATCTAATTCCATCATGTTGATTAACAGAATATTCCCATATTTGAGACGTAACCCTAGAACATGTTGTAGAGTTCAACTACTTGAGATTCAATTCTTGGCATCTTAGAAGAACGTTGCTCAGGAGCTAAAGTTTAATGATTGGATGTCGAGGAAGACATTTTAGAATTTGAATCAGCATCTTTTTTCTTAAAAAATGCATCAATTGTTTTTGGCTTCCCATGATGTAATCTAAGATTTTTCAGAAACCTGAAAAATTATTTATGTATTAGTTTTAATACTTCTCACACTAAGCAATTCATGGCTAATGAAACATACTCTAATGATATTATAATAAAATTATTAGCATATTTCAATAGCTATTAGCCTATTAGTATAAAAAATTACAAAAAAATGAATTAATAAAAAGAACAAACAATAACAAAAACATACCTGAGATTGGCAATAATCTTCTGAAACTCTTTGATGCTTGACAAAATCCAAAAGTATATAAAATGTACCTTACAAAAAAAATAATAATAACAATATCGTTTTTATTAGAATAAGATAAACAAAATGATGAAAATGAGAGATATATCTCAATCAAAAAGCTTCAGAAATTTTAGTCAATCATATTAGAGTTTGCAACATTTCCTTAAGCAACGAGCCCAAATTCCCAAATTAAGGAGCCTACATAACTACAAAAGAAGAACTCCAAAGGACAAGAGAAAGGGTCCATTTAAATTATAAAGGGTCCATCACTGACTCAGCCCATGAGCCCATCTACTGGTAACTCATCTACAGATCTATTGATCTACAAAGTACTTAAGTACAAAAGGAAAAGTTCAGAGAAAGGCTCCACACTCCACAGTCCACACAGACCACCAGCACAGTGCACAGAGAAACAAAAGTTCAGAGAAAGGGTCCACACGGACCACACACATAGTTGATAGAGAAATAAAGCAATTTAATTTATTGAGGATTGAAGAGGTCGACAGTCTCCAGAGGATATACTCACAGAGTCATAGTCACTCTCGGTCTCAGATCTAGACAAGTTGGAGTTTGGATAGCAAACTCACAAGTTGAATCTCTCTCCGACTCTCTCCCTCTTGGCTCTTTCCTTATCTTTGTCTCTGCAGGTTTTCCTCCTAAAATGCTATATGTTTTCTTATCTCTTTCTTTTTAATTGTTGCATCTATTATTAACAAATGAAGCATCATCTACCTAACAAATGCCGATGGAGCCGGTGGCGCATCTAGGATGTCGTTAATGTAGGGGCAAGATTAATAATTAATTAATATAAAATAATATTATATTTTATTCGATTTATCAAAAATCAACATAAATATTTTCTTTATTCGAAACAATCCAAACAAAATATTGTATGCTGAATTAATTACTTTCAATATGTAAGTATCTATCAATGTATGCAATTATTTGGAGTTATTTTTAATCATAATAAATGGAAGTGTTATGGAATTAAAATGCACCGTCTATGCA
The DNA here is from genome assembly GCF_901000735.1 of Corylus avellana. Lineage (NCBI taxonomy): Eukaryota > Viridiplantae > Streptophyta > Magnoliopsida > Fagales > Betulaceae > Corylus > Corylus avellana. The sequence goes on from NC_081549.1 coordinate 9,944,279, forward strand.
AGACATGTGTCCTGTTAAAATTTTTAGAGTTTTTGGTTTCAACGTATTTTGATAATGGAATGGAATTCCTAGGATGTTCAATGGACTGAATAGAAAAATACTAAACTTCTTTCTTGCTTTCATAAATACACTAACAGAAAGTTGAGTTCAACTACAACTCGTAAGCCCATTGGCATCGTTTGGCAACAACCATGAATTTTGAATATGGGCATCTACCATGAAATTACATAAAGCTGGAAATAGAGTTATTGAGCCTTACGCCTGGAAGGAAAACGTGCAAAAGCTACTTTGGTGGTTTGATGCCCATTACTCACTGCGTCCGGATACAAAGAAAAACAAAACAAAAAAATTTCCCACTTGCTTTATGTCTTCTCCTCCCTCCATTTTGCACCTGCACATTTTGGCACTCCATCGGCGTAAAACGCATTTTCAAGTTCCACGTAAAGTGCTCCCCAGCTATGTTCCATTATACTTAAAATTGCACCATATTTTAACACTCCCCTCTAGCCTTTCGCTCAGATCCGCCACTCTCATCACACGCATTCTAGGATAACTCAGAAACTCTCTCCCTTTCCTTCGTTTTCGCCTACAAGCCAGTCTTTAAAGAACCTCAAGCAGAACTTTATTCCCAAATTACCAACAAGAAGAAGAGCAATCAAAGAAAAAGTTGTCGACGAAAGAGGAGGTCCAGGAGGAGGAGTAGGGGCGAGAGGAGAAAGAGTAGGGGCTAAGGTATAAAAATACTAAAAAAACTGCCTGTGTATAAATTTGAGGGAAAAATGCACTTTACCCCCTAAAGTTTGACCTCTTTTTCAATTTGGACCCTAATATTTAAAAATTTGCAGTTTACCCTCTTGAAGTTTGAAAAATTTTCAATTCGAACCATTCAGGCTGTCTAAGAAGACGTAAAGTCCAACACGAGGGACGCACATGATATTTTTTGTCTTTTTCTCCCCTGTTGCCCACAACTCATTGTGTGAAATGTCCACACTGCTCATCTAACATATACACATTTTTAACATACACACCTGAAGCTTCGTCACGATCACCGAAGCCGAGCACTTGGAGGTGAACATGGACCTGGATTTCCTCTCGCATTCGAACAAGCTCGACAAGGTGAACCTGGACGACATCGAGGAAATGAGTTCGAAAGCGTTGTAAAAATGTGGTGACATGGACTTTTCATCCATCTTGTTGTTCTGATCTCCGACTAATTCTTGGATTGAGAGCGAAATTGGCTTTACAAACCCCTTTTTGAAACTAGGGATTTTGTATTATCTCCGAGATTGAAATTCTCTTTGCGGGATCAGAAACAAGGAGCTGGGATATCAACTGCTTTGCATCAGTAGAAAACCATTTAGGAAACTCGAATTCGGCCTTGAAAACCTTCTTTTACATTTTCATGAGGTTATCAGCTTGAAATGGAAGATACCCAGCAAGCAAATCGAAGAGAATTACTCCACAAGACCAAATATCATCCTTGGCCCCATCATACCCTTTCTTCCTCAACACCTCTGGAGCCACATATGCCGGCGTGCTACATTGCGTGTGGAGCAACTGGTCATTCCAAAGTTGCTTCAGCAGCGCTGACAAGCCGAAATTAGAAACTTTCAAGTCCTCGTTATCATCGATAAGGAGATTTTCAAGCTGCATGTCTCGGTACAAAATGCCATGGCAGTGTGGACATTTCGCACAGTGGGTCGGGGGCAAACAGGGGAGAAAAAGACTAAAAATATCACATGTGTCTCACGTCGTAGACTTTCCATCTTCTTCGACTACAATGACTAACGGATGATTCAAATTGAAATTTTATGAGGGTACATTGCAAATTTTTAAACATTGGGGGTTCAAATTGAAAAAGAGGTCAAACTTCAAAGGGTAAAGTGCATTTTTTCAGAATTTTATCTCAAGATTTTGCAAGGACGGGCGCCCCTGCCCGCCCCCTTTAGATCCGCCATTGGCTGGGGCGTATTGGTTGCAAATAATGAAGCATGTTTGTCTAACAAGCAGAGTTGAATCAAGAAGGATTTCAACAGTTGTGAGGGGTTGTTTGAGCCGGTTTTACTGAGAGAGAGGATGTCCCAGTTCATTCGCATTTTGGTCTAGTTCACTATTTAAAATGTTGCAGAGAAAAAAAAAATGCATGTTTTATTCTGAAGCAGAGATAAAATTAATTTCTTTCACTTAAAGTAACAAAAATGCTCTTGTTAAAACTTCAGTATTACCGCTTTGTTTCCCTCCTCAAAATGGTATGGGGAAGGCCATATTTCTTTACTTATTTATGTCTACTTCCCTCATAAAATGGTATCTCTTTTCTTATCTCTGTCTCCACCTATTTCCCTCATAAAATTGTATCTCTTTTCTTATCTCTGTCTCCACCTATTTCCCTCATAAAATGGTATCTATTTTCTTATCTCTGTCTCTATAACACCCTGACAAATTACCATTTTCAAAGAGTTACTTAACCGGTTAATGATTTCTTAAAACAAATCCTTAAACCATGTGGCTTAAACCTTCTTTGAATAAACCAAGCTCCTTAAGACTTTTTAGAAGCAAAAACTCCAAAAATACCCTCACTGGCCGAACACTCGCCCCGGGACCACACGAGCACTCGCTCTTGTCTTAGGTGCGAGCGCTCGCATGAACAGTGTTATACCCCTTGCGCAATACCCAATCGTACATTTGAGCATTTTTTACCTTTTCTGAACAGTACACGAGCGCTCGCACCTTTTCAGAATTTCTCCTACAACGCCCTCAACTTTTTTCCCGATATAAAACCCACCCCCATACGACCCCTAGCCCTCATTTTATCCCCTATTGCCTTAGAGAAATCCTGCTTGTTTGATTTTTGAGAGTTGGTGACGTTTGTGAGTGTTCTTGGAGAAGGAGAAAGTTTAAAGCCTTGTTATCTTCTAAGGTGACTTCTTAAGTCCTTTTTAATTGTTGTTACTGATTTCCTAGCATTGCAAGTTTTAAAGATGTTACGACAAGCTCTTAAATCCAACTTTTTAACGAAACCAATAAATGTTTTCAAAATGCTTTTCAACACCTCTTTGATTTTTTGCGTTGTGTTTTCTTGTGGTATTATTTTAAGCCTATGAAAGAAAATACCAACCTATAGCCCTAAATAGAAGCCTACACGCATTTTTGGGGGATTTCTGGCTGAGCCTTACTCTCTGGCCGAATGCTCGCCCTAGGGAGCGAGTGCTTGCCCAGAGTGCAAGCCACTCGTCCCCTTAACCCTAATAGTGTGGGACAAGGTTTTAGCAACCCTTTTCGTTAGATGGAACCTCGTAGAGTTCTCTAGTACTGCTTATAATAATGAGTTGTATTTCGTTATAGCAGAGATTTGTAATGTCGGAAGACTCGGGTGAGCGAACGAGATAACTAAACACTTATGAACACTTTCCTTAAAAATGTGGGATATGTCAGCTAATTGGCCACGCATATGATATGAGCATGTTTACTTTTTGTAATAACTTGGCAACTGCTTTAATAACTAGTTGATAAGATGCATTGTATGACATGGTACACCAGTACGTTCGGTATAATGGCCATGGGCTTATTATGTAGACTTGATTCTATGGTCAAATGTGTGTGTTATTATATGGGCGGATCCAATGGTTATTCGTGACCGGTGCAGCCATTGCCTGACAGTTGGTCACTACAAGACGTACATCATTAGTAGCGTGAGCCACCCGAGGTCAGACTCGATCAGGCTGCTAGTTTTATGGATGGTAACATACAATGGTCGAGGCCCCTCGAGACAGTGCCAACCTTGCTGAGAATGAATAATATCTCGGGTAGACCATATATAATAGTTATGACCTATAAAATATTAGTTTTCTGCATTAAAACACTTAGGCGATTGCCGCCAGGAGTACACCACATTTTATTAATCAAACCATACTTTTAAGATGTATTAACGAAGACAACACCTCTTTTAAATGTTTACCAAAACTGTACGTTTATTTCTGCTTAATAATAATGGAATCATGTCATACCCATGTGAGGTTTAATAACTAAGTTGTTAGACTTACGCGGTTATTACTTTTATAGGAAGCTTATTCCTAGAACCCAATAGGGGTATGGTTGCCACTACAGACTTTGCTTTAAGATCTTCATGTTGTTATGAGGTTTGCTTTATATTATTAGTTGCTCCATGTCTTTAATTTGAGGATTATACTTGTCCTTGTAATGATTTATAGATTTCTCAAATTTATTTCATTTTCCTATGTATTAACTCTGACAACGCTTAGAGGGGCGATTTCTCATTTAGCCACCAGCTGATTAAAATGGGGTAATTGCCAGTAACCCTGCTAGTTTGGTCAATGCTAGTTTTGGGGGCGTTATAGTCACTGTCTGTTTTCCTCATAAAATGGTATCTCTTTTCTTATCTTTGTCTCTTTAACTATTGCACCTATTCCTAACAAATGAAACCTCATCTACCTAACAAATGTAGCTGGGACGTCTTGGTTGCAAATAATGAAGCATGTTTGTATGACAAGCAAAGTTGAATCAAGAGGGTTTTCGACAGCTGTGAGAAGGTTTTTGAGCTGGTTTTACTGAGAGAGAGAGAGAGAGAGAGAGAGAGAGAGGATGTCCGGGTTCATCCGCATTTTGGCCGAGTTCACTATCTGAAATGTGTCAAAGAAAAAAAAAAAGAAAGGCATGTTGTACTTCGAAGCATAGGTAAAATTAATTTCTTTCACTTAGAGTTACAAAATTGCCCTTGTTAAAACTTCAGTATTACAGCTTTTGTTCCTTCCTCAAAATGGTTCAGGGAAGACCATATTTCTTTACTTATTTCTATTTGTTTCCCTCTTAAAATGGTAACTCTTTTCTTATATTTATCTTCGCATGTTTCCCTCATAAAATGGTATTTCATTTCTTATCTCTATCTCTTTAACTATTGATGTTATTCCTCTATATTTTACTCAGTTTCATTCAGTACTCTCCGCTAATCCTCTTCATCCAAAAGATTAACTTTCTGCTTCTCTTCTTCCTCTCTTAATTTTTTTTCCCCAGTTTAAATATGAGGATTTAAATGGAACGTTGACATTTCATAATTGTAATATCTTATAACCAATCCCAAATAATCTTTGAGAATTCACCAATGTGCCCCCTCGGTGAGTAGTGTTCCTCCTCAATGGTTAAACCAATTACTTGAAGATAGAAGAAGACTATAACCGTAGAAGATTTTTGAATGGAGAAATGGAGCTGTAGTTGGCTTTGGTGAAGGAGCCAAATGACTTTTTTGGATTATTGCTCAAAACCTTCGTTCCTTGAATTTAAGGCAAAAATACTGTGGTGATCTCTACTGACGACTGTGCATTAAAATGCAAGGTATGAGAGTTTGTTTTCCATATAATCCCCTACATGGTAATCCTCATGATGGTAAACAAATTGATATGCTCACTTTTTTGTGTTTGGTCGGTAGACTTTTACCGGACCATTTAAGAGATCCGGATAATCCAGCACAGTTCATAGATCATCTCAATGATTTTAAGCTGTTTTTTCTCACGACTATTTCGCCGACTAGGTAATGTTAATGTTTTGATAGAAATGAGTTTTTATCGAACGTTTCATCCAGTGTTTTTTTTTGGGCCTGTTGAACGATGGAACTTTTTTTTGGGAAAAGTCCATATACCCTCCCCTCAAATTAGCACTCAATTGACAATGTCTCCCCCAAATTTTCAATTGTGATAATGTCTCATCCAAATTACCAAAACATTGTCAATGTCTCCCAAATGACGAAACTACCTTTAGTAAAATAAAAACAAAAAATACTAAAACTTCTAGAAAAAGCCTAAAACTAAAAAAATATATATCTATGAAATCCAGGGGTGGCCAATTCTTTTTTTCTAAAAAAAATAAATAAATAAAACTTTTTATAAGAAAATAATTAAAAATTTTCGATTTTTTTAATAAAATTGAAAATTTTCGTTTTTTCTTATAATTTTTTTTTTTAATAAAAATTTCATAAAATTTAAGAATTTTTTATTTTTTTATTTTAAAAAATCCGGTTTTTTTTTTTTTTTTTTAAATTAAAAATCTTTTTTTATTAAAAAAAAAAATCCGTTTAAAAAGAAAACACTAAAAATTTTTCGTTTTAAAAAATAATTTTTTTTTCAAATTTATAGGGGTATTTTTGTCTTATTGAGAAATTTATAGAAGCATTTTTATCTTTTTGCTAGTCTTGGGAGACATTGACAATGTTTTGGTAGTTTATGGGGACATTGTCACAATTGAAAGCTTGGGAGATATTGTCAATTAGGTTGTAGTTTTAGGGGGGTATATGGACTTTATTCTTATAGTCATAGAGTATATAGAAAAAAAAAAAAAAAGAGTCAATGTTTTGATGAAAATCTGAAACTGAAGAATTTGGAGTATAAGCTTAATTACCAATTGCGAGTCAAACAGGTTGTGTTGAATTCAAAACAGGTTGTTTTGGGTTATATCAAACGGGTTAAACATGTCTCATTTGGGTTTAGAACGAGTCAAACGTGTTGTGTTGGGGTTGGGTTTATCCTTATCGGGCTGGCGGGTCGACCCGACCCGTCAACCTGTTTGTCAGCCTTATTGTCACCATCGAATGTTCGGCCTTCATGGATCAAACATTCAATCCTCTATAACAACAATTATAAACCACAATTTACACATAAACCCCTAATCCCATGCCATAATCCACCTCCTAGTTATCTATGAACCTTGAAAAACGCTATGCAGGTGTATATTACACAATATGCAGAATTAATAGATAGCAATCTGTAAACAGTCGATTACTAAAATATTCAAAACAGTAAATCAATCAAACAAAATGATTTTGGTGATGAAGATGAAACATTTTAGAAAACGCTTTAAAAGTAAAACCTCTCCAGGGCAACCAAACCCAGTAAATCACTATCAAAAGATATTTAGAGATTACAGACACTAGAAACACTAATAACTCGATGCAAGACATTGGCTCTGTAAGATCAATAAGCCTCAAACTTGTCTCCTTGCTCATAAGCTTCTTCAACGTGATTCTCCTTTACTGGACCCTTCCAATAAACTTCTTAATTCAAGCACACAATCAAACTAACAGGATCCTCTAAGAGGAACAACTAGGCTCACAACAATTCTTCTCTCTAAGCATGGCCTCTCACGAACTCTTTAGGGTGAAAATTCATACATATACAGATATCTAGAGATCTAAATATAAAGCCTAAAGACCCCTAGTCTAGGTAGAACTGAATTACAATGTAAAATAGACCTAGAAGCTATAGGCCATTCGGACGGTAAGTGGGCTCGTCCAAACGGGGCTTTAAAACACAGGAAACTAAGTTCTCGTAGAAGACCGTCCGGGTGGGGAGTATGTCCTTCCAGACGGGGCTTAGGGCAACATTGCTTCAACATCGATTCTTCGCGTCTCTTGGTGCAGCGCGTCTAGACGGCTTGTAGGCGAGGTTGCATACGAGGCTCGCCATGCAGACGGGCTTGCAGACGAAGCTCTTGGTTTGAAGTATTGTGGCACTAATGTCCATTCGGACGGCTATAAGTCCCGTCTGGACGTCCATGTGGAATTTGCACTTTGAACACCATTTTGATCACCAAATATTTAGCCAACAATTAAAACTAATAAACCTTAATACACAGAATATACCATATGCACATATAACAACCAAATCCATACTCACGCATCATTTTAAAACATAAAAGGTGGTAGCTTTATTTTTCTCATAATCAAACCTATTGTTAAATAATCATGCAAGAGCATTTAAAATATTGTGATATAATCATCTAGCTATTGTTGAGACTCTACACTTTTAAATATCATGTCTCATGCAAGATCCAACTTTATAAAAACAACCCACCCATTAACTAATCATATGACTCTTTTTGAAAAAGTGAACAAACATGTATAGATACAAATTTATAAAATAAAACATGTAGGAAAACGAAAGGTTAGAGTTTGGTTTATCCCGAGGTAGGAACCTTCAAGCTTGAGAAGCAAAAACTCTCTCTATCTAGGTATAGGGTTTCTAAATAGGGGCAAAAAATGGGTCTAAGACCTTCTCCTTATTCCTTATATAAGACAATCCACACAATTAGGGTTTAAAATGTTTCATTTTAAAAAGCTATTTGGACAAATCAAACGTTCATTGGAAACTTCAAACTTTTTGCTTCAAGTTCGATTGTTTAGTGGAAACTTCAATTGTTCGTGACTTTAAATGCTTGATGGAAACTTTGATTGTTTGATTGTCGTAGCTTTTTAATAGTTAAAACATTTTTCAATTTTTTTTTAGCGAAATACAAATACACACATGTGTTATGATTAATGACTATCTTGCTATTGATAAGTGAAAAGTCTTCTATTGTATACTCTTTGATAAGAGTTTCAATGTTTCCGTGTATTTCCATTTTGTCCAAATGGAAATGAGATGATGTGTCTTAGAATAAATTACTAGTTAATTTTTCTTAGGCGGTTAAAGAGGCAACCCCTCTAATTTTGTTTTGTTTTTAATGTAAGTGGCACATATCACAGTATGATTGATGCTGACATGACACATTAATGAAGTATGTCAACTTTTCTATGGTAGAGAGACCTATTTAATCACTTTTTAAATCCTTGAAAACTATTTGTGAACACCACAAATCACATTAATCAATTTTACATTTTTTACTATTTTTAAATAAAGTTACCAATCGATCCAAAAGAGTTATGTTGCCAATCAACGCTATGGAAGATTGAAGATCAAATAGAAGCTTGGTGGACCCTTGCAAATGACAAATCCATCAACAGTAAAACTGTCGGCTCACACTTAGTCGACAAAAAGCTAACAAGAGTTTTTGGAAGCTAGCAGCAATTATAAAAGGCATCGAGAAGCATGGTGGACACATAGCACACGAAAAAGATGTATTGGTTAATCAAACCAAATGGTCTAAATTATTTAACAAGTTTGGTGAAAGTTTAAGTAGGGGTGTCAATGCGGTTACGGTTAGCGGTTATTGGCAATAACTGCTAACCGTAACCGCCTTAGCGGTTAGTAGATTTCACTAACCGCAACCGCTAACCGCCTATCGGTTAACGGTTAGCGGTTAGTGAAATAGATAACCGCCCGCTAACCGCTTTTTTTAAATTGGGCTTTTTGAGGCATTTTTTGGCTTTCTTTAGGGCTTTTCGGGCCTTTTTGGACCTTTTTTTTGGGTTTTTTGGGCCTTTTTTGGCTTTTTTTTTACCCTCATTTTTTTTTTTTTTTTCGTATTTTTAGTGTCTTCTTGGGCCCAATTGTTATAAAAAGAGCCCATATTGAAAAATCAAAAATATTTGACCCAAAATTTACATTTACTTGTACTTTTAAAAAAATTTCCTTAAATATTAAATCATAACCGATTAACTTTTTTTTTTTTTTTTAAAAAAAATAACATATAAAAAAAAATTCAACACAACATATAAAAAAAAGTTTAGAATTCAGACAACTGACACAACATATAATGATAATACATTAATACTTAAATTGTGTTTATAAGTAACACATTGGTCATTGTTTAATCCAATGTCAATTAGTTAATTTGATATTATACAAATCATATTATTGTACATTAATAATATAATTCACTTGAAGTCTTGAATAAAGTATTTGAATTGTCATTGAATCATATTATTAAGTATTGATATTATACATTTATATTATTCATATGCATATGTAAACTTATAAGTTTATAACATACATTAGAAATAAGTCTCTAGATATTTAATTGTTGCATTAGTATGAATTGGTATACTTATGAGTTATGTCATATTATATATGTATAATTTGTTATTATATAATCAAATGATTTAATGATCAATTGATAATGTGATATAATCATATAAATTATAGTGATAATATATTAATACTCAAATTGTGATTTAATTATTTTTAAAAAAAATTATGATTTAATGATTAAGTGATTATATGATATAATCATATAAATTATAGTGATAATATATTAATACTCAAATTGTGATTTAATTATTTTTTAAAAAAATTGTGATTTAATGATCAAGTGATTATGTTATATGTATAAATATTTTTATAATTATAATTATAAAAATATATTATATAAAAAGGCGGTTAGCGATTACGGTTAGTAAACCCAATAACCGCTAACCGCTAGGCGGTTATAGCGGTTAATACGGTTAAGCGGTTAATGGTTATAGCGGTTAGCGGACGGTTTTTAACCGCCCGCATTGACACCCCTAAGTTTAAGATTATGATCGAAATTTAAGTAAAGTCAATACTCAACACCAAAAAAAAAAAAATCTATCTTTATACCTTAAAATCCCCTTATAAAAATCATTAATAGATATACTTGATCCAAAGGAAAGAAAATCTAAAAAGCCACATTAATAGATATACAAAATTCAATAGTGATTTTAAAAGCCACATCATCTTTAAAAAAGATACAAGAGTAACACGAGAGAGACTTTTAACATTTTTAACATTACTCGGTGGAGTGACGAGTAATTATAAAAGTCTATTTTGTATCCCTAAAAAAATGAGGTGACTTTTAAAATCACAATTTGATTAAAATTTAATAATAATCAATCACAAATTCAATGGTAATTTTAAGAACCATATTATTCTTAGGACACATAAATATATAAAAATGACTTATAGCATTACTCGTTGAGTGACATGCTCTTAAGGTAGACAATATCTTATACGATTTGTCCATTTGATCGAAATGAATTAATTTTCCCATTTTATTACCTTTATTTCATGAGAGCGACTCGAGTGCACCTTTTGCACAAAAGTCATCTCTTGTACCACCAATAAGAAGCTAATACATCAGCCAATTTCATTAAACTTATACTTAAAATAAAATTTCAACCACACCAGATTATACTTTAGATAAAATAATTTTTTTTTTTTTTTTTAAAAAGAAAACACAAAATTGAAGGGGTGGCCGCACGACCACTCCCATGGCTTGGGGGTGGCTGCACGGCCACTCCCATGGCTTGGGGTGGCTTGCCGGCCACTCCCATAGCAATAGGGTGGCCGGCGAGTCACTCACAGGCCATGGGAGTGGCCGCGTCGCCACCCCAAGTGGGGGAAGGTTGGCCAGCCAACCACCTCTTCAATTCTTTTTTTTTTTTTTTTGAAACTTAGGGTTAATAACCTTTTTCGTACCTGAGTTTTGAGGTTTTTTAATTTTTCTCCTAGGTTTTAAAACATGACAAAACTAGTACCTCAGATTTTGGAAAAGACCAAATCACCACATCTAGGGGTGTCAAGGCGATTACGGTTAGCGGTTATTAGCAATAACCGCTAACCGTAACCGCCTTAGCGGTTAGTAGATTTCGCTAACCACAACCGCTAACCGCCGGTTAGCGGTTAGTAAAATAGATAACCGCCCGCTAACCGCTTTTTCAAAATTGGACTTTTTTTTTGGGCTTTTTGGGCTTTCTCTAAGGCTTTTCGGGCCTTTTTGGGCTTCTTTTTTTTAGGGCTTTTTGGCCTTTTTTGGCTGCTTTTTTTTTTTAGTGTCTTCTTGGGCCCAATTGCTATAAAAAGAGCCCATATTGAAAAATCAAAAATATTTGACCCAAAATTTACATTTACTTGTACTTTAAAAAAAATTCCTTAAATATTAAATCATAACCGGTTAACTTTTTCTTTTTCTTGTTTTTTTTTTTAAAAAAAAATTCAACTGTCACAACATATAATGATAATACATTAATACTTAAATTGTGTTTATAAGTCACAAATTAGTCATTGTTTTATCCAATGTCAATTACTTAATTTGATATTATACGAATCATATCATCATTATACATTAATAATATGATTCACTTTAAGTCTTAAATAAAGTATTTGAATTGTCATTGAATCATATAATTAAGTATTTATATTATACATTTATATTATTCATATGCATATGTAGACTTATATAGACTTATAACATATATAAATTTATAAGTTTATAACATACATTCGAAATAAGTCTCTAGATATTTAATTGTTGTATTAGTATGAATTGGTATACTTATGAGTTATGTCATATTATATATATATATATATATAATTTGTTATTATATAATTAAATGATGTAATGATCAATTGATCATGTGATATAATCATATAAATTATAGTGATAATATATTAATACTCAAATTGTAATTTAATTATTTTTTTTAAAAATGGTGATTTAATGATCAAGTGATTACATGATATAATCATATAAATTATAGTGATAATATATTAATACTCAAATTGTAATTTAATTATTTTTAAAAAAATTGTGATTTAATGATCAAGTGATTATGTTATATATATAAATATTTTTATAATTATAATTATAAAAAATATATTATATAAAAAGTTGGTTAGCGGTTAGTGGTTACGGTTAGTAAACCCAAAAACCGCTAACCGCTAGGCAGTTATAGCGGTTAATACAGTTAACGGTTAGCGGACAGTTTTTAACCGCTCGCATTGACACCCCAAACCACATCCAGTTTGAAAAATTCTCAGCCATCCCCAAGGGCCATGGGGGTGGCTCAGTCATCCTTAAGGTCAAACTGGGGGTGGCCGGCCACTCCCTAGGGCGGTTCGGTCACCTCCATAGAATTTTTCAAACTGAAGGCGGTAATTTGGTCATTTCTAAAATCTGATGTTCTAGTTTCATATTTTAAAATCTAGAGGGAAAAATTAAAAAACCTCAAAGCCACCAAAATAGTTATTAACCCTTAAACTTAAGTTTATGAAGTTTGGCTTAAGAATCAACTTTTGATTGGTTGAACAAAACCTCCGTATATAAGTTATGAGGTTTGATACGGACATAACACAAATTCAACTCAGGGCCAATTTCTCTCCTACGTGTAAAAAAAAATTGAATTTTAAACCAAACAAATAATATTTTTTCTCAAATTTTTAGAATCTCAAAATTCTCTTTATCAATTTTTTTTTATTTTTTTTAAATGAGACTTAGGAGAGAAGTTTGCCATAAGCCTTATGTAATTAAGCTTTATGTTATGACCATTAACACATTCTCTTATTTCACTCATATTTATAGATTCGAACAGCCTCTCTCTCTCTCTCACGCGCACGCGTACGAAATTCACAGATCTTCGCTTCTTCCCCCTCACTCACAATTCTTGCACACAGCTTTCTTGGGCTTCGCTCAGATTCTCTTGCGCATTCACAAACTCTCTCTCTCTTTCTTTGCTTTCTTTATCTGCCTCTCTTCCTCAGTTTCTTCTTCGTTGCCCTAGTTTCCTTCTCGGACAATGGGGAAAACCGTAGTTTCGGACGAAGAAGGTAAGCCCCCCCCTCCAAGACTCTCTCTTTGCTTCGACTTAGAAAGCCCTAGAGCTTTCAGGGTCTCTCACATTTGTCGCCCTTGTTGTTGGATTCCCACGCAGATGAGGTCGAGGTCGAAGAAGAGGACGAGAGGGAACCTGTCCATGGAGGCGCAAGACGCGATGACGATGAAGAGGATGAAGATGACGGTAAGGGCTTTTAGGTTCCACTTTTTAGGCCCAATTTTTTTGAGGTTTGGGGCTCTGGGTTTCATTTACGTTTTGTTTTCGTTCGGGTTTTGTGGACTGATTGGTGGGTTAGGGTTTTAGTGTTCGAATTAGGGTTCGTTTGGTTGCATGGAGGGTAAGGCTCCGTTTGGTTTGAAAACATTCTATTCGAAACACGACTTTTTAAAATGCAGTTAAGTCATTGAAAATATTTCTGTTTGGCCTTTAAAATCATATCTTTAAAATTGTAAAATGCATCCGGTTACCTGCAATTTGAAAACATAGATTTTTTTTTTTCCACAATTTCAAACCTTTATTTGTTAAAACGAACTCCAAACGACACACTTTCTGCTATTTTGTTTTAAAAACGCACTTTCGGCCTTCCAAATTGCAGAGCCAAACCAACTGTAAGGATATGTTTGAGTTTGCTATTTAAAAACATGCGATTTTTAAAATGCAGTTAAGTGTTTGGTAAAACTGCAGTTTGGTCTTTGCTTTTTTCAAAATGCACCCTTTAAGTGCGATTTGAAAACGCTCAAATTGTAATTTTTAAAAAATGCACTCCAAACAGTACATTTTCTCTTTTGGTCTGAGAAATTGCTGTGCCAAATGCACTCTAAAACCAGTTTTTGATGACGATTTTGGGTAGAGGATTTTTCTGTGTTTGGGGTCTGTTTGGTTGATGAGAAAATAAAGGAATTATTGGCTCAGGGTTTGGATTTCAATATGTATTTTGGGCACAAAAACGATGGGAAAACCTTAATTGTGTTTTGGTTGTTGTGAAGCTTGCGGAGAAGCTTTTAAGGTTTTCATTACTTTGGACAACAGAGTTCAGAAATTGTGAGTGAGCTGTGGATTTTTTTTCTTCTTTTGGTTTAATCAAGGCATGAGATTCTAAATCTTATTTTTCCCTGAAGTGATAACACTGGGTTTTGAAAAGGGTTAGGCTTGATGGCATTGTTATATAGTTTCCTTTGAAGTTTCTGGGAAAGAATGGTTTTCAGAAATTTATTTTCCTGAACAAATATATTCCATGTTGGAATCATTTCCAGTTGGTGGTCGACTAATGTTTCAGTTGTGGTTTTTGAAACTTTTTGACGTGAAGTTTTATCTATACTTCTTTATAATTGATTGTTCTTTTAGATATGAATCAACTGTTACATGAAGATTTCATGTTTACCCTTAAAATTTATGTTCTGGTTGTATGGTCAAGGCCAAGTTCATATCTTTCCTACGTGGCCGTCAGTAACACCCGTGTTACTTTTTTTTTGGTCACTTATATCAAAAAGTAATACAGATGTTACTTTTTATCTATTTATATTTTTTATTTTGTTGATAATGGTGTGCTATTGAAAAGTAATTCCTCATTTTTTTTTTTGGGGACTTTTAGCTGGGTTTTCCACTCTGGGATCTTATCAAGGTGAATATTCTGGTGGAGACTATAACCCTTTAATTTTTTTCATTATGCAGAAGAAGGGCAGGATGAATATGAGAAGGATGGATTTATAGTGGATGACGTTGATGAAGAAGAGGATCAAGATGAAGAGGAGAGGGCAGACAGTGATGAGGAGAGGCAGAAGAAGAAAAAAAGGAAGAAAAAGTGAATTTTCTTCCTTTGAGCTGTTAAATTTTATAAAATGCACATTTCCTTTTTATGAATTTGATTTTGTTGTTGGTGCTTGGGAAATTGTAAGAAAAAAAGAATAGATAAATAGTTGTCTTTATTAATTGATACTGATAGAAACAAATGTTATTCAATTTTTTGGATCTAACATGTTAACTTTGTGGCTAGTTGATATTTACCCCTTCCCTTGGGGGCAAAAATTACTTATAAAAAAAAACTTTGTGGCTAGTTGATATGTGTTTTCTTTTCCCCTCTAATGAATGTGAAAGTTTTATAAATTGCAAATCTTGTTCATCATTTCCTTAGTTTTTTTCAAAATACCCTAGCTGGGGTAGGTTGTTGTTTGTAACTATTTCCATTTCCACTTTTTTAGAGAGAATTATACACTTGATGAAGATGACTATGAGCTCCTGGAGGACAACAATATTACTATTCCCCGTTGGAAGGTTGTAAACTTTCCTGATATCTTTTCATTTCATCCTCTAACATTGTTTTCAATCCTTCTAGAGCTATGCATATGTAAGAATTATAGCTCATGTCTCAAGGTTTTTTGTTGAAACTTTTTGAGCAGAGCAAAAAGTTTAAGCGGCTGAAAAAAGCCCAGGGTGTTGGTGAGGAGGAACCCTCTGGGTTTTCTGATGAGGAGGAAATTTTTGGAACTGGTAAAAGTGGGCGAACTGCAGAGGAGAAGCTTAAGCGTAGTTTATTTGGTGATGATGAAGGTATTGTCTTCTAAAAAAGATTGGTATATGTGCCTGTTGACTGTGGACTGACTATATGCTGCGATAATGTAGGTCCTCCACTTGAGGACATTGCTGAGGAGGAGGAACAACCAGAAGATGAAGAGGATGCAGACATTGGTGAAGAGGATGAGATGGCAGACTTTATTGTTGATGAAGATGATGAGCATGGAGCTCCTCCCAAGTATGTTGTAGTGTGTTGTGTGTGTTTCTGTTAATATTGACATGTCATATTGTTTAACTAAATAACTTATTTACTTAATTGACTCTAGTAGAGGAGGGAAGCGGCCAAAAAAAGTTGGGAATAGGAGGGCACCTGGAGTTTCCTCGTCTGCTTTGCAGGAAGCTCATGAAATATTTGGTGATGTTGATGACCTCTTGCTGCAACGTAAGCAAGGTTTCGATTCTAGCGAATATAGAGAAAGGAGACTTGAAGATGAATTTGAACCAATAGTTTTGTCTGAGAAGTATATGACACAGAAGGATGACCAGATTCGGGACCTTGATGTTCCGGAGAGAATGCAGGTTTGACATGCCTTTAAATCCATTACATTTATTCCATATGTCACCTAGGTGTTTTCATGTGATAAATAATATATATAAAATTTGGCAGATAACTGAAGAAAGCGCTGGTTCCCCTCCATTGGATGAAGTTAGCATAGATGAAGAGAGCGCCTGGATACATAGTCAACTTGCAACTGGTACAATACCATTGTTTGGCAAGAGAGGCAGGGGGACTCCTAAGGATGGGTGGGATCTCTCTATTAACAAGGATGATATCATGAGATTTTTGGACCTATTGCATGTGCAGAAGTTAGATGTCAGTATTCTCTTTTCTAAGTTGGTAGCCTCACTTTCTTTGATCTGATTTTTATCTTATTATTCTGGCATTTTCTTCATGCCTTCAGATCCCCTTTATTGCTATGTATCGAAAGGAGGAGTGCCTAAGCCTGTTCAAAGATCCTGAGCAACCTGAAGTAGATGATGACAATCAGGATAAGAATGAGGGGGCTCCCACTCTTAAGTGGCACAAGGTATGTATTGCACTTGTAGACATAAACTGTTTCTTGTTAACGGCAGGACTAAATCAGCAAATAACTTCTATTTGCTACATGAAGGTACTTTGGGCAATTCAAGACTTGGACAGAAAGTGGCTAATGCTGCTGAAGCGTAAGAGTGCTCTTCAATCATACTACAATAAGCGATTCGAGGAAGAATCTCGACGGGTATATGATGAAACAAGACTCAATTTAAATCAGCAACTTTTTGAATCAATTATGAAGTCACTCAAGGCAGCAGAATCAGAAAGGGAGGTTGATGATGTGGACTCCAAGTTTAACTTGCATTTCCCATCTGGTGAAGTTGGTGTGGATGAAGGACAATACAAGAGGCCTAAGAGGAGGTCACTATATAGTGTTTGCGGTAAAGCTGGCCTATGGGAGGTTGCAAGCAAGTTTGGTTACAGCTCTGAGCAATTTGGATTGCAGCTATCATTAGAAAAGATGGTAAATTAATCTGATTTCTTGGATTTTTTTTTTTTTTTTTTGTTCTGTTGAATGGAGACTTAAGTTTCTCATTTCATTGGATTGTAGAGAAACGATGAGTTGGAGGATCCCAAGGAAACACCAGAAGAGATGGCTTCAAATTTTACATGTGCTATGTTTGAGACACCTCAAGCTGTGCTTAAAGGAGCTAGGCACATGGTATGCTTCTTGTTGTCATCAATAGTTCTCAATGCTAAAGCTTCTGTATGTAATGCTTGATCATAGGGTCATCTTGTAATTTTTGATTGCCAATTTTCTGTGGCTTGTCCAGGCAGCTGTGGAGATAAGTTGTGAGCCATGTGTTAGGAAGCATGTTCGTAGCAATTTTATGGATCATGCTGTGGTATCAACATGTCCTACACCCGATGGGAATGCGGCAATAGATTCTTTTCATCAGTTTGCAGGGGTGAAGTGGTTGCGTGAGAAGCCATTAAATGCATTTGATGATGCACAGTGGCTCCTTATGCAGAAGGCTGAGGAGGAGAAGCTTCTTCAAGTTACTATTAAGATGCCTGAAGAGGATTTAAATAAGTTGATGAGTGACTTTAATGAGTATTATCTTAGTGATGGAGTCAGTAAATCTGCTCAACTTTGGAACGAGCAGAGGAAATTGATATTGCAGGATGCTCTTTTTGGTTTTCTTCTACCTTCAATGGAGAAAGAAGCAAGATCTTTGTTAACTAGTAGAGCCAAAAACTGGTTACTGATGGAGTATGGGAATGTTTTGTGGAATAAAGTTTCAGTAGGACCATATCAACGGAAGGAAACTGATATCAGCTCAGACGATGAAGCTGCACCAAGGGTCATGGCTTGCTGTTGGGGCCCTGGAAAGCCAGCAACCACTTTTGTGATGTTAGATTCATCAGGGGAGGTTCTGGATGTGCTTTACACTGGGTCCCTCACTTTGCGGTCTCAAAATGTTATTGACCAACAACGTAAGAAAAATGACCAGGAACGGGTATTAAAGTTCATGACGGATCACCAACCACATGTTGTTGTTTTAGGTGCTGTGAATTTGTCTTGTACTCGCCTGAAGGAGGATATATATGAGGTGAGCATAATTTTAGCTTTCTATGGTAGTCATTGAATTCTTACTGTGGGGTTAATCTTCTTGAGATGATGAGCATTTATCATATCCCTGGGACTTTTGGCACTTTGCGTAGCTTCAATGGTTCATGGATCTTGTAGTTTTCTGGTACTCTTTCTTATGTTGTCAGTAGCATTTTATGCTGTGCTTGTGAGATGCAGTGTGCACTTGTTCTTGTGTCTTCCCTTCTTCCTAAATTGGATCTGTCAGATTTTTCTCTTTTGTAAGATAATTCTAGTACCGCTCCACCAATTTTTGTCAACTGAAATGAAAACTGCTGTCTAAGAAATATATCTTATTTAAGTTTTAGGCTTTGGTTTATATGCTTTTGTAAGATGGATCCATTTAGAACTACTTTTGATATTTTTTTTTTTTTACCTTCTAAAGAGTTAAAACCTAAATATTTAAGCAATGATTGTGGTTGTTTTATTAATATTATTTTAAACAACAAGCTATTTTGTTTTGCAACTTATGACGTGAAATAAGTAATGCTCCACTGTTGTTTCATTTTGTTGTCAGTGTATGTTCTTATTATAGTGCTGCTTTGAGAGGGTTCACTGTAGTTATGTTTCCTTGGAAGAGTATGTGTGTGTTAAAGTGCAATGGTTGGCCTAAATTACAAATCGCTTCCTACGGTATAAAAAATAATTTAGAGGTCTTCGGGGTAAGCCAAAATAACAATTTAGTCTCTATAGTCAAATTTTGTAAAAAAAACTTAACGGAATCCGTTAGTGTGCCACGGTTAGCACCAATAAAATGATTACATGTGTCACTCTTAATAAAATAAATGTAAATATATAAAACTAAAAAATTAATTTAAAAAAGAAAAAAGAAAGGAGAAGAGGTGGTGGCAAGGCATCTCTGATCCATTATGCCCACCTAAACAGAAGGATTTCTCATCTCTTGCTGTCCTGCTAAACAATCAAACGCAGAACAATTCCTCCATACCCCTCTCCGCGTGAGTGTGTGTGATGGGTAGCACAGAGAAACTCAACAAACCCATAACTTTATATGCCTCCTCCTTCCCCCCAACCATCCCCTCCTCTCCAAGCCACCTGACGACCCACCACCGGAAACTGAACCCGACCCCACACAATACCTCCAGATCTCCTACAACTACGGGCCGAGGCCATTCAAGGATCTTCCTTTCCTCGTCCTATTCCTCCTCTTCGTCCTCTGTACTTTTGGCTTCGGCCTCTTCTTCCTCTTCCACTGCAACGCACTACTCCGACCTCTCCTCCTTCTCTTACAACTACAACTCCTCATGCGTCGAAGACTCGCTCTTAGAGCTTTCTCCCACCACCTGGGTTAGCTTCTATTAGCTTTCTTCTTTGAATTTTTTGGACAGTTTGATATTAGTTTGTGGCATTAATTTTTTAGTTTTATATATTTATATATTTTTTTATTAAGAGTGACACGTGTCATCATTTTATTAGTGCTGACATGGCACACTAATGGATTCCGTTAAATGTTTTGACGAAATTTGACTGCATGGACTAAATTGTTATATTGTCCTGCCCTGAGAACCTTTGAATTATATTTTATACTGCAATAAGCGATTTTTAATTTAGGCCAATCATAAGGATTGATTTTGCATTTATCTCAAAAAATTAATTTGAGTACTTATAGAGAAAAAAAAAGAAGGCATTTCATTTTGTGGCAGAAGTGTTGTGTTTCCATGTTTGGATGTATTCTTGAGTCTCTAATGGTTCTGACATGGTCAGATGTGAACAGATTGCATTGTGTTAATTAATAAGCACTGGGGCAGAGGAATGAGATTGACACTTATGTCATGTGTTGTTCCTGTTGATTAGATTTTTGTAGTGTTCTATAATTGACATCTAACATTTTCGGTTGATAGTTTCACTCCAGCTTCCTAGAATGACTTGTTGGGATACATAGGGAGTAAGAGGTGCCAAACCTTCTGGTAACAGTGTAAACAAATTTAAGAAAATTTTTATCTTCATCCTTGAATAATATAGTCTGGCATAGCAGTAGGATAACATTTTACTAGATTGTTTCCTCTCAAAATCGCTCAATGCCGAACAATAAAAGAGTAATCCACAACTGCAGTGGTTTTGAGAAGTGAGAATCTTGTTTTTTTGTTAATCTTTATTTGTTTTTAATTAGTGGTTGATGTAAACATAGGACTTAGGGTATATCTTTTCTTATTTTCAATTCTATTCCTTCTGCATTTGGGCTGTTATATAAACGTGTTTTTGCTTCCCAGAGACTTGAGTTCCATTACTATGTGATACTTTATGAATCTCTCTGTTTGGAATCAGTAATTCACTTCACGTACTTTGTTTCTCATTTGATGCATGAGGTCTTATTTTAGTTCACTTTGCGTTTATCAGATTATTTTCAAGATGGTGGAGGAAAATCCCAGAGATGTTGGCCATGAGATGGATGGGCTAAGCATTGTTTATGGTGACGAATCTTTACCTCGTCTTTATGAAAACTCTCGGATCTCATCTGACCAGCTACCTGGACAGCCAGGTACTTACTTTGTTACCTTTTTCCTGCCTCTCCCTTAATGTGTTCTTTTAGATTTCTTTAATTGATTTTGTTCACTCTTGTCAGGCATTGTTAAGCGGGCTGCCGCTCTTGGGCGATATTTGCAAAATCCGTTGGCAATGGTTGCTACACTTTGTGGGCCAGGAAGGGAGATCTTGTCATGGAAACTTAGTTCACTAGAGAACTTTCTCACCCCAGATGAGAAGTATGGGATGGTTGAACAGGTTATGGTAGATGTCACAAATCAGGTGGGCCTTGACATTAATTTGGCTATTAGCCATGAATGGTTATTTGCTCCTTTGCAGTTCATTTCTGGGCTTGGACCCAGAAAGGCATCATTTCTACAGAGGTCTTTGGTAAGAGCTGGGGCAATTTTTACCCGAAAGGACTTTGTCACAGTGCATGGACTTGGTAAAAAGGTATTCGTCAATGCGGTTGGTTTTCTGCGTGTCCGGCGGAGTGGATTGGCTGCTAGCAGCAGTCAGTTCATTGATTTGTTGGATGATACAAGAATACATCCAGAATCTTATGGCCTTGCACAAGAATTGGCCAAAGATGTTTATGACGAGGACATACGTGGTGATGCAAATGATGATGACGATGCACTGGAGATGGCAATAGAGCATGTTAGAGACCGGCCTAATATTTTGAGAATCCTTGATGTGGATGCATATGCTAAAGGCAAGAACCGTGAGAATAAGAGGGAGACTTTTTACGATATAAAAAGGGAACTAATGCAGGGGTTTCAGGATTGGCGTAAGCAATATGAAGAGCCAAGTCAAGATGAGGAATTCTATATGATTTCAGGTGAGACCGAGGACACCCTTGCTGAGGGGAGAATTGTGCAAGCCACAGTCCGCAGGGTGCAAGCTCAAAAAGCAATATGTGTGCTTGAGTCTGGATTGACTGGGATGCTCATGAAGGAAGACTATTCAGATGACTGGAGGGAGAGTCCTGAGTTATCTGACAGGCTACATGAGGGTGACATTGTCACCTGCAAGATTAAATCAATTCAAAAGAACAGGTATCAGGTTTTCCTAGTTTCTAGAGAGAGTGAGATGCGAAGTAATCGACATCAGTATGCTAGAAACCTTGATCCCTACTACCATGAAGATCGGAGCAGGCTACAGAGTGAGCAAGACAAAGCTCGCAAAGAAAAGGAGCTTGCAAAGAAGCATTTTAAGCCAAGGATGATTGTTCACCCCCGCTTCCAGAATATAACCTTAGATGAAGCAAAGGAGGTATGGTATCAACAATAACTTTGTTAATATCCAATGGCATGAGACTACGTATATTTTCGTAAACTCATGGACCCCATAGGAGGTTTGAGCAGAGCTTTCTTGCACTCGTCAGGCAGTAATCTTGAGTATGCGAGGGAAGTGACGTCATCTGTTTGTGATTTTCGGAAAATCTATTTTTGAACATGATGTTTCTTCCCTTTATCAATAAAATCTCCAATTACTTCAAAAAAAAAAAGAAAAAAAAAAAGAAAGGAAAATGGTGGTTTTACCCGTGATCTCTTCAAAAGCTGGAAAAAGATGTTTTCTAGAAAGACAACCCATGCCCATCAACTTTTGGGTTTCAGAGTTTTATCTCTGAAAAAAATTTAATCTGAGCCTGTGGACCCTAGATTGGTGTAGAAGGAGTACTTTTTTGGTTTCACAGGATTTTGTAATTTTCTGTGTTGGTGCTCTATCTGCATGCCATTATAAGGAACACTTTGGTTCAAAGAAAGTGTTATTTATTCACTTGACAAGTTGAGGGTTTTTTTTTTTTTTTTTTGTATAATGATTTTCAAGACAAATTCCACTCTGCTTTTCAGATTTAAATGGCTCAAGGTTTGTCTAAATTGTTTTGAGTCTTATCTGTTGATATTGTGCTTTGTTACTTGAATTGTAGGATTTAAATCATACTGTACCATTTCTTGAAGAGACCAAGATATAATTTTATTTACGAGTATATACTTGTCCTTTTATTGTGTGTCATAACTTTCCCTTTATATTGGCAAGACTTTGAATTCTCCTCCACTATGTCCTACAGTTCTTGTCGGACAAGGATCCAGGGGAAAGTATTATCAGTCCCAGTCGTCATGGGCCTTCTCATTTAACTCTAACTCTCAAAGTTTATGATGGAGTTTATGCTCACAAGGACATAGTCGAAGGTGGAAAGGAGCATAAGGACATCACAAGCTTACTTCGTATTGGGAAGACATTGAAAATTGGGGAAGACACTTTTGAGGATTTGGATGAGGTCAGTATTGTTTTTCAGGGGTTTTTTTTGCTGATTGGTTGTGCTTTATTTATAATATTGATGATGACGGAAAAGTGCTGTAGGTTCTGAATCTGCTTGACATTTTCTTTTTGACAAGTAATCTGTGCAACATGTATATTGATTAATGGGGCATTCTGATAATTGATGTCAGGAGTTTTCGCACCCAAAGCAAGCTGAATCTGCTTGAAATAACCTAAGCAAATCAGCTTATGTATGGTTTGTTTTTTTGGAATACCTTCTATCTTGAATTGGAATGCCTTCTGTCTTAAATGAGTAGAACTAATCACAGAATAACGTCGAGAATTTCTTTTATCAAGGAAAAGATGGAATGCATTTGTAACTGTCCAAAGGTTTTTAGTTGTCGTTCCTAAATGGTAGAAATATGTAGATGTTGTATTATTCTGGTAAGAAAAAAGTCCTTTGTGGATTGTTGATTAGCTTTAAATTGCAGCAGCTCAAAATACTTTAGTTCACAAATTGTAGACAAATAGACATTTGAATAAAAATATGATTTTGATGCGAAGCAATATTGTATCCTTCTTGTTGTTCGGTGGGTGGAGGCATGAGCTTTGTGCCTATTGATGTTGCTCTTATGGATATGAGTTTGGCATAGGTAAACTGATAACCGTTTTCCATGTGTTTATTGAATGAAACCCTAGGTAATGGATCGATATGTTGATCCCTTAGTGTCTCATTTAAAGGCAATGTTAAATTATCGCAAGTTCAGAAAGGGCACAAAAGCAGAAGTTGATGAACTCCTAAAGATTGAGAAATCAGAGTATCCTATGAGGATAGTTTATTGTTTTGGCATCTCTGATGAGCATCCAGGCACATTCATCTTGACTTTTATAAGGAGTACAAATCCACACCATGAATATGTTGGTCTATATCCGAAGGGATTCAAGTTCCGGAAAAGGATGTTTGAGGACATTGATCGGCTTGTGGCATACTTCCAGAGACATGTTGATGATCCTCAGTCAGCACAATCTTTGAGATCAGTTGCTGCTAGGGTGCCAATGCGAAGCCCTGCAACTGGGGGCTCATCAGGTGCATCCATGGGTAGTGGCTGGGGTGGTTCAACGAATGAGGATAGTTGGAGAGGTCAGTCTTATGACAGGGATCGTTCTTCTACACCTGGTTCAAGAACAGGTAAACTCTGCAGAAACAAACATCAAATGTGTTTTTGCGACTTTTTTATGTTTTATGCATCAACACTTGCATGAATGCATTGGTTCTGTTTTTGTGACTTGTGTGTCTGGTTTTACAGGAAGAAATGATCACAGAAATGGTGGTGGTGGTCGAGATGGGCATCCAAGTGGGGTGCCTAGGCCGTATGGTGGGCGTGGTCGAGGCTCGTATAATGGCAATAGAGGAAATAGTTCTGGGAAGGAGAGACAGGATCCGAGTTATGATGGTGGTAAATGGGGGGATTCGGCTAGCAAGGACGGGGAAGATGGTTGGGGAAATTTTCCAGGTGCTAAAGTTCAAAATTCTCCTGGCAGGGAGGCTTTCCCAGGTGGTTGGGGTAGTGGTGGAAGTGGCAGTGACAATGGTGGGTGGGGCAATGGAAGTGGTGGTGCCGACGGAGGAAATTGGGGTGCTGCCGGTGGAAATGATGCTGCTGCTGGTGCTGATAATAGGAGTTCCGGTTGGGGAACCGCCCCCTCCCCCAAGAGCTCTTCACAGTCCCAGCCTGGAAATGGATGGTCTGGAAGCAGTGGTGGAGGTTGGTGAACCCACGCAAGCTTTAAATAAATTTTATTTCCAAGGTAGTAACGGATGTTTTGAAATGGAAGCAGCTGCTCTAGCGGTCCCCCCAGGTGGTGATGGAATTGATTGTAATCACCCTTACGCTTGTATCTAGTTTTTTTATAAAATTATTTTTCATACATTAGTAAAAGCATCTTGTTCAAATGGTTGGCTGCTGGCTGGAGTTGTGCCTTTTCTTTTCACCGTTTTTTTTTTTTTTTTTTTTTAGAGTATGTGTTAAAAACAACACTTACTGCCAATCTACCAAGCCTTTCATTTAGTAACGTGTAAAAAATGTTTGTTAATACTCATAAAATTTTGGAAAAGATAATTATGTCTAGATTAAAAGAATGATCTTTTTCTTAAAAAAAAAAGAAGAAAAAATCGTTGAACTGAACGATGGCAATGGGCACGGTGTGGGTCTTCTCTTTTTTCGTACTATTTTTTAAAAATAAAAATTATGATGGGGTATATGTTATTATTATTGTGTCATTTAACGAGTTTCACGCCCCCGAAGGGGATGGCTAAGTTAGCGAAAAAACAAACTAAGAACATTCTTAATGGAAGAGCTAAATGTTATTTTTATTTAAAATAACTTTTTAAATGTTTAAAAAACTCCTTACATTTGATTAGCCAAAAATAAAATAAAATGTAAAATAGATATTTGATTGAAAGAGCTAAAAAAAAAGGCTAAATGTAGTAGTACTTTTCAAGGGAGCTATTTTATTTTTCATTGTTTCTCTTATCTGTTTTCTCTTTTTTTTTTCAAATCTTTTCTTACTTTTTCTCTGCATGTTTTATTTTTCCCAAATTTTTTTTCCATTTTTTCTTTCACATGTTCTCTTTTTCCCAAAACTTTTCTTACTTTTAATAATATTTTAATAGAATAGATAAAAATATATCTTGTCTCACATGTTCTCTTTTTCCCAAAAATTTTCTTACTTTTAATAATATTTTAATATAATAGATAAAAATATAGCTAATCGGATGTAGAGACATTTAAAAATGGCTTAGCGAAATTAGATAAAAGTGAGTTTTAAGAAGCCATTTTACATAAAAATATGGCTCATCAATTTTACATAAAAATATGAGAGAAGATAACAGATTTGTTATTTGGAGAAATTTCATTTTAGATCTTTGAACTACTACGTGTTTTGAGAAAACTTTCTCAAATTTAAAAAACTCTCAATTTAACTTCCTAAACTTTCAATTTGATTCAATTGACCCCATGCATCAAATTCAACTGTTAACCCAACGGAAATGTCTAAAAAGATAAAATTACCCTTAGGTTTTTTTTTTCTTTATTTTTAATTTGAAATTAAGGATAAATTGAAAATTTTAAAAAAAATTCAAGGATATAAAGGTTATTTTATCACTTTTAACATTTAAAATATGACGGAGGGATATTTAGATTTACTAAGGATATTTCAACAATTTCTAGAATCTATAGACGTGGGCTGTACACTTGGCCCATGTTTCTTAAGATATTATATGCCACATGGCCCATGACTTTCAGTTTGGATCAAGTTGTGTTATGTTTGGTATTGTGGCCCATCTTCTACAATATCAAAATCAAATTGGAAACACCTGACGGAAAAACTTCATTTAAAACTTTTGAACTACCACGTATTTTGAGAAGATTCCTCCAAATTTCAAAAATTTTCAATTTTACTATTTGAACTTTCAATTTGATGCAATGTATCAATTAGAAAGTTTAAGGGAACTAAGCATTGCACAACCTGCAGAAAAAGAAAAAAAAAAAAATGTATGCCTTGATTGTTTCATCTGATAGGAAGTCCAATAATTCTAAGAGGCTGATTCATTTATAGTGGAAGTACTTTAAAGCCTCATGATCATGTGTTAGCTCACTTTGCACTAATTGTAATTTGTTGTATCTCAAACTGCCATTTGTAAGTGATTTAACTTGTGATTTCTTGGAATTTTGAAGATAGAGTTTATCTTTTTAAGTTTGCCAATGAATGAGAACCGTTATTTCTGTTATGTTTCATTCTTTTGAATGACATAATGCTGACAATTTTTGTGAGTATCATTCATGTTAAACCCTCACGAGACATTACTTGTCCTCTAGGGATACCTAGGGATTTAAAAGGCTTATTGCAAACGTTAAATACAATCGTACATCCCACGAAAGAAGGATTTAGGGCCTGTTTAACACTCAAAAAGTCCATTTTAAAAAAATAAATAAATAATTGTTTGGTAAAAAAACTAAAAGCGCTTTTATAAGTCCAAAAAGCCTAAAAATGGACAAAACGCACTTTTGGCAAAAGCTTAAAAATGGAGCTTTTGCCAAAAAACACTTTTTGACTTAAAAAGCTCTATTACTCAAACACAATCCCAAACAGACTTTTATTTAGTTGTTTTTCATTTTATTTCTTATTTAGCAATATGTATGTTTGGAGGTATGATAAGCGCCGAATGTTGCACATTCAAGCCCCTTAACTCGCGTATATTAATTCCTTAGCACTGTTATCTATTTGATTTTGTATGGTTTTTGTGTTTTTAGGTTCCTAAAGACAGATGCAATTAATTTCATTGAATTTGAGCTTAAAATGCATTTCAAGTAACTGTAGTAAAATTATTGTAACATGTATTGTAGCAAAGTTACTGTAGTTGCGCTCGAGCCCAGCTACAGTGTGCTTGAGCGCACATGCGCTCGAGCACGGCTTCAGTGCGCTTGAGCGCACTCAAGCGACATAGGTAACCTGGAGTCCGAAACTGCTACGGAAAACCTTTTTAGGTCTCCTAATCCGACTTGGAGACTGACTTACGATTTTTCTGGGATTTCCAAGGCTTTTAGGGTTTGTTTTACACCCTATAAATAGGTTTCTAAGTTTCAAATAAATGTGTGCTTAGTTTTAATATAAAATATCTTCTTGGAGGCTTGAAGAGTTGAAGGAAGATGAACATGACAGGAGGCCATTCTAGCACCACCATGAGCAGCTAAATTCGTAATAGGGTGTTGATGTAGCCATTTCCAAGTAACAATGATTTAATTGTATGTTAATTTTAGATTTTCTATATGCATGATGATTGTATGACTATGAGAATTGATCTTAATGTTTATATTCAATTATTATGAAATTCTTCTCTTATCTTAGAAAGCTTTCTATATTAATTGAACTCAATCTTTCATATTTTATGTGATTATATGAATGATTATTATACAACGGTTTTAATTGATATATGATCAATCGGATTTGATAGGCCATGCCTAGGGAAGACGAATTTGTCTACACCCTAGTTTAGTGTAATTTAGGTAGACAATTCATACTAATTTAAGATGAGTTATGCTTATCCATTGATTGTGTGTAACTGATTAAGATATTTGATAGTCCATACATATGGAAAATGGACCATACCGCATCTAGAGATTAGGCAAACGGTTCGTATCAACCGAAGATGGATTATACTTATTTCTTAATTATGATATTTTCTTGACTACTCGAGTGAAACGAGCCCTATATCATGCATAGTATAAATTTCTCTTGTTAATTTATGATTGACCAATGTTATGCGGTTAGCGGTAAAATCAACCCCTTATTCTTCCTCTTGTCACTACTATCTTTACTTCTATGTATTTACTTTATAAAAACAAAACAAATCAAATCTTCTTTCTATTGAGTTATATTTAATCTTGACAAACTTGATAACAACGCATGTGCAGTCCTTGAGGTTCGACACCCTCAATATAGTCCTATCCTATAAGGATTCGTTTTATTGCGAGTGGTATTTTTAATATTGATATTTTTGCACACAAAAAGACCACATCAATGTATAGCATTTATCTTTACAACTCATAGAGTTATTCTAGCTTTCAACTTGTATTTATTTCTCTCTCTTTGTAACAAACAATATTATATATACACAGCCTTAGCCTAAGTTAAAGGTAAGGCAACAACAAATTATATTCTCAAATCTTATATGGTATCAAAGCGTTATTGACTTACGGCTCTCGATCTTTTTTTTTCCTCTCTTCCGCCATGACTACTCAACCTCCAGCTCTTGTCACCTTCACTAATTTCAATCTTATCAAAATCACTAAGGACAACTACCCAATTTGACTGCCTCAAATTGTTCCTCACCTCAAAGATGGGAACGTCTTTGGTTATGTGGACGGCTCGATTCTTTGCCCTCATTCAACCATCACCATCACCACCACCAAATATGTTGTTACCTCCACTAAACCCAACCCTGCCTATCTGACCTGGCAAATGCAAGATCAAATTATTTTGGGTGCAATCAACTCTGCAATTTCGAAAAAATTGCAGATTTATGTCACTCGTTGCACCACTTCACGCCAAGCCTGGACGGCTTTAGAGACGATGTTCATGTCTCAATCTAGCGCACGCACTATGCACGTGCATCTTTAATTAGCCACTTTGAAGAAAGGCTCCTCCTCCATATCGAACTATTATCATTGCTTCTAAACTCTCATCGACACCCTTGCCACCATGGGTCATCCCCTCGACGAACTTGAACAGCAAGGCTTTCTCCTCGGTGACCTTGAATTTGAATATGATCCATTTGTCATATCTGTCACCACACGAACCGATCTGCTATCCATAGAGGAAATTTATGGGCATCTTCTTACCCATGAGATATGACTAGAACAACACCAATCCTCCATTGATTTATCTATTGCATGGGCACACTTTGCTGCACGTGGTCATTCTTAACATGGTGCTCGTACTAGGCGTGGCAACAGCTCTAACAATTTTTCTAATGAATGTGGCTCCTCATCAAATAGCCAAAAATATTACAGAGGCAGGGGCGTTTCACCTTCACTCTTGGGTGTGGGATCCTCCATTCTAGATCCTCTTCAAACAGACCCGTGTGCCAGGTCGGTAATCGTTCAGGCTACATTGCCCTTGATTGCTACAATTGGTTCAACGAGTCTTACTCTCGTGACCAACAAGCTCTGCCTCATGCTTATTATTCTGCTCCTTCCACTAGTATGGATTTCAACTAGTATCTAGACTTAGGAGCAACTCAACATCTCACCTCGGACATGACCAATCTCAATCTCAAAGCTGAGAATTATATTGGCCCTGATCAGATCAAGATAAGAAATGGTACAGGGCTGCCCATTCATCACATTGAGCATACCCATCTCTTTGCTCCTCCATTTCGCTTTGATCTCTTAAATATTTTACATGTTTCTCACATATCAAAAAACCTATTATCTATTCATCGCTTCACAAAAGATACTAACACATTCTTTGAATTTCATCCATATTATTTTCTTTTGAAGGATCGGTGTTCGTAACCTTGGTGTCGAGGAAGCATCGTGGGGGACAGAGCAGGACATGCGGAATTGTTATCTGCATTTGTTTGAAACTTGATTTGTATGACTCTTTTTTAAAAAGATTGTACTTGGATAATATACCTATTTCCATTTTGGGTAATGGAATAGTTAACTAAGAAAGAGTTTGCTTTCCTCTATAGGATTATGGCACCGATACCAGTCGATCCAGATTGCATGTGGAACTACACTTTCTGTGAGTTGATCAACTTAGGTGTTGAGATTGATGAGGACTGGTGTAGCGTAGGCAACGTCGAGTACGATGCCCTAGAAGATTTGCGAGGTGATTTTCTGCAATTATTCAAGGACGAAGTAGTACTAGTTGGTGAGAGAGAGGAGATAGCCCAGGAACCTATTGAGGACATTACCGACAATACTACGGACAAAATGTAACATTTCACCCCTTTAGTGTACTGTTCTTTTGGTGTTTTATCTTTAAATTTTTAGGATGAAATTTTTATAAGGAGGGAAGAATGTAGTAACCCAAATAATTAATTAGGCTTAAGACAACTTAATTAAGGGGTTAATTGGACTTTGGGTCACTAGGGACACCAGAAAGGACATTTTTGAGTTGCGGAGCTACAGTAGACGAAAGTTCGCGTAAGGGACCACACGAGCGCTCGTTGACTTTTTGTTGACCACTGGTTTTTGCCTGCGTGTGCCACTTGCAACTCAAAAACTTTGGATAAACAGTACACGCGCACTCGACACTGCAGTACACGAGCGCTCATACCTTTTCAAGAAATTTCTGTAGCGCCCTCAACTTTTTTCCCTATTTAAACCTACCCCTTACGTCTTTAAACCCTCATTTTAGCCTCTAAAGTCTTAGAGAAACTTTGTTGATTTGATTCTTAAGTGTGTGTGAGGTTGTGAGTGTTTTTGGAGAAGAAAGTCTTCTTGGAGAGTTTGCTTTGTTGAGGTAATCACTGCACTTCCTTTGTGTTTTGTTAGGTTATTATGTTAGCTTCTTGTTTTACAATAACTTAGTTGTTAATATTTAGAAGTTTTAAGCTTTAATCTCGTTTTAAGCTTTTCTTCCTGTTTAGGTTTAATCTTGTTATTTGGAGACGTTGTTATGGTTGAAAGGTGTTAGAAAACCCTTTTAAGGCCTTAGGACTAGTCAAGAAAGGCTTGAGAAGCATTTGGACCAAATGAGGTTCTACCTGAACCTCACTGGCCAAACGCTCACCCCTAGGGACGAGCGCCCGACTAGAGATGTTCAGAGAAATGCTTTTTTGGCCGAACCCCCTATGACCTATGTTTCTGAGTCTTAGGTTCATTTTAATTGAAATTAGGACTAATGGGAGGTTTTCCACAGATTTGGAGAACCCGGATCATTTGGAGGAATACTTGGTGAACTTATTCAATCCAGGTGAATTTTAACTCACATAATGCTCGCCGTTTATTTTTCCGCATTGCACAAGTATTTTGTATACCAAAACATGCATATTTTCAACTCTCACGATATACACTTTGTTACACCATGAACTCTTATCTTTTGTAAAAATGTGCTACTTAACAAGAGAATGACATGGAGATTTGTAAAAGCATGCATGAAAAATACAGACAAGATTAATTGTATCGTATGACATGATATACTGGTACGTGCGGGATAACGGCAATGGGCTTACTATACATGTTAATTTTATGGTCAAAAGTGTGTGTTGATATATGGGCCTTGGATCCAAAGGTTGTTTCTTGATCGGCGCAGTCTTAATGGGTGGTCACTATAAGTCGTACATCATTAGTAGCGTGGGCCACTCGAGGTCGGACTCGGTCGGGCTGATAGTGTTATGGACGGTAGCGTACAGTAGTCGGGGCACTGGCATTGTATTATAGGTCCCTCAGGACAGCGTCAACCCTGCTGAGAAGGGATAATATATGGGTAAACCATATTGTTGAACTATCACTGATTCTCATGATATAAGCATGTACTATATCTCATCGCATTCTCTACCAAATGGAGTTCATCACTAAAATGGAATGGGTATTGTATGCATTATCTCTCATTATGTTCTTGAACTTACCCCTTTTTATTTTCCCTCCTATTATGTATATTGCGCAGTTTAGCTAGTGTAGAGGAGGATGCCTTCGGACCGGATCATGGTGGTTGCCCAGGACCTAATTTAGGTCATTTTTGAAGATATGGACTCGGTATGGCTGAAATCCATGTGGGACGACGAAGGGACCATACAGGCAGAGATGATAGAGATAATGATCATACTTGCACTAATTAAGATTATGCATTAATCTTGTTATCTTATTTTCAGACAATGATTTGGGGTTGTAATATTTTGATGATCGGTCTTTGACCATACATTTAATGACCTATTTATGATATGATGTTTTATCTTTACTCTGGTGGTTATGCTTGTGATATTTAGTTATTGTTTTCTATTCCTATAATTTAAAGTCTTCCATTGTATTCTCTCGTTTAGGAGAGATAATGATCCCTAAGTATTGTCCAATGAGGGCTGTAGGCTGGGAGACGAACCATGGAGTCAATTACCAGTTAATTGATTTCCACGGGATGTTACACTAAGTACTATGTTTCATTTTTAGATTCCTTTAGTAAATACACTTGGTTGTATCCTATTTCATGCAAAAGTGATGTAACCAATGTTTTTAATAAATTCAAAAATTATGTTGAGTGTTTCTTCAAATCCAAAATACGTGCTATTCAATCTAATTGGGGAGGCGAATATCGCCCCTTAAATAAATTATTTCAAACTTTTGGCCTCTCTCATCGTGTTTCTTGCCCACACACACATCAGCAAAATGGGGCAATTGAAAGTAAACATCGACACATTGTTGAAACCGGGCTTGCCCGAACCAAGCAGCCCAGCCCAAGCGTCAACAACTGCTTCACCATCCTCAAGCCATACGTCCTCAAGCCATGCGGCTTTTCCCTCATCACATGACCATCCCGTAGCTTCTTCAGGTACAACTTCACCTTTACCAAATCCTCCACCCAACAATATTTCTCAACCTGCTAATCCCCCACAAATATCCCAAAGACTCCACCCCATGACTACTCGTGCAAAGAACATCACCAAACCAAGACAACCCATGGACGACATTGTCTAATACCCCATCCCTCATGCCCTTCTTACAAAATCCAGCTCTCCTATAGAACCCACATGCTACTCCTTAGCCATGAAAGATCCAAATTGGAGAAAGGCCATGAATGTGGAATTTGATGCTCTGTTAAAAAACTAGACTCGGTCATTAGTCCCTTCCTCAATAGCACAAAATGTGATTGGCTGCAAAAGGGTGTTCCAGCTAAAATCAAAAGTGGATGGCTCTATTGATCGCTACAAAGCCCGCATCATCGCCAAAGGATTTCACCAACTCTCCGGCATCGACTATGGTGAAACATATAGCCTAGTGGTAAAACCTACAATGGTACATTTGGTTCTCTCCCTTGCAATTTCTGGTGGCTGGAATATATAACAAATTGACATACGAAATGCATTCCTTCATGGAACACTGTCTGAAATTGTATACATGACACAACCTCCGGGTTTTGCTCACCCTCAGCATCCCACTCACATTTGTGATAAGTGCCAAATATTGCATATTTTGAGCACTTTATTTACATTAGTTAATCCTTTAGCTGTGTTGTTATTTAATATTTTGTATTAGTTTTGTGTTTTTAGTATTTTGTAGGTCATTAAAGAAAAACTACAGCTTTAAAGAGAAAAATGTAAAATTTGGAAGAAAGCATACTTTGAGAAGACCTAGATAAGGTGGTTAAGTTTAACCAAATCCAAGAAAAGGTTAAATCGGATTAAAGCTTAGATTGGCTTAAAGTTCAGATTGGATAAAATTTCAGATTAGATTCAAATTCAGATTCTGCACACGTCTTAGTATTTTGACCACAACCTTCCGTTCAAATATCTGATTGAAGTGATTCAAGCGGAATTGGAAAGCTAACTCAAAATAATACAATTCGTTGTGAAATAGGATTTTCTTAATTCGGACGGTTACTATGCCAAAATCGCCCCGCAATAAAAGGACACAAATTTGGACGAATCCTATTCCGATTTCAAACTTCTATTTTGACTGGGAGGCAGACCTCCGTATTATCTAGGTTTAATAAGGTTTCTAGGACTTCCCTAAGCCTATAAATAGACTTCTTTGCATTCAAGAAAAGATACACAATTTCAGAGACTAGTTGTAGGATACAATTTTGGAGACAGAATGTAATCCACAGCTTTTCTTTTAGTTTAGTTTTTCTTTAGTTTAGGTTTTATTTTTATGTGGAGCTAATTCCAAACTAGGGTTAAGGATGAAGCCTCATTGATGAAGAGCATCAATACTTTCATGTAAGTCTTTATTTATCTGATTTTATTGGGTTTAATATTTCAATTGTTTTACTTCTTTTCAATGTATGGAGTGATTCTTGGATATCTTTTGTGATTCAATGATACACTTGATGATTTAAGATAATTTCACATAATTAATTGCTTGATTTTATTTGCCTAAATAATTGGATATCCCTTGTGATTTGTTCTACGGATACATTTGGTGTTTCAATTAAGATTGGATATCTTTTGTGATTTATGGATATATCTGATGATTTAATTGGTATTGGATTTCTCTTGTGATTTGTGCAATGAATGGATACATGTGATGGTTTTGATTAATTGTTTGAAGCATAGTAAAACATATCTAAGATTTTAATTGTGAGAACTTAGATTAATATTGATAAACATAGAAGTATGTTGTTATGATTCGGTGAGTGTGAATTTCCAAACCTTAGTATTTTATCTCTTAATTTATTTTAATTAGTTTATGTTTGTCTTTTAATTTTTAAAACCAAAATTCAAAACCCTTTTGGAACTAGGTTAGGATTTAATTAGTTTAGATTTAAATTGCTCTTTCAAAAATACAATTCTCTGTGGGTTTGACCTCGCACTTGCAATCCATTAAACTACAATTGATTCGTGCACTTGCGAGTTAAATAAATTTGCACAATAATTTGTAAATTGCAAAAGGCCCTATATGGACTCAAACAGGCGCCCAGGGCATGGTTCTCCAGATTAAGCAATAAACTAATTTAGCTTGGATTTCATAGCTCACGGTTAGATAGCTCCTTGTTCATTTATCGCCCATCTGACTATCTCATGCTTGTATTAGTTTATGTAGATGATATAATTATCACATGCCCAAGTCAATAAGCTATTCAAACTCTCCTTACTACACTGCATGATGATTTCGTCGTGAAGGACCTGTGCAAATTGAATTTCTTCTTAGGCATAGAAGTCTTGCCTTGTGCTCATAGAATGTTTTTATCTCCAGCAAGATATTTTTTGGATATTCTCACAAGAACCAAAATGGTTGATGCAAAGCCTATCAACACTCCAATGACGTCATCCACACACCTCTCTGCCCATGAGGATGCTCTTTTCTCCAATCCTACACTATACAGAAGCACAATTGGAGCATTGCAATATTTGTGCATCACAAGACTTGAAATATCATTTTGTGTGAACAAACTCTCCCAGTTTATGCACAAGCCAACAGATCTCCATTGGCAATCTGTCAAATGTCTCTTGCCCTACATAAAATAGACCATTCAATATGGTCTCAAATTCTAGAAAACATCACTTTCCCATCTTGAAGCATTCTCTGATGCTGATTGGGTAGGCAATCGAGATGACCGTCGCTCAACTAGCGGTTATTGAATTTTTCTGGGTCAAAATCTTATCTCTTGGAGTTGTCGGAAGCAACAAACAATTGCTCACTCCAGTACTGAAGCTGAATACAAAGCTCTTGCAAACACATCAGCAGAATTATCTTGGCTGTAGTCATTGTGTTCTAAAATTGGTCTTTAGTTTTCTTAAGCTCCTACACTTTGGTGTGATAATATAGGTGCTATATACTTATCTTCCAATCTGGTCTTCCATGCAAGAACTAAACACGTGGAAATTGACTTCCACTTTGTACGTGATATGGTTGCAAAGAAACTCTTATTCATCAAGTTTATCTTTAGCAAAGATCAACTCGCCGACATCTTCACTAAACCTCTCTCATCCTCACGGTTTAGCCTTCTTCGTGACAAGCTCAACGTTATCTCTGTTGTAATATATGTGTGTTACAAACAAATTGTTTTCTTGTTTTCTTTTTCCATAAGCCCTTTTATTCTTTGTTTGATATTTGCTAGTGGCTTCTTTGAGAAATAATTTTTTGTGACCGTTTGGTGATTAAGGGCATTGAGTTTCTCCATACGTTGATTTTCACTTTTATTGTTTCTATTGATTTTCACTTTTATTGTTTCTAGCCGTTGGCCATTAACAATTCCATGGTTTTAATTGTTCAACAGTTTTGACCTTTGACATTAACAAGGTCTAATGATTTTTTATGGTTTCCAAGCATTTTTTACCGTTTGGTCATGAAGTCATTCAAGGCTTTGGATATTAAAAGATTCTCTTTAAGAAGGAAAACGTGAGCTTCATTTCTATATATTAAGCCAACCTTCTTGTCAATATAACATACACAAAAGAGCATTTGATATATATATATATATATATATATATATATATATTATTTCTATGTTTTCAATTATGTATTTGTTGTTCTACAAGAAAAGATTTGAGTTGTTCTATTACTCTTCGTTATTGGAAGTGCGTCCTTAACGAAGGTAGACGCTATAGTCTAATCCTGGGAGGTTGCGTGTCAAATGATCCGATCGCACCGAGTTATTCACTCCGGGAGGCACGAATCAACCTTTAAGGACAACGCTCTTGCGTGATTCTATAGCATTGTGAGATCTTTCCATACTCTATTTTCATCTATTGTATTTTATTTATTTTATTGTTAATATTCATATTGTAATTATTTTATATCAATGAGAATTTGTGCACCATCCAAAAATTATTTCCAACAATCTTAAAGGTTGATCATGATGGTTGCACAAATATTTTGATTAGTATCATAACAATAGTATTTAAACTTATAAGAAGGCAAATACTATAAGAGTTTGTAGTATGCAATTCGCATATGAGAAAGATGAAATCAAATATTTGAGTGGAAAGATTTTGTATTCATTTATCAAAAAAAAAAGAATTTAATTTCTTGTGTAGTTGTTGAAAATGAAAATATTTTGATTGTAAGAGTTTTCAATTATTTGAACTCAATTCATTGATTGTCAAATAATCTTTTGTTGTTGGGTTACTATTCTTACAATAAAAAGAGTTAAGCCTTTTATGGATTTTTTAGAACTTAGCATTTTTTGTTATGTTGTGCTAAGCTTGGCTAGAAAACATCAATGTAAATTAATAATAATAACTGTGAGTGATTATTCATTTTTGTGATGGAGAAAATACATAGACGTTGCTAATTGTGTGCAGAGAATACTACATTGCTAAAGATTCTTGCAGGAAAGCATATGATAGGAAAATGAGATATGGTGCGCGTATTGAGTTGATCGGTTCTCACGACACCTAATTGGTGTGTAGTGGCGACAATCTATTTTGGAGGATATTGGTAAAATAGTTGGCTCCGCTGTGAGTTCTTAAATTATGATTCATAGATCTTGATTTATTTTTTTCAAGACATAATATACAATTTCATTTATTAAATAAATAAAAAAAAAAAAAAATTTGAAGTTATGATGGTCCTCCTTGATTGAATTAAAGCTGGTGCAAAATTTTATAATTACATGAATTTGTATATGATAAGCGGTGGCTTCTATTGATTCATCTATTTCAAAAAAAGAAATAGTATCTAGCATTTATGTTAGCTATGACATGCTATATTAGCATAAACACTATAAGTTATTTGGTAATTCCTCATATATACCATTTAGCTTTCAAATTTCTCTGATATGATGATTCAAAATAAAATATATGTGATTATTGATGTTCTTATTAAGGTTCATTTGGTATTTGAGAAATTTATCATGTCATAAGAATGATACCAATAACATATTTATGACAATGAGCCAATAATAGTTGATTATTATTTGGTTGGGCTTGATACTTTGCATATTTATTGGAGCTTTAGTTAAAAAGATTTTCTTTTAATATCTTGATAGAGCTTGTAATATGCAACTTCTATTTATAAGACTCATGTCTAAAAATCACAAGTGGTGATTACTATTTTTTTAAATAGCTTTAAAAAACTGTCAATTGATAAAAAAGAAATAAGAGTAAATGACATATCACACTTAGAGAAAAATGAGCTCATGGAAGTCATTTCTTAAAGCATTTGTGTGCTATTAATGAAAATCTATTTTATTGTGACTATTTGGTTTATTCCATTAATATTTAGCATGATAGATTAATACATGTAAATCTTGGCTACATTAAGGGAATGAAAAGAAATTAGAATATTGGAATAAATGATGAATGCTATGATTGTCATTTTTGGGCTATTCACCAAAGTGTGGGGGGAAGCCATTATTTTGTTTGTCACATTTATAAGCATTGTTTGGAGTACCTCGAAGTGTGGGGGTGTTTGGCAAATGTTATGTTACTCAAACTTAAAATGTAGAAACTTGGTTTTAAAAACCTATGATTGTGATTTTATTGGTTTTGCATGTAATAGTTCATGCTATAGATTCTTTATTATCAAAAGTGATGTTTTAGATTAAAATACTATTATTGAATCTAAAAATGCTATTTTTCTTGAGCATGTGTTTCCTTTCAAAAATAAGGAAAAATTATTTCATAAATTTTCTGTTGCTTCTAATAAATTGTTGATGATGTATAAGAATTGAGAAGAAGCAAAGGAGCTAGAACGGAAGGAATCTCGGTAATGATTTTATTGTTTATATTATTGATGATGATCTGACATGTTATGATGAAACAATTAAATCTCTAGTTGATGCATTTTTTGGTTAGAAGCTATAAATAATAAATTGGAATAAATTATGTCTAACAATGTTTGGGAACTCGTTGAGTTACCTTCTAAGACCAAATCAATTGGTTATAAATAGGTGGTTAAGAATAAGCTTAAACCGGATGATACAATAGATAAGCATATGGTAGACTTGGTAGCTAAAAGCTACAAGTAAATGCATATGTTGATTATTTGATACTTATTTTCCGGTTACTAAAATTGCATGTATTAGAATGTTATTTGCCATTGCTTATATTTATAAACTTGTTGGACATCAAATGGATGTCAAAGTTATTTTTCTAAACAATGAAGAGATTTATATGGAGCTGCCCAAGGGACTAGTAATCCCCGGTATGGATTAAAACAAGCTCCTAAACAATGGCATGAAAAGTTTGACAATGTGATATTGTTTAATTTATATTTGATTAATGATGCAAGTAAATGCATAGCAAGTTTTACAATAATGAATGTGTCATTATTTGTTTATATTTATGACTTGCTTATTTTGTGAACTAACATTGATGTTGTGCATGAAGTTAAAAGATTTCTTGCATCTAATTTTGATAGGTAAGACATAGGTAAAGCGAATGTCATGTTGGACATTAAGGCTATTAGAGATAATTATTACATTATTTTATCTCAGATATATTATGCTCGAAAGATGCTTAAAAGATATGAGCACTTTGATTATCCGCCTATGTTTACACCATATGATTCAAAAATATATTTGGTTAAGAATCACGGTGATTGTGTTTTGCAAGAAAAATATGCACAAATCATTAATAGCTTGATGTTTTGACAAACTGTATATGCCTTGATATATATTACATATATTGTTAGTAGATTGAGTAGATATACTCATAATCATGGTATTGAGCATTGAGATGACATCTCTAAATTGTTGAGATACTTTAAAGGCACAATTAATTTTGGTTTGTCATGTCGTGATTATCCTGTTATTTTGAAAGGATATTGTGATGCTAACTGGATTTTTGATTCAGATAAGCAAAGCCTACTAGTGACTATGTGTTTACTTTGGCTAAAAGAGTTATCTCTTGGAAGTCCTTAAAAAAG
>NC_081549.1:9984649-10075938 GCF_901000735.1 Corylus avellana
AAAGAGAGAATTTGGGAAAAAATAAATGGATGAAAGGAGAGATTTTTATCTCAAGCTAGGAAAGAGGTTATGCTAAAGGCGGTGGTTCAGGCTATTCCAACTTACACTATGAGTGTATTTCTTTTGCCTAAAATACTAAGTAAGGACATTAATTCCATGATGTCTAAATTTTGATTGGGTTAAAGCATTCCCAGCAGATTCTCTATAAGGGAGTCTGTTCCTTATGTGTAAGGAATATGACCAAAAAATCGAAAAAAAAA
Organism: Corylus avellana; assembly: GCF_901000735.1. NCBI lineage: Eukaryota > Viridiplantae > Streptophyta > Magnoliopsida > Fagales > Betulaceae > Corylus > Corylus avellana. Next base: position 9,984,910 of record NC_081549.1, read on the forward strand.
TCCCACAACAAACTCCCTAAACGAACCTTAACCATGAGGATCGCTACAGTGGAACCCAAAGTATAGGGTTCCACTATTGCAATCATTATGATTATTTAAAAAAAAAAAAAAAAAAGTTTCTCTCTCGTCTCTACTCTTTCCTCTCTCCTCTTACGATTCTCTCTCCTCTCATATATACAATATAATTAAAAAATATATATATTTTTTAATGATATAGGGAATGATTAAAGGAAGCTAGTGGTGTGTATTTTAACATAGGGAAGCAAAAAGTAGTTTGAATATTTAAATGTAGAAAAAATGACGAGGAAGCTGCTGGGAATACTCAAATTAGGCAAAAATGGCGTGGATGAGTTGGGAAAAGATGGGGAGGGAAAAGGAGAAAGGTGGTATGAGTTTCAGGGATTTATAATGCTTTAATTTGGCGTTATTGGCAAAGCATGGATGGCGTTTAATTCAAAATCCTGATTCTCTGGTGGCAAAGATCTTCAAAGAGAAGTATTTCTAGAATGAGACTTTCCTTACATCAAATCTGGGTAGGAGGCCGTCATATGCCTGGAGGAGTGTGTGGGCTACAAAGAAGCTTCTTCAAGATGGGTTAATTTGGAGGGTTGAGGATGGTAAGGATATTAAAATCTTGAAGGATATATAGGTGGATTCCTTTGCCCTTGACATACTCTATCCAGTCTCCTATTAGAGTGCTTCAAGCTGAAGATCAAGTTAGTAATCTAATAGATGTTGATACAAAGTGGTGGAATAAAACCTTAGTCTATGAAATTTTCGGTAAAGAAGAGGCGGATCTCATTTGTGCAATGGCTATTTGTCCACGTCAGTAGTGTTGGTTGCCGACAAGGTTTTTCCCTACTTAAGATAAGATTTTGATTAAACAAAATGGAGCAAGTCCTACAAAGATTTATCTAGATGGTTCTCCATCCATCTAGAAGATTCTTTACAAAGATTATTTTAGATGGTTCTCCATCCATCTAGAAGGTTCTCTTCAAAGATTTATCTAGATGGTTCTTCATCCATCTAGAAGGTTTTCTTCAAGATGTATCTAGATGATTCTCTATTCATCTAGAAGGTTCTCAATTTGTCTTCATCATCTAGATGGTTCTACCTTGGAGGCCAAGTTCATTCATCTAGAAGGTTCTAACTTGGGGGCTAAGATTATCATCTAGATGGTTCTAACTTTGGCTATAAATAGCCAAGGTGCCTTATGCCTCAAATGATGATTGATGATTGAGGAAGATCAACAACAACACACAAGAAGAGAAGCCAAGAGAGGAGAGCTTCAGTTATACTCCAGAGAGAGAGTTAAGAAAGAGTGTTTTTAATATACCACTGAGAGTGTATATTAGTTTCAACAGAGGTTGTTTCTCTCTGTATTATTTTACTCCTGTATTAACTCAAGTTTTGCATAACTTGAGTAAACACCACTGTAACAAGTTGTTTATAGTGGATTGATCGGAGTTAGTTCCGTAGATGTAGGCCCACTGCCGAACCACGTAAATACTGTGTGTTGATCTATTGCATTTATCATTCCATTATTATTCTGTGGAGTTTGCACAACCATTGAGTCAAGGGTGTGTCTATCCCTAACAAGTAGTGTGACTGGTTGGTGTGGGTAGGTATATGAATGGTGAGTTCTCAGTGAAAAGTGCTTATCACCTAGCAAAAATTACTGAAGAGGGGGATAAAGGCAGTTGTTCTAACATGGAGCTTGTAGCAAAGGACCGGAGGAAGATCCGGAAAATAAAGAGTCTTGGAGTAGTGAAAGCCTTTTTGTGGAAAGCCTGTAACGACATTCTGCCTACTCATGGTAATCAGCAGAGGCATGGGGTTATTGAAGATGCTCTTTGCCCTATTTGTGGTCTGGAGGTGAAAACGGTGGGGCATGTTGTAATATATGTGTGTTACAAACAAATTGTTTTCTTGTTTTCTTTTTCCATAAGCCCTTTTATTCTTTGTTTGATATTTGCTAGTGGCTTCTTTGAGAAATAATTTTTTGTGACCGTTTGGTGATTAAGGGCATTGAGTTGATTTTCACTTTTATTGTTTCTAGCCGTTGGCCATTAACAATTTCATGGTTTTAATTGTTCAACGGTTTTGACCTTTGACATTAACAAGGTCTAAAGATTTTTGTCTTTTATGGTTTCCAAGCATTTTTTACCGTTTGGTCATGAAGTCATTCAAGGCTTTGGATATTAAAAGATTCTCTTTAAGAAGGAAAACGTGAGCTTCATTTCTATATATTAAGCCAACCTTCTTGTGAATATAACACACAAAAGATCATTATATATATATATATATATATATATATATATATATATATATATATATTATTTCTATGTTTTCAATTATGTATTTGTTGTTCTACAAGAAAAGATTTGAGTTGTTCTATTACTCTTCGTTATTGGAAGTGCGTCCTTAACGAAGGTAGACGCTATAGTCTAATCCTGGGAGGTTGCGTGTCAAAGGATCCGATCGCACCGAGTTATACACTCCGGGAGGCACGAATCAACCTTTAAGGACAACGCTCTTGCGTGATTCTATAGCATTGTGAGATCTTTCCATACTCTATTTTCATCTATTGTATTTTATTTATTTTATTGTTAATATTCATATTGTAATTATTTTATATCAATGAGAATTTGTGCACCATCCAAAATTATTTCCAACAATCTTAAAGGTTGATCATGATGGTTGCACAAATATTTTGATTAGTATCATAACAATAGTATTTAAACTTATAAGAAGGCAAATACTATAAGAGTTTGTAGTATGCAATTCGCATATGAGAAAGATGAAATCAAATATTTGAGTGGAAAGATTTTGTATTCATTTATCAAAAAAAAAAAGAATTTAATTTCTTGTGTAGTTGTTGAAAATGAAAATATTTTGATTGTAAGAGTTTTCAATTATTTGAACTCAATTCATTGATTGTCAAATAATCTTTTGTTGTTGGGTTACTATTCTTACAATAAAAAGAGTTAAGCCTTTTATGGATTTTTTAAAACTTAGCATTTTTTGTTATGTTGTGCTAAGCTTGGCTAGAAAACATCAATGTAAATTAATAATAATAACTGTGAGTGATTATTCATTTTTGTGATGGAAAAAATACATAGACGTTGCTAATTGTGTGCAGAGAATACTACATTGCTAAAGATTCTTGCAGGAAAGCATATGATAGGAAAATGAGATATGGTGCGCGTATTGAGTTAATCGGTTCTCACGACACCTAATTGGTGTGTAGTGGCGACAATCTATTTTGGAGGATATTGGTAAAATAGTTGGCTCCGCTGTGAGTTCTTAAATTATGATTCATAGATCTTGATTTATTTTTTTCAAGACATAATATACAATTTCATTTATTAAATAAATAAAAAAAAATTTTGAAGTTATGATGGTCCTCCTTGATTGAATTAAAGCTGGTGCAAAATTTTATAATTACATGAATTTGTATATGATAAGCGGTGGCTTCTATTGATTCATCTATTTCAAAAAAGAAATAGTATCTAGCATTTATGTTAGCTATGACATGCTATATTAGCATAAACACTATAAGTTATTTGGTAATTCCTCATATATATCATTTAGCTTTCAAATTTCTCTGATATGATGATTCAAAATAAAATATATGTGATTATTGATGTTCTTATTAAGGTTCATTTGGTATTTGAGAAATTTATCATGTCATAAGAATGATACCAATAACATATTTATGACAATGAGCCAATAATAGTTGATTATTATTTGGTTGGGCTTGATACTTTGCATATTTATTGGAGCTTTAGTTAAAAAGATTTTCTTTTAATATCTTGATAGAGCTTGTAATATGCAACTTCTATTTATAAGACTCATGTCTAAAAATCACAAGTGGTGATTACTATTTTTTTAAATAGCTTTAAAAAACTGTCAATTGATAGAAAAGAAATAAGAGTAAATGACATATCACACTTAGAGAAAAATGAGCTCATGGAAGTCATTTCTTAAAGCATTTGTGTGCTATTAATGAAAATCTATTTTATTGTGACTATTTGGTTTATTCCATTAATATTTAGCATGATAGATTAATACATGTAAATCTTGGCTACATTAAGGGAATGAAAAGAAATTAGAATATTGGAATAAATGATGAATGCTATGATTGTCATTTTTGGGCTATTCACCAAAGTGTGGGGGGAAGCCATTATTTTGTTTGTCACATTTATAAGCATTGTTTGGAGTACCTCGAAGTGTGGGGGTGTTTGGCAAATGTTATGTTACTCAAACTTAAAATGTAGAAACTTGGTTTTAAAAACCTATGATTGTGATTTTATTGGTTTTGCATGTAATAGTTCATGCTATAGATTCCTTATTATCAAAAGTGATGTTTTAGATTAAAATACTATTATTGAATCTAAAAATGCTATTTTTCTTGAGCATGTGTTTCCTTTGAAAAATAAGGAAAAATTATTTCATAAATTTTCTGTTGCTTCTAATAAATTGTTGATGATGTATAAGAATTGAGAAGAAGCAAAGGAGCTAGAACGGAAGGAATCTCGGTAATGATTTTATTGTTTATATTATTGATGATGATCTGACATGTTATGATGAAACAATTAAATCTCTAGTTGATGCATTTTTTGGTTAGAAGCTATAAATAATAAATTGGAATAAATTATGTCTAACCATGTTTGGGAACTCGTTGAGTTACCTTCTAAGACCAAATCAATTGGTTATAAATAGGTGGTTAAGAATAAGCTTAAACCGGATGATATAATAGATAAGCATATGGTAGACTTGGTAGCTAAAAGCTACAAGTAAATGCATATGTTGATTATTTGATACTTATTTTCCGGTTACTAAAATTGCATGTATTAGAATGTTATTTGCCATTGCTTATATTTATAAACTTGTTGGACATCAAATGGATGTCAAAGTTATTTTTCTAAACAATGAAGAGATTTATATGGAGCTGCCCAAGGGACTAGTAATCCCCGGTATGGATTAAAACAAGCTCCTAAACAATGGCATGAAAAGTTTGACAAGGTGATATTGTTTAATTTATATTTGATTAATGATGCAAGTAAATGCATAGCAAGTTTTACAATAATGAACGTGTCATTATTTGTTTATATTTATGACTTGCTTATTTTGTGAACTAACATTGATGTTGTGCATGAAGTTAAAAGATTTCTTGCATCTAATTTTGATAGGTAAGACATAGGTAAAGCGAATGTCATGTTGGACATTAAGGTTATTAGAGATAATTATTACATTATTTTATCTCAGATATATTATGCTCGAAAGATGCTTAAAAGATATGAGCACTTTGATTATCCGCCTATGTTTACACCATATAATTCAAAAATATATTTGGTTAAGAATCACGGTGATTGTGTTTTGCAAGAAAAATATGCACAAATCATTAATAGCTTGATGTTTTGACAAACTGTATATGCCTTGATATATATTACATATATTGTTAGTAGATTGAGTAGATATACTCATAATCATGGTATTGAGCATTGAGATGCTATCTCTAAATTGTTGAGATACTTTAAAGGCACAATTAATTTTGGTTTGTCATGTTGTGATTATCCTGTTATTTTGAAAGGATATTGTGATGCTAACTGGATTTTTGATTCAGATAAGCAAAGCCTACTAGTGGCTATGTGTTTACTTTGGCTAAAAGAGTTATCTCTTGGAAGTCCTTAAAAAAGAATTGCATAGCAAGGTTTACTATGGAGTCAGAGTTAATTGCCTTGGAGAAGGCAGAAACTGAAGATGAATGGCTAAGAACCTATTGGTTAATTTATTTGTCTTTATAAGCTAACACAGTTCCACCTATGTGTTTATTGTGATTTTCAGGCTGCCAAAGCTCGAGCAAATAATTTATAATAAGAAAGTGCACAATATTGTGAGGCAGCTTATTGAGACCGGTATATGTCCATGGACTTTGTGAGGTCATAAAAGAATTCTACAGATTCTTTGACCAAGCCACTAGCAAGAAGGCTAGTGAGAGAAGCATCGAGGGGGATAGGACTGATACCCAAATCATGACACTGTGATTGATACCCAACCTCTGTGATTGGAGATCCCATGAATGAGGTTTAATGGGAAACGAAGTCACAAGTGAAATGAGATATGGTACTGTCAATTTATGTTTATTAACTATCTTGTTGAAAAGATTAGTTATGAGTCCATCCCTATGGTGTAAGACAGTACAAGATGCAGAGTGATTAAGGATGAGCTTAAAGCTCTTAATGGATCCATAGTCCCTACCTGTTGGGATGGGGTGTTCCCTGCACACACTCTTGATGGATACCACCTATATGAGTGTGGAGTTGCTATCTCCTATGAGACTTGGGTAGGTCTCTAGAGCGCTCATGAAAGCCATTTTATGGTGTAATAACAAAAGATGCAGAGTGAGTAAGGATGAGTTTAAAACTCTTAATGGGTCCATAGTCCCTACTTCTTGGGATGGGATGTTCTCTGCACACATTCTTGATGGACGCCACCTATGTGAGTGTGGAGGTGGTGCCGCTTCCTATGAGACTTTGGCAAGTCTCTAGAGCACTCATGAAGCCCAGAGGCGCATGGCCTGTATAAGGCGCCAACCCGCTATAGAACAACCCAATTTTCTTGATTTGATTTGATTTGACTTTTGTTTATTTGATTTGATTTAATTTTTTGTTTTTGGAGAAAGTTATGTGGATGATAAGTTTGTTTAACTTGTGGATTTGGTTAAAAGAGTTTAACTCTACCATGATTCATTAAGTTCCTACTTATTTATCCTAGGTGCGGTTAAAACCTTCGGGTACCACATCGATGCATGCTTTCAATCTCCTTTATTTTATTGTTTGTAACATGTGGGGGATTGTTGTAATATATGTGTGTTACAAACAAATTGTTTTCTTGTTTTCTTTTTCCATAAGCCCTTTTATTCTTTGTTTGATATTTGCTAGTGGCTTCTTTGAGAAATAATTTTTTGTGACCGTTTGGTGATTAAGGGCATTGAGTTTCTCCATACGTTGATTTTCACTTTTATTGTTTCTATTGATTTTCACTTTTATTGTTTCTAGCCGTTGGCCATTAACAATTCCATGGTTTTAATTGTTCAACAGTTTTGACCTTTGACATTAACAAGGTCTAATGATTTTTTATGGTTTCCAAGCATTTTTTACCGTTTGGTCATGAAGTCATTCAAGGCTTTGGATATTAAAAGATTCTCTTTAAGAAGGAAAACGTGAGCTTCATTTCTATATATTAAGCCAACCTTCTTGTAAATATAACATACACAAAAGAGCATTTGATATATATATATATATATATATTATTTCTATGTTTTCAATTATGTATTTGTTGTTCTACAAGAAAAGATTTGAGTTGTTCTATTACTCTTCGTTATTGGAAGTGCGTCCTTAACGAAGGTAGACGCTATAGTCTAATCCTGGGAGGTTGCATGTCAAATGATCCGATCGCACCGAGTTATTCACTCCGGGAGGCACGAATCAACCTTTAAGGACAACGCTCTTGCGTGATTCTATAGCATTGTGAGATCTTTCCATACTCTATTTTCATCTATTGTATTTTATTTATTTTATTGTTAATATTCATATTGTAATTATTTTATATCAATGAGAATTTGTGCACCATCCAAAAATTATTTCCAACAATCTCCATACTGTTAAGCTTGAGGGGGCGTGTTAGGGACATCTCCTTATCCACCTCTCTTCAAGATAATGAAGATGAAGATCACAACAATTCAAATGATAGATAACTCTCACAATAGTTCAAATAATAAGATAACTCTTGTTATCATGTATAGCATTTATCTTTACAACTCAGATTTATATTGGCTTTTAACTTGTATTTGTTTCCATCTCTTTGTAACAAACAGTATTATATATACATAGCCTTAGCCTACATTAAAGGTAAGGCAGCAACAAATTATATTCTCAAATCTTATAAGATGGGAGTGAGAGGAAGAGAGATACATATAATTGTTTTCAAGAGAACCACTTTGGACACATTGTATATGGGGAGGCGAAGATTGAGGATTTGAACTTTCAATTGTAGAGCAGTTGCGGACGGAACTACAATTGAACTAAAAAATTTTATCGATAAGGGTGAAAGTATGAATGAGAAATATATTACAATAGAAGGCCAACGAATGAATAATAAATAGATTGATATTAAATATTAAATCAATATAAAAAATAAAATTAGTATCTATTAAGCAAACCTTACCTCTAGCTCTACGAAAAACCACATTCTGCTCATATGCACACTGCACTCTAGAAAACAAAGATTTTGAGGAAACACGAGGGGCAATTTAATTCATGGGTTTGAGGCATTATAGTCATATGTATTTTCTTGTTTGAGAGGCCCAATATATTCTTTAAAATTCAGGACTATTTTTTATGGGTCTAGGCCAAACAAAAAATTGTTAACTGCTTTCTTTTGGACCCATGGCCAAACTAAAAGATTCTCAAATGCAAATTTTAAAAATTAAAATCAATATAAGAATTGTATAACCAGGGGTGGCCATGGCCCACCCTGGTCAGTGCATAGTTCCGTCTCTGAGAGCTGTTCAAAGCTCCTAATATGAGTAATGTGCCTCCAAAGCGTGGTTCATCAGAAATGGTTGAAGATGAGGAAGATGTTGATGAGAGTGCCTTGGACTTTGAGAAAGAGAGGAGTTTGGATTCGAAGCCAATATGGCTTGTCTTTTTTATCTGCTCTAGTTGCTCAAGCTGTTCTAGCAGATTCTCTATCTAGGGGAATCCTGAGATAAGGTTTGACATTGTAGAAGATGCAAAGGTGACTGGCTGCCATCTCTGAGAATAAAGTGGGGTTTAAAAGAAAGCACGAATAAGTGAAAAGTATTAGACTTTTGCACACCTAAAGAGACCATACAAATTTCTCTCACCAACTTGAACTAACAAGCATGAACGATTAAAAAACAGAAACACACAGAATTTACCAAAAGGGGATTCATTTACAGAAAAAACAGCAAGCTACAAAGCAGGAAAAGAACACAATTCACCATCAAGCAACACAATTCAGTTTAAACTTGATCACAATGTGGCAATCATGCAAACCCCGTTCTAAACACGACTTAGTCAAAAGGCCATCCTGAATAACCTGTATGCTGGTTGGTCTCATGAATTGTCGGAGAGCTGCTTCCTGCAGTTCCATTATGGTTAGAGCTAGAATTTGATGAGCGGAATGGCCACAAATAAGAGAATGGGTTCCTTCTTCCTTGATGCTCCCTGCTGCTATTCTCCCTTCCATCAGCAGTACTACCATAACTGCTACTTCTATTACGACTACTTGAGCTACGGCCACTATTCAATCCTTGTGGAGGCAGTTCTTGGCGGCATACAGGGCATGAGTTGTGCTGAACTAACCATGGGACAATACAATCTGAGTGATACATATGATTACATGGCATTTGCCTAGCTTCATTGCCCAGCTCAAATTTATCCTTGCAGACAGGACAGTGTGAATCGGAACGAAGATGCCTCGGTGTGATCCTAATGGTTGGCATTGCATCAATTGAAGATCTTGCTGCTGGGGGAGGGCCTCGCCGGTCATTAGCTGAAAGCTGTTCAAACAGCTCTTCCAGTCCAGGACCTATAAAATAATCACCAGCATTACCCTGTGTTAGACCAATACCTGGAGTCCCGTTGAAAAGTGCTTCAAGCCCACCATTTCCAGACAACCTAATAGGAATTTGGCCACCAAAGATCAGCAAAGGACCAACGCCCGATGTATGTTCTGGAACCGAATCTGATCTAGCCCTGACATCATGACTATGGCTTCTGTCTGCCAATCGATGCCTCATCAAGGCTGAGAAAGCTTCCACAAGTCCTAACCTCCTATCGCGATCTTCATCAACGTCCAGTCCTAAGAACTCAAATGGTCTGATATAGCCCATATCTTCAAGTTCTTGAACAAATCCTCCATTACAGCCATGGCAAACTGAATCTCGTCCTCGTAGTCGAACTGCCCGCCTGCATCGGTAACACCAATGGGTGTTTCTGCCACTTGACATCCTCTCCTCTCCCTCTCCCCTTGCAAAGCCTTGAAAACCAAACCCCTGACTCGTCCCTGGAACTCCTCAATCTTTAACCATTATCTGAACATAATGTCTAAGTTTGCAATGCAAGTTAGGTATCACATAAGCCTTTGAAACAAAGTAGGAATAAAAAACCAGAGCATATAAACAGGAATCCTAAAGATAATATCAAAACCCAAACTCCCCTAATAAGGACAAAATGCAAAACAAAGAATTTTACAAGAGGATATGAAGCTACAAAGTAATTTGTCTGGATTAATCATATCAGCATAAAGGGAATGAAAATGAAATAAAAATCAAATACCCAAAAAGAATGCACCAGAACTCATAGCAGAGCAACTATCAAAGGAAGAACAAAAACCATATACAAAGGGAAAAAAAGGTTTAAATGATTAAATAATACACGACCTCATAAATAGGGGAAAAGAAGATACACATAAGCTGCATAAGGAAACAAATAACAATGGAATACACAGATATGCACCTTGAAGAAGGCTGTGAGAAGAACTACTCCCATGGAAAAATCTACACACACAAACAGACACATGCAAGCAGAGAGAGAGGGAGGGAGAGGTGTAGGTATTTTTACCACATAAGCCAGGGCCTAAGGGACCTATAAAAATGATCAAAGGACTACTACACTAAGGGAGGCTTGACACTCAAAACTTTAGCATTGACCACCCCCATCTGGATGGCTTTATGCAAATCAATCATCATTGAGCATTCAACACAGGGTTAATTATAATACTCATGAATGCTTCTCACTTTGTAATGGTCACCCATTATCAATCAAAGAACTAAGCCCTTTAGGGTTTGGATGCATAAATTGACTCTAATTTCCTTCACATAAATTCTATTATTTTGACTACCTACTCTGAAGGGTAATCTTTGAAAGTTTCCAACGCTCCTACAATACACATCCCCAAAATGTTTGTCTCCCAGGCAGTTAAATGTTCATCAAACACCAGGTGTCTCTCTATCTCTTCCTAAAACAAGCAAAATGATCAGTCCTCAATAGAGAGTAACACCGATTCCAGTATAACACCTAATAATATCCACATAGATAAGAAAATTATTCATGAATAAAGAAAGGAGAGTGCCTTGGACCCATCATTGGGTTTGAATACTTTCATCACGTCTTACTCATTATTTTGAAAGGGAAACTATGAACCGTGTATGCAACCATCAAAGATAACGATTGCCACAGTCAAAAATTATAAATGATAGAAGAGAAATGAAACAACATTCAAACCCATATCTAGTTACAATCAGTTATGGTGATGCTCCTGATCTTCATTAGTACGCCAATAGTAAATGACATTCCACCTACAAATGCTATATGGTACACAATAATTCATTCAACTTACCATAAGCTTTCCAATACGCCATAGGAAGAATATACTAGTAGTAGAAATAAATCCTCAACCAAAGCACCGGAAGGCAATCATCGGGATTGAAACAAAAGGATTTCAATATCTTAAGCTCTCTTTGTTAAATCTTTCTTGGTCAACAACAAAATTTAAACCCAGATCCACCCTAGAAAATATGATTGATCTCTGCTTTTGACCATATTGACAGAAACAGTTATCTAACTAGACAGATCTAATTCAGCATTTCAACCACCAAGAAAACTATATATTTGAGAAAATTTAGCAACCCATTTCTTTGGTTGTTGAGAAAACAGTGGAAAAGAAAAGAAAACCAAGCACAATCCACAAATATGCTGTTTGTATTATTTTGGGTTTCAAATTATGGAAAATTTACATCAAACTAAACCAAGTGTCGCATTAAGCTTAGCTTAGTATTGAAATTTCCGTAATTTCTAGAATCCCAACTCACAGAACACCCCCAAGATTCGAAACTATAACTTTTTTCAGCATCATTCGAATCATTCCCCCATTTTCTCAGCAACCACGCTAAAAACGAATCAGAATCTAAACAATTTGGTCTGATTTTGATTCGAAATTGTCAAGAAAAAAGAAAAAGGAAGCAACCAGATTGTGCAATTGGGACGTACCTTCGGGCGATCGAAAGAGGAGCGATTGGATCGAAAAGCTTTTGGGAAGAGGGAGAGAAGGTCAAGGAAAGCCCTCAAACTCAGTCTCGCAGTGGAAAATGGGGCTTCTATTTTTGTTCTGTTTATTGACCTCTCAACTCTCAAACTGAGTTATCTTAATTTACACGTGTCAGTACTAAGCACTTCGCTCCACTGTCTCTTCACTGTCTTAAGTGGTTTTTGGGACCGAAATGAGAGGAAGTTTTTGGTGAGGTGTATGTCGTCTTGAGTCGCAAGTTCGGGTTACGATATAAAATTGTACAAGTCAATGATAACTTCAACAACCATTTAATTACACGAATCTGACATTTCTTAACCCGTCACTACATGTGTTAGGTTGATATTGAATTTGAAGGCAGTGGAAAAAATTGTTACTATTAGTGTCGTGTGTCGGACTTCAATCATTCTGAATTATTAGTATAAGATTGTATAGATCAACTCTAATTTAAGTCATTTAATGAAATGAGTTAGATCATTTATCCTAATCTGCTAATTTCGTATTGAGTTTATATCAAGATATAAGTATAAGATTATATAAGTCAACCTTAAGCTGACACATTTAATTAAATAAGTCAAACCTTTTAATCCTAACCCACTAATTTTGTGTTGGATTATCTCAAATTTACAATTCGTGTCAAAATTTATCAACTTTAGTTTTTAGGTATCCTTTCGGAATGCAAGTGATTTATTTATGAGGAACGCTAAGCTTACAAACAAATTTTACATAAAAACTTTTACAAACTGATGTGGAACAACATGATTGGATATAAGATAAGTTCAAATTTTGAAAAGCCTAATCATGTTATGCTACATTAGTTTGTAAAAGTTTTTCTGTAAAATTTGTTTGTAATTCTAGCACTCCTCTTTATTTATTATTTATTTGTCAAAGTTTTGTTTTATTGTGTTTAACATTATCTATAATAGCACATCATTTAAATGCAGTGTCATATTATTAAAAGTTTAATTTTGAACCTAAAATAAAATATTTTATTTTTATTTTACTTCAAATTGAGTAGACCGAAATCCTGATCCGGTTAACATGGCCAGATGAAATGATCTGCTCATAGCATCTCTAGCAAGAGTTTTTATTTTACTACTCAAAATACAACTTTTTTCATTTTAGCTACTAGTTTTTCACTACACACTCTAACAAGAACATCTATTTTAACTATTTTCTATAATTAAATATTATTTTTCAGTATTATTTTATTAGTTTTTTATCATTTCCTTGTCTTCCACATAAAAAGAGATAAAGAGAGAAAAAGAGAGAAAATATTAAAAAAATAAAAAGAAAGAGAAAATATAATAAAATATTATTTACAAGTTGTTACATTAACTTGTAAATATGAAAGTTTACTGTAACAGCAGTAGGAAAATCTTCTATTTTACGGTATCTGTTGGAGTAAAAAAAATTAACAAAATGACTACATTTAACTAAAAAACTAGTTGAAAAACACTGTTAGAGATGTTCTCACAAGTCACAACTACCAGTCAACCACCAAAAATAAAAAACACTGGAAATATATAGCAGTGGACATAATTTCTCCAATATTTTCAATGAAATGAATTGAATTGCCATAAGGCCCAACGGGCCTACAGTAAATTGATAAAAAGTAATAATTGTAAGTTATAATTGTTATACTTAAAGAGTTTTTTTTTTTTTTTGGTGTATCAATTTAATCTTTATATTTCCAATTTGAACAATTTAAGTTGTAGACATTAAATATATGACAAATTCATCACCTATGAAAATTTTTGGTTAAATCTAACGTATTTAATCTTTCAATAATTGTTAATTGATGTTATTGCCTTTCATTATCAGTACAAAACCATGACCTTTTCCTCATTAATGATCATGTTACTTGCAACTACCACCGTTCACCAACCTTTTGCAAGGCAGCTCAGGGCTAATGAGCAATTCGCTGAGCAAATAAAACTTTTGGTCCCATCCCATCTACTAGAAATTATAATTCTTGATGTATATTACTGGTGGAATGCTTCAAATGATTGGATGAAGTAGCTGGATTGGGGGTAAAAGCACCTTGTGTCCGGAAATAGAGTTTTTTTTTTTAAAAAAAAAAAAAAAAAAAAAAAAAACTTTTATTTTTAAATGCGTTTTTGGTTATTTTTAGAGTAAAAAATGTAAGAAAAATATTTTTAGAATTTTTTACTAAACATACCAATTTTTTGTTTGAGACAACTTTTTAGTTACTAAAAGTACTTTATAAGCTCTCTAATACAATCTCAAACATACTCTAAATTTATCGTGCTCCCACTATTTTTTACGTCATGCCTTTGTTGTTAGTTATTGTGAAATGCGATAAGCATGACATGCTCTATTGCTCTGTCCAAAATAATGTCGTTTTGGATCAATGTGGCAATGGCCTACTCTTGTATCTCATTTTATCCTTACTTAACAACTCAATCTTTAATTCGAGTACTCCATTCGGATTCTCATTAGCAGCAAGGACAGAACTAGAAATTTAATTTTTGGAGGCCGGACTAAAAAAAAAAAAAAAAATTAAGGGGCCGAAAGAAAAAAGACAAATTATTTTTTTAAAACAAATTTAAGAATTACAAAATGGTTTTTTAACAATTTTTTTTTAAAAAAAGGGTGGGGACAATGGGCCCCCTCTTGATTCCGTCACTGATTAGCAATCAAGAGATTCTTCAAAGCTATACCTGCAAGAGTGCCGTGGGGAGGAGGTACACCTCCTCCCTCCTCGATGATTTAACCTCTGCGATGGTTCGATTGGATATCCTCTCCGTCCCTCTCCTCCCATCAACTAATCCACATTTTTGCCACATGGGTCTCCCCAATGAATAATTTACCCATCAAGGATGGGATTAGGGATGGAATTAGAATTTTGGAATGAGGGTAAAACTAAAAAAATAAAAATTTTAAGGATAAAAATTAATTTTAGAGGGCCAAATTCATAAAAATACTTAAAGTTTTTTTTTTAAAAAAAAAAAAATCAAATTTTTATGATATTTTTTAAATTTTGGGATGACCCGAGACCCCAAGAATAGAGATGGTTCCGCCCCGTGGGTGGGAGAGAGTGAATCCCATTGTTTCTCGAGGGCATGCCTAGGGATTAAAATGTGAATGCAAATGCGGTTATAAACAATATTTGCATCTGCATTTGCAAAATGTGGATAATGATTTTTGGTATTTATATCTGCATTATGCAATTACGATCTACATATGCACGATTATTATTTGATATCTGCATATGAGGACTAGGGATGGGCAAAACCCACCCAACCTGACCCACCCTGCAAAGATCGGATTTTAGTGTAAAATTTGTGAATCCAGGTTGGATTTTTAACTACCTGTGCAAGTTGGGGCGGGTAAAATATTTTAAAATTATCGGGTACCCGCCCCGCCTCGGAACCCAACAATAGAAACCCCTAAAACCCTCCGGGTTGGAGTTTTAACTACCCGTGTACGTTGGGGCAGGGTAAAATATTTTAAAATTATCCAGTATCCACCCTACCCTGTAAACCCAACAAAAAATAAAAAACCTAAAACACTTTATCTCTCTAATTTGAGAAGAAGAAGAAGAAGAGAGGGATAGAAGTGATGCAGCAGCGGCAGCACGTAGGAGGAGAGAAGAAGTGATGCAGCAGCGGCAACACATAGGAGAGAAGAGAAGCAGCAACAACAGTAGAGAGGGGGGAACAAAGAGAGACGCAGGAGAAGAAGAAGAAGAAGACCCGCCCCGACCCTCACAACCCGAAGTATCCGCCCTATCCCACAAATCTTGAGACCCAGCAGGTACTGTCCAATGAAGTCGGGTCTTGGATACCAATTTTAATACTCAAGGGGTGGGGGTCGGGTACGGGGCCCAAAAACCGTCCCGTGCCCACCCCTAATGAGGACCTTGAAGTTATAATTCTTGTTTTTAGTAATACAAAAATAGCATTAACTATAGTTGAACACTATTATTCATATCACACTTATTAATTATTTTGCCATGAAATTTCCATTTCATATTTTGTTTAGTTTCATGTATCATCTATCTATAGTTGATGACAGGGAAAAAAATATTTGAAAAAAAAAAAATAAATAAATAATAATAATAATAAAGAAATAACATATAAAGAAATTAAATTAGAACCAATTATAAGAGTTTCCCAGCAGTGAAATGAATCCAACATTATAAATCCAGCAAATAAAAAAAAAATTACAAATCCAACAAACATAAATTACAAGTCGAGCAAACATTAAAATAAAAAATAAAAAAAATTGTTTCTATGAGGTGTGATATGACTTTGAGATGATAGTATAGAAAAACCTAACATAAACTTATCAAATCTAAAACAACGTTATTTTAGTGATTATATATATATATATATATATCAAAAGCGCAGAGGGGCGCAACCCTAATACGTAAGGAGTATACAAGAGCACTGTGTAACTAGAAGAAGAGAAAAGAACAAGAAAATAAAGGTAGCTAATCACTAAAGGAGCAAGCCAAGTTGTTGTCCAAGTGAAAAGAGTGTAAAAGAAGAAGGCTATAAGCTCCTCCAAGGATCTCTCAGAATCTTTAAAGCATCTCACATTCCTTTCTAACCATAAACACCATGAGGCACTAAGGAACCATTTTTCACATAACAGCACTCCAAGCCCAACCTTCCGACCACCAACAAGCAAACAAACCCACCACACTGCTAGGCATGACCCACAACAATACAAACCAACTGAAAATAGCATACCATAAAGAGCAAGCAATCTCACAGTGAAGAAAAAGATGATCGATAATGTCCCCATCCGATTTGCACAAGCAATATCTATTGATCACACTAAGATTTCTCTTTCTAAGATTATCAATAGTGAGGATCTTCCCTAACACCGCCGTCCAAATGAAGAAAGCCACTTTCGAATGTGCCTTGGTATGCCAAATACTCTTCCAAGGAAAATGACTAGCCTCTTTGCTTGCAAGAATATTATAGAATGATCTAACATCGAATTTCCCTTTGCTAGACGGAACCCACCAAATTTTGTCCTCCCCTTCCCTGCTCATTCTATGTAAATACAACAAAGTATAGAAAGAAGCTAGCACTTCCAATTCCCAATCATGAACCAACCAAAAGAAATTAACATTCCATTGAAGGGTCCCACCCGTGAAATTCATGTTAGCAGCAATAAACACATTCACACTAGCTATGTTGTATAGGCATGGAAAAACTTCCTTGTGAGTCGAATCTCCTCACTACACATCATCTAGAATCTGATTTTAGATCCATCACCTAGATTGAATCTGGTGTGGCTAGAAACAACCATCACCCCTACTAATATACCTTCAGAGCCCCACACCATAAGGCCTAGGAGTGTCAACGGAATGCCAACCGCCCTACTCAGAACCAAACTTGGTGTCCATGACAATTCTCCACCAAGCCTCTCTCTCATGTGCATAACGCCACAACCACTTCCCTAACATAGCTCGGTTGAACACTCTCAGGTTCCTGATCCCTAAACTGCCTTCAGAGATAGGAGAGTAAACCTTATCCCAACTAACCAAATAATGCTTGAACTCTTCACTTACTCCACCCCAAAGAAAGTCATGTTGAAGCTTCTCTATACGCTTGGCCATAGAAACTAGTGAGGGACAAGAAATAAGTAGGACGACTAGAGAGAGTACTCTTAATAAGAGTAACCCTACCTCCCTTAGAAAGATACAACATTTTCCAACTTGCCAACCTGCGATCAATCTTTTCCATAATATCATCCCAAATGGACTTGGCCTTAAAGCAAGCACCCAAAAGGAGACCTAGATATTTCAAAGGAAAAGAGGTTGTTCCACAACCCAAGACACCAACCAAATCACCCACATTATCCACATCGCCTACCGAAACCAAAGCTGATTTAGCCATATTCACCTTCAAACTAGAAACAGCTTCAAAGCAACAAGTAAGGCTTTAATGGAGCGAACTTGATCAAGATTCGCCCCACAGAAAACCAAAGTATCATATGCAAACAAGATGTGAGAGATGTTAACCCTCTCAGACAGTCTAACTCCCACTGAAAAGCCCGAGATAAAACCACTATCGATAGAAGAGGCAATCATCCTATTAAGCACCTCCATAACAACGACAAATAGAAACAGAGACAAAGGATCCCCTGCCTCAACCCTCGAGAGCTTCTAAAGAAACCGAAAGGAGCACCATTGATCAACATGAAAGAGCGAACAGTTGATATACAATGCTCTATCCAAGAACACCATTTCTCACCAAACCCACGCCTCTTGAGTAAATACAAAAGAAATTTCCAATCAATATGATCATAAGTCTTCTCCATATCCAGTTCACAAAACAACCCCGGTTCACCATATCTAATACGACTATCCAAGGACTCACTCGCAATAAGAACCGAGTCCATGATTTGCCTACCTTTAACGAACGCATTCTGAGGCTTTGAGATCACCCTATCCACAACCCTTCTCATCCTATTAGCAAGAACTTTAGCAATAATCTTATAGATTCCACTTACAAGACTAATAGGACGAAACTCCTTAAGCTCAAAAGCCCTAGGCACCTTCGGAATAAGAGATATAAAAGTAGCATTAAGGCTTTTTTCAAACTTACCACGAACTTAAAAATCTGAAAAAACCGCCATAATGTCTTCCTTGATCACTTCCCAGCAATCTTGGAAGAATGCCATAGAGAAGGCATCCGGACCTGGAACCTTTGCCTTTCACCACCTCCAAAACCTCCCTTTCCTCAAAAGGAACTTCTAGCTGATCGGCCTCACCCGCTTCCAAAGAATCAAAATCAAGATTATCCAACCTAGGCCTCCACCTACAACGTTCAGAGAACAAAGACTCATAGAATTGAACAACTTGGTCCCTAATGACGGTTTGATTGGATGAAGGAGAATCATTGATAGATAGAGACTCACTGGAATTGCATCTTCTATTCGAATTGGAAATCCGATGGAAAAACTTAGAGCACTTATCACCCTCCTTAAGCCATTGGACCCTAGATTTTTGTCTCCAACTGAATTCCTCTTGTAAAAGAGAAGTCTCCAACTCACTAATAATCACCCTTTTTCTTTCCTTCTCTTCTTCTCCTAAATCTCTCCCTTCCTCCAATCTATCCATAGCCGTCAATTCTTCAGCTTTCTCTTTGCAAAGAGCACTCACATTGCCAAATTCATGCTCATTTCTTCTTTTGATATTCGCCTTTAAAGCCTTAAGCTTTCAAGCCATAATAAAACTCGGAGTACCATGGAAGTTATAAGACGACCACCAAGACCTCACCCTATCCACAAACCCATAAGCTTTCAACCACATATTCTCAAATTTGAAAGGCCTCTTACTCCTAAGCATGCAATCGCAATCAAGCAAGATGGAAAAATGATTCGAACACAATCTAAGCATCCTCTTTTGAATAAGAGCAGGATATCTGACTTCCCATTCCAGAGAAACTAAGAAGTGGTCAATCCTAGACCGAGAGTAGGTGTTAGACCATGTAAACGTCCCTCCCGCAAGGGGGAGATCCATAAGCCCCTGCTCGGATATAAAGTCTGAAAATTCTGTCATTGCAAGATTAAGACGCGCTCCCCCGACCTTTCACTTGGAAAATGGATGGCATTGAAAACACCACCAATGCACCACGGCATGTCCCACAAATTGATAAGTCCAACCAGTTCCTCCCAAAGAAGACGTTTGATATAATCAAGGTTCGAGCCATAGACCCCCGCAAAAGCCCAAACAAAATCACCCTCCACATTTCTAAAAGAACAGGTTGTGACAAACTCTCACACACAAACCTCTATCTTCATGACCACCCTTCTATCCCACATCAACAAAATGCCACCCAAAGCCCTTCTGGAAGCAACATAGCACCAATCGGCATAAGAACATCCCCACAAATTTCTCACAAAACTGCTGGAAATGTATTCCATTTTCGTCTTTTGAAGACACACATTGTCCACCTTCCATTGTTTAAGCATATTTCTCACCTCAAACACTTGTCTCCCTCATTCAACCCCCTCACATTCCAAGAAACAATCTTAGGCATCATAAGAACTCTCTTTGAACCCTTCCCTTAACCCTATCCCGACAAGCACTTCCATTGTGACCATTATAATTAATGGAGCAGAAAAGATTATTGAGTTCTCTTGTACCTTTCTTTCCCGCCTTTGAGGTCCCAGCCGCTCCCTTCTCTTCATTATTTGCGATGATATCCTCAAACAACACCAATAACTTCCCTACATACCCCTCACATGAAATGCCCACGTAATGGCTAAACTCTTCTATAAGCTTCAGGGCCCTGTCAGCGGAATGCGATCCCTCATTCCCCAAAAACTCCGTAGCTAGGCAACACTTCCAGTTCCAAGCCCGCCAAATTAATCTTTGTAACAAGTGGGGCAGATTTCTCCATAGAACGTGGATAGTTAAACACCTCCAAGCTGGTCTGAGAACACCCACTGTCCATAGCATTCCGGAGGCCCAATGAAACTTTCAAACAGTCCTCAACCATCCCTTCTATCAACCCAACATCCAAAACTGTCCTAGAAGAATCGAAATCCAAACTGCTTGCCTCTTGCTCGCAAATTCCCAAGGGAATGGAATTTGAAGAACCCCCAAGCCTAGGTGCCTCACCCCTATCCACATCTCAACCTGCACCCTCAGGCTCAACCCCTTCATTACCGAAAATACCCCTAGAGATAGCGATTGCCAACATAACCTGATGCTCAGAATCTGCAGGCGGCACCCCTAGTGGTTGTTCAGAGGCTTTGCCGCCGCCTAAGACTCCAGCTGAGGCCACATCCATCTTGATCGGTGTTTTCTTCCAAGATTTGGACGTCTGAACCAGTGAACCCATGTGTAAAACACCATCTGCCATACCGGCCAGCCCCAAACCTGCACTAGAAGGTGCCTTTCCCAACAAGCCCAACCTTGACGCACCTAAGTGAGGCTCAAAACCAACCGAAAAACCTGTCGACGGCTGACTCTGGATGGTTTGAGACCCAGCGGTAGAGAAAGAAGTGCCTGGGTCATCAACCTTGTTCACCACTTAGCTCATCTGAATTTTCTTTGCCTTAACAGGCATCCCAACACCTCTCCTCTTAGGCTTAAAAATTTTTTTTGGCCCCGCACCCACCACGGGAGCCTTGCCCAAAGTATTGGGCTTTATGGGCTCCCTCCATAACGCTAGGGCTAGCTTGCACAAGCCCAAAACTCGGAAGCCCAGTTACACAAGAACAACACTTGCCCAAGGCCATAGGTTCCAATCACATTCCAATCTCCAGCTGTGGCTATTCCAAAGTTTTCCTTAAACTAATGTATTCGTTACTTCCAAACGCCACGTTGCAGATGTTAGAGAAATCCTTCCCAGCAGGTACATCACGCCCTTGTGCAGCTACCTTTGCATGAGAGGTATGGGACCACAACCTAACAATGCAGATTTCGTCGAATAAAGATTTTTCGCCAGAGAGAAAATCTTGACCGGAGGAAAATGCTTTGCTGGAAGTGCCTCAGTGGCGTGACTCTGCCTATCTGCATCCTCCATCAAGACTCCCTTAGGCCTTCTCACTATCCATAAATTTTGCAGGAGGAGGAAAACCCGCCGAAGGCTTAAGGAGAACCACTGAAACTGGACGCCTTGTTGTTAGATATTTGCTGGGCAGCTTTATTTGTGACATAACGTTGCCTGCGTTACCCCCCGACAACCACTTAGGCACCCTAGCAATCGGCTCTGTAGATGGCCGAAATAATTCCTATATCGACCTCACCATGGATTGCAACACCTCAGTAAAGATTTTTTTTTTTTTTTTCATGACATCTTACCCTGAAGCCAACAAAAAAGGTTGAAAAAATCTAATGGTAATGGAGTTCTAACTTGAGTTTACTTCAACCTTTTTGGTTTCTCCCTTTCGACAACATAACTGACCTGCGCCTATCTCTCCCATCATACTCTTCAATCACCAAAAAACTTCTATACCTATTAAAACATTTATGAGCTAACACTCGAGTGTATCTCGGCATAAACTAGTCTCGGAAGACCCTTAAATCCTTCAATGCAACCAACTCCTTAAAAATGTGTAATAGCCAGACTGATTCACTGCTTCCCAACCTTACAGATCTCAACAAACCTCTGCTTCTCTCCTAAATCTTCAACCTAATAGCACCATCCTTCACTAGCATCTCAAAATCCTTGGATTCCACCATCCATCTTCTTGATAAACCCATCACTCCACCACCGGCAACCCGCCTGAGACTAAAAATCACTCCTCACACCTTCTCCGTGAAAGAAAGTAAGAGAGAGAAGAAAGCTTTTTTTTTTTTTTTTTTTTGAAACCCAAACGCACTAATGTTGTCAAGGCATCTATTATATATATATATTATATAGAAAGAGAATGCAGATATATGTTAAATAACTGCATCCGCATGCTCTAAAACAACTATCCGCATCCGCATCCGCATATATGGATAGTAGTATTTGTTATCCACATCCATATCCACATATGCGAATAGTGGACAGCAAAATAACCGCCCGCATTTTCACTCCTAGGCATGCCCACCATTTATGCAACACATGAGTGCGTTTTTTTTTTTTTTTTTTTAAATTTTTAATTTTTAATAAAGGGAGAGATGTTGATGTGTAGATGATTATGTTGCAAATGTAATTCTATAGAAATGTAAAGACATTTTATAGTGCATGAAATAAATTTATCTATACATGTCAATGCTTTTTAGATTTTGTTTTATGGATATACATGTCAATCCTTTCATTAAATAATTTAATAGAATGTTAACGGAATAACAAATTTGATAATTGTAAAAAAGAAAAAAGAAAAAAAAAAGAGTAATAAGATATGTTGAAAATTATAAACATAAAAATTAGAAAAAACTTCACTCAACCCTTCTGAACTTTCATCGCTTTGGTAATCTTCTCAAAATTCAAAGACTCTCAATTTCATATATTAAAACTTTACAAAATTTGCAATACCAGTACTTTGGATATTGTACGCGTACCGTCCAACACTAACAATGCAACCGAGTTTAACATCGGACTGCTAATAACGTTGGTCTATAGTGACTATCACTTAAACATGGTTGTGCTGATCACAAAACAACTATTAGATCCAACGCAAAATATAAACATAAACATCTTTTGATCATATAGTTAACTTTTATAATTTTATTAAGCTCATGGTTGTTATTTCACATATATTGGTGTACTATATCATACAATGCAATTTATTCTTTACCGTCTTTTACATGCATTTACAAACTCGTCATTTTCATTATATTGTTTATTATTATTCATTTTCACAAAATAGAGTTTATAATAATCTAAAATATATTTCATTTGAGTTGTAAACATGCACATTTGATATATAAATTAATTATGCTTGCTGAAAAACAAATTGTAACAAGTATCTGTGTGAGTTTTACTCACTTGAATCGTAGGGTTCTTCCACCATGTCCTCATGAGGCTCCTTAACCTCTAAATCTAAAAAAATAAAATAAAAAAATAAAAAAATAAAAAACATCAAGTCAATCTTAGATCAAGGTGAGAATATAAGAACGTTCAAACTAAGGGCAAAATGATCATTCTAACTACTTGTGAATGTTTGTGTATGATGTTGAACGTTCTTGGTCGAATGTTCTTCACTCCATTCGAACGTTCATGGGTAGTCAATAGGTCAATTTTTAATAAAGGTCATAACTTTAGCTAATCTAGTATATCTTAGGTTCCTCAAAAGCGGAACGACGCGTAATAAAGCAAATGTCACTAGTTCGAATTTCTCTCTCTCCCCCCCCCCTCCCCTTTTTTGTGTGGACATATCAACAAAAAATAAAGTTTCCTCAAAAGCAATATAATACATTCTTACAACATATCAACACCTATATGCAAAGCAAGATATGTTAATCATCATTAAATGACTAACTTATCTTTAGTCTTTACTTAAGATGTATCACAATCTCATGAGTTTACATGCATCTATTAAAAGTTTAAAAGTTAAAATGTATACATGCCACAATAGCCTAATAACTAGATATGTCATTTTCAAAAAAAGAAAGAAAAAAAAACAGATATGTCCTCAGATATAAGATATCAAAATAACTACATAACTAGATTTATTAATCTAAAAGTATAAATAACAGAAGCTAAAGCTATGTTACTATAATATCCCGAAAAATAAAATATATTTTTAAAATATATAAGTATATAAATATTTCTCAAATGCACATGGTTCTTGATACAAAAATGTTTTACATAAAATTAAGGTTTTTTTTTTTTTTTTAACAGAATCCTAGCTCAATAGGATCAATCCTAATTTGTCATAAATCCAGTTTTGAGCTCGTAATTCCCTAGAAACTCGATCCTAAGCCCATTTAAACCCCTGTTAACCTTTTTTACAACTTACTTGCACGAAAAACCTAGCCCCCAGAGCATTAGGACAAAGCCATAGCTTGAAACATGCCCAAAACTAATATTCTCTGATGTTTTCCAAGACTTTGATGACCTTCCTCTTCAATTTTCTCATGGTAAAACCCTAAACGTCGGTGTTTATCCTTTATACCTTTTGTGATACTATGATTCTTGAATTCTTCTAATATTTTTTACGTAGCCACATCGTTTAAATTATTTATATTATGCTTTTGTACTAAAATAATTTGTTTTAGATTAAATACGTGTCTTAAACAATGATTTCAAACAAAATACAATTTATGTTTTATGTTTACAATTGTTTTGTAAAGATTGTTATTTTATGTTACGTATCTATGACTTAATATATCCAAATAACATTTTAAATCAACACAAACACACATTTAATATTTTATGATTGGTTCAATGTAGACTTTTGATAATCTCAAATCAAAAGCATAACCTTGAAACCCTAAAATTGTTTGTGAACATTTCTAGGTGTTTTCAAAACCCTAAGGACATTTTAGAATGATTGGATACACATTCGGGAGATCGGAAGGCTCAAACCTGGTGCTAGAGGGCACCAAGATCGATCCATGCATTGGCAAGATCGATCCTAGCTAGGGTAAAATTGATCCTCCCAGCCATGATCGATCACACCCCCTCATGATTGATCTCAGCTCAACCAAAATCGATCCTAGCCCCCAGGATTGATCCTAAACTGTCTGGATTGACGCTATAACTTTCCAAATTGATCCTCAACTGCTTGAAAGCTCAACTGAAGTGTGATTTAGGATCTTGAGTATGTCTTAGGTTTGTGTTTAGCATTCTCTAATTTGTAGGTTGGTTTACAATGCAGGAAGTTAGGATGTCTGAAGAATCATCTCCTTGGTCGAAATAAGTGAATACTGATGGAACTAGGAAACAAAAACTATTTTTGAGCATGCTATATTGATATAAACTGTTAAACCATTTTATTCATACCTCTTATGATTAAGTTGTGAGCCTATATATTTGCAAAGCATTAATTTATGTTCTTTAATAATTGTTTACATTACTATGATTTGAGAAATAAATATAAGTTATGTTAATTGGTTATATTTGCATTTAGTATGATATGATCAAGGATCATGGGCTACCATTACAAGAGCTTGACCCTATGGTCTAGTTTAAGTTGTGATTTGTCATTATATCCAAGAAGCCAGCTGAATAACGAGGTGCAACCATGTTCACATGGGGGTTATGACATACGGTATTATTAGCAGTGTGGAGCACCTGGGGTCGGACCTAGTCGGGTAGGTGATGATGATCACTAGTTTGTGCACATTAGAGCACCGATGTTGTACCGGAAGTTCTTTCGAGAATGTGAGCAAACCCGAACGGGAAGGGGTTAAGGGCACAAATATACCATATGAAATAAAGTTTTGACATACAAGTATCTTATATTTATAATGTTAGTGTATCCTTGATTCCTTGTGTTTTATGATTGTAACTAATGAAAATTGCTGTCGCTATAATTATGCTTCTACTATCTCTCTCAAACTTAACTTATTTTTTTTAGTAGTATAATGATAGAGACAATATATTTTCTAAATTATATTGTGAAACACGTGACAAGTAAGGGTGTTTTAAATGATTATTGTTTATATTGCATTAAAATGTTAGGCTATCAGCATAAGTTCCGTTCCGAGGTATCTTACTTACTAAGTAATGAATTTACCCATTTGTTGTTGTTATTTCTTTTCTTCCACCTATTGAACATTCATTGTCCCCCAGATCCAACAGGCTTCAGCAATGTTGACAAATTAGAGTCTTTCTTCAGGATGTGTGAGGATTTCTACATGAGAATACTAGGTGTTTGTTAGTTGTTTTTGTAACATTTATTAGTTGATGAAATTTTGTTGTAGTTGTATTCAGATATGTAATAAGGTTTTGTAATATAGCTCAAATCACTATATGTTCTTTGAAGTTTCCGCATTCATCATACTTTGATATTTGTTTAATGTATTCTTTCTGGTTAACTCCCTAATTGTTGATGTGGATTTTCTAGCATAACTCCTAGGTTTATTATTTTTATTAATTTATTCTGGTGAGTTATACTTAAATCCCTTGGGACTTGTTTACGAAAGTAATAAGTCTGTGGAAGGCGCACATAATTTAATCATTATTTGTATTAAATATCCGGAGCGTTATAGTTACGAAAATAAATTTACAAAGTGTTTTAACATGAAGATTATAAAGCAAATAACGAAACCAAGATAAAGCATAAATATTACCTCAAACAAAGCAAGCAACTTCCCTCTCGAACCTTCTCTCTCTTCCCACCTCATTTTAACTTTTCACACACCCAATAATATCATAATTAAGGTTCAAATGGCGTAAGGGTCTATATATAGGCGTTCAAAATCTGAGGATAAGTCTGATGTGTTATTTTCTAGTACTGTCGGTACACGAATGTTCATTTGTTCTTTGTCGAATGTTCATGGCTAAAGTTTTATACAAACGTTCGTTTCTACTATGCCAAATGTTTGAGAGTAGAGTTTCTTGCGAACGTTCATGTCTCCTTCCTCAAACATTCGTCCTAGATAGTCATTAAATCCGTACTCATCAAAAGAATCCTAACACACCCAGAAGTTTAACCAAACTCACTTACACCTAATTAATAGTTCGTGGCATTATAATTTATTGAAAATGTTTTCCACTTCTCCTACAAAACTTTGTATTGTGGATGTGTGAATGCTTTTATGGTTGTATTGTTTTAGAGTAATTCTAGAAGTCCCTCTTGTGTCACTCTTGAGTCCCTCCAAAAATAATGTGGCTATTAAAATTACCATTTGATCAAAATTCAATAATGATCAATCATAAGTCTAATGATGATTTTAATAGCTACATTATTCTTAGAAGGACTCAAGAAGAACACAAGAGGGACTTATAGAATTACTCATTGTTTTATTATTGAGTATTGCAATTTATTTTTCATATATATATTGCATGTGCATTTGATTTGGGGGTAGAATACTATCCTAGAAGTTTTAAATTTAGCCAATTTAAAATATGAGTTTATGAAAATTTTAAATTTTAATTGTCTGTCTTTTTTAAAAGGGTAAATATATTATAAGTCCTTCAGTCAACCCTCCAAAATTAAAAAATCTTAAGTTTTTTTTTTTTTTTTTTTTTAAAAAAAAAAAAATATTTACTCCTTGGGTTAATCGAAATACCAATAAAATTCCTATAGTCAAAATTTTTTAACTGTCGTTAGATTTGTTGAAACGCATCATTTTAAGGAAGGCCATATTAGTCGAATTTGTTGATTCTACGTGTCCACTTTTAGGATCAAAACTCACTGTTTTGGTCCTATCCAAAACGGTGCATTTCAACTAACTTTTGAGTTTTTTTGTTTAAACTCCCAAATCGAGAAGCCTTCCCCTATTTCTCCTTCCCCGACGAAACTCAACGCCCACGACTCAACCGATTCTCCCCCCTTGGCGACTCACGGTTCTCCCCCTGCCCCAGTCTGCCGTCGCCGGCATGCTAAATGGCCACCAATTTGACTTGAGGGTTTTTTTGTTTAAACCCCCAAATCGTTCTTCCTCACATCCTTCCCAATCAAACCCACGTAGCCACCGACGTACACACAGAGACCCATCGACACGACAGAACCCACCTGCCAACATTCAGTCCGACGTCCAACACTCCAATCTAGCGTCAGTTCTTCGGCTAGGGTTCCATGTAATCATAAATTTTTTATTCAAAAAATTTTGGTTCCGACTAGAAGTTGATGCAGGTATTTTTTGGATTTTTTTTATGGGTTTTGTTGGTTCAAAGGAATGGAAGCCTTTGCTTGTAGTTTTAGGTAGTTTTTTGTTGTATGAAACTTTTCTTGTAGTTTTACAAAACCCTCATCCCCCAAATTTTTTGTTGAATCTGTGTTGGATTTATATAAGTATTGCATTATTGTGCTGGAATCTTATGTATACTTTATTCCATTGAAAGTTACTCTATTGCTACAAATTGGCAATGGGTGTCGTCCATGCTTGTGAGTTCTGGTCCTAGAATGAGACAAGTTGATACTTTATTAAAGTATTAATTGTGAACTTTTTTAGGTTTAGTGGCTTTGTCCATAATAGGTAGAAGGTATGTTTGGTCGTGTCTTGTCCTTTGATAATTTGTTGTGGGTCATAGAGAGGGTTGTCAGTAATTATAACAAAAAGGGGTGGTAGTTTGGTATTAATGGTACATGGGTTGGGTGATTGTCCACTATTTATCACGTTTCAATGTACATAGATTAAATATATACATGCAAACTTTCATGCAGTTTTAACATCTCCATAGTGCAAATGGAACCTAACATCTTCACGTTAATTTGTTGTTTGGTATTTAAAGTTTACTGAAGATTAAATTCCCAAGTGAAAGTAGTTAATGTAATTTCAGTAGCAGCTTTTTACACGACTTAATGTTTGCAATTAGAGCATTTTTTATTATTATATATATTTACTAGTTTTTTATGAGTCAAAGAAAAGCTGAAGAGGTTATGGAAATGAACTTTTAGCCAAAAAAATAATTGTTGAATGTCACTTCTTTAATGATTTCATGCATGCTCAATAGTTGAGTCTGTGTTTACAGATAAATACTCTTTCATATATTTTGTTGTTGTTAATATTAACATTTGTTGCATGTCTGAACAAGTGCTTCATGCTTTTAATTTTTTTGTTGTTGTTATAAATAGTCTTTCATATATTTATAGATATGGTTATCAATATAACCATCCATCATGGTAGGATAATGCACCATACCCCATTTACGTACGTTAGTGGAGACGTACATCAAGTAAATGAGTATGATGTTGACTACTTGAGTATATGGGAAGTGAAAGAGTTGGTTCGCGACTCAGGATGCGTGAACAACATTAGATGCTGGTATAACGTCGGTGACAATCATGAGTATATGATATTTTTGAATAGTGATACAAACATTGTATATTTTTTTAAATATTGTAGATGATTACAAATATGAACAAGTTCATTTATATATTGAACATATGGTGGACGATGCTGTAATGGTAGATGAGCATTTCTTTCTCGAAGCTCATAGAGGACAAGATAGAGAAGGGGGTGGTGGGGTGAATGAAATACCTATGGCTGCTCGTGAAGATGGAGATGGAGAAGGACAAGATGGAGAATGTGAAAATTTTCAATCAAGAAAGTGTAAATGCCTACGGGTCAAAACTAGGATTGCCCGTACTATTACACCATCCAAGAAAAGGACCTCCACTAACTTTGCATCTCCAAGCGAGCAAGTAAGCAAACAACCGACCATCAGTTGAGGAGTTACACATGATTCTATTATTTTAATTTTATTGATGTTTAGTTTATTATTTTAAAATGAGATTTGGTTAATGAATACAATTTTTTAATGCATTATAGGGATCACAAGCTCAACCCCACACAGAAGCAGAAGCCCACAGGTCATCACAGCCAAGTGTTCGTACACGTAAGGCAACTCAATCACAGGTAAAAAAAAAAACTTTTTAGAATATACATTTCATATACCTGTGCAATATGTTGTGTAACATTAACTAAGTAATATTTCACTTTTTTTTTTTTTTTTGTTAACACATCCTATGGATCCCAACATGAACCACATGCTGAAGCAGAAGCGGAGTCGTCACAACATGGTAGTACACGTAGGGCCACACGTGTACTAAGGAGCCGATGATGTAGTGCTACGCAATGATGTTGTGTTAACCAACCTGATTATGTTTGTTAGTGATATCGTGTTAACTAGCTTAGAGTTCCTTGTGTTAAACACTGATCACATTCCCCAATACTTTTGTTTAAGACGTTACTTTTTGCTTGTAGTGGATGAATGTAATATGCCACAATGTATGACAATGGTGACACTTTTGTTACAACCTTTTTTTGTTGATTTTGTGTAATGTGTCGAGTATGTATGCAATCTGTAATTTAGGCACAATATATTATGCTAATGAATTCATTCATGTCTCTATTATAAATATTTTGCATTAAGTTTGCCATACAAGTTATGTAACAAATTCATCACCAAATATAACGTGTTCACATTCAAATCGGTGCAAACACTAGCATACATTTAATTATAGAAATTTAAAAAGTCATACAAGGTCATTTGTGCCTACCTAATCCCTTAATTCAGGCCAAGTGATACAAAACATGCAATTGAAAGTTACATTTTAATGCCCCAAACACAACTTTTCCATGCCTCAAAGCCCTATCAACCCTACACAAATCAGCAATACACAAATCATCAATGAAAAAACCAACATATATATTTGGATCCTCAGTCTGGCTCTAAGTGATGACACTTCACCCTTCAAAGAATTAACTTGTTTATACAACCTAGGTAGGACCTCCCTTTTATGAGTACATGTTTTTTCGTCATACCATTGAAAAAAACGACATTGTCCAACTTTCTGTCATTACAAAAAAAATTTGACAAATTCAAAAAATTGCAAACAAGTACGTAACAACCATTTCTCAACACCAGATTAGCCAAATTCAAATACCTTTTTATGGTCATACATAGTATACCAATAGAATCCCCTCCCAGAATTTTTTATACTCGTGGATGTTATAATTGGGGTTGTAAAGCTACAACTAAACTGCACAGATTCCATATCCTCTTTGATCGACGATATTACAAATGCCAACGACATTGACTGTTCATTCTACAATGAAACCCAAAATCATTAGCAGTAATCCTCCAAAACTCTTATGGGTTTTACAAAATAAAATTTACAAACCTTTTTCAGCCTCTTAGTGTAGAATTCGTCTTCATTGTCTCCTTCCCCAAAAATTTTCTTCCTCCTATTCATTTTATTATCTAAACCTAACAATATATACTTGACATGGGAGAGAATATTCAAGCTCATAAAAGAAAAATATAATCAAGCTTGCCAAAAAAATTATTCTCATATCAATCCATAAACTTCAAGTGTTTTCAATAGAATATAATAAAACTAAGGGCAATGTCGGACTGAGTTACAGTGAGAAAGAAACACTTATTAGATTTTGTAAAGCCTTGACATATGACATATGGTTGTTTTAATTGGTGTTTAATTGTTTTTTGGTGGGATTTTGAAGCTTGTTTCAAAGTCTGTTCTCTGTTGTTTTTGTAGATTTGTAAAGTGTTTAGTTTGTTTGTATAAAATGATCTCTTATTCATCCAAAAAAACAATACAAATAAGCTTCGACCATATTAGCCGGAATTCATGCTTTATTAAACATTGAAATAGACTATCATTTTATCACATGCCTTATTAAAGTTCCTTCAAAATTATCACCCTTCTTATTTTCTTTTACATGTTATGATGTTTCACTTCTAATTTTTTCATAAATAAAGCCACAGTGATACAACTTGGTTAGCTTCTCCAAAGCTTTAGAAGCCTCTTTCACACTTTTTTTTTTAAAATTTATTTAATATATATATATATAACAAGTCAAAAACCTCTTTCAAATTGCCTCAATAATTAATCTTAACATCATCATAAACACATCAACTCTAGCTAGAGAATTTCAATTCTCAAATTGAAAAAATCCATCAATTCATATATCTCAAGTAGTAATTGACCATCATTCCTTCAACAAACATAATAGGATATGTAGAACCACCATATATTGCAATAAGAGAACCCAAAATAATACATAAAATAAAAGTATGCTTTTTTCAATATTTTTTGTTGTCAATGTCAATTAGGATCTATACCTACTAACTGTATTGTGTCTCCCTTTGCGAAGTTTATTTAACATACTCAAATGGTAATGAAAGAGATTTTAAATCCAACACAACCCACAAAAAATTACAGAAAATTACCTTCAGATTAGCCGGAACCCTAGTTCATCTGTGTCGGTGAACTGCAAATACACGCAGGTTATGGAAGTCTTTGGACGCCGGTCTGATTGGTGGCCGTTTAGGATGTTGGTGACGGTAGACTGGGGCAGGCGGAGAACCGTGAGTCCCGGGGGGGGGGGGATAGGGAGAATCGGTTGAGTCGTGGGTGTTGAGTTTCGTTAGGGAATGAGAAATCGGGGAAGGCTTTACGATTTGGGGGTTTAAGCAAAAAAATCCTCCAAGTTGGTTGAAATGCACTGTTTTGGATAGGGCCAAAATGATGAGTTTTGATCCTACGTGACCACTGTGGACACATAGGATCAACAAATTCGACTGATGTGGCATTCCTTAAAATGGTACATTTCAACCAATCTAATGGCAATTAAAAATTTTTGATGGTATGGATTTTATTGGCATTTCGATTGACTTAGGGAGTAAATATTCTGAAAAAAAAAAAAAAAAAAAAAAAAAAAAAAAAATTAAATGATTTTTTAATTTTGGAGGGTTGACTCTGGGACTTATAATATATTTACCATTTTTAAAAATAAATAATAAAAAAATGTAAAAATATTATTGTACTAGTATTTTTAAAAGGTGCCGCAAGCCACTCTTAATTTGAAACACTCATTGGGGGTGAATTGCAAGAAAATGATCCAAATGAAATGAAGAATATCAATTAGAAGATAAACTTGTTCAAAAAATTTGCCCCCTCAAAAAAGGACAATATTACCCTCCTAAATGCACTAAATGGAGATGATGCATTTCCGAATTGCAGCCACCCTCCAATTAATCCATCTTCAATTTTTTTTTTAGTTAACTTCATAAATGCTCCATGAACTTCCATGCGTTTTGAGAAGACCCCACAAAGTTTAAAAACTCTCAATTTCATCAATCGAACTTCTAATTTGATACAATCTACCTGTTCCGTTAGGTTTTGATGTTAAATCCTAACGGAGACTATGATA
Source organism: Corylus avellana (assembly GCF_901000735.1). Lineage (NCBI taxonomy): Eukaryota > Viridiplantae > Streptophyta > Magnoliopsida > Fagales > Betulaceae > Corylus > Corylus avellana. The sequence goes on from NC_081549.1 coordinate 10,018,250, forward strand.
AAAGCCAAAATGCCCTCAACTTTTCGTTTTCATTTTGTAAATTTTTAATGTGAAATTAAGGGTAAATTTGAAATTTTATTAAAGTTTCAGGGCTATGAAAGATCATTTCATCAATTTTAACGTAGGTTTAATGCCAAATCCTAACAGATGGGGTAGATTACATCAAATAAAAAGTTCGAGGGGAGTGAAATTTAGTGTTTTTGAACTTTGAGAGGTCTTATCAAAAAAGTGAAAGTTTAGTGGGCCTTTTGTGAAGTTTTCCCTTTTTTTTTTTTTTTTTTTTTGGAAAAATATAAAAAAGCCATTTAAACTAACAAATGTTTTTGAAATAGCCCCATGAAGTTTAAAGTGTGCTAAAGTAGCGCATCAAACTACTAAAATGTGTCAAAAATGCCATTTTTTTTTAAATTATATTCCTATGATACCTTTATTTTCTTAAAAAATGAAATAAAAATTAATAAAATAAAAAACTAAAAAATTAATTATTATTATTTTTTTAAGAAAAAGAAAAAATGAAAGAGGTGGCTACCCATTGACGGCCACCCATTTGGGGTGGCTCACTAGCACCCCTTTCCTTTTTTCTCTCTCTCTCTCTCTCTCTCTCTCTCTCTCTTTTTATTATTTTTTTTGAAGTCAAAAAATTAATTTTTAGTTTAATATATTTAATATTTTTTATTAATAGTGTCACGTGTCGTCGTTTTATTGGCGTTGACGTGACATCTAACATAATTTGTCAAATGTTTTAATAGAATTTGACTCAAGAGACTATATTATTTTTTTGGCATATCCTAAGGACCTTTGAGTTCACTTTTATACGACATTTAACGATTTGTAATTTAAACCAACTACAAGGTCTGATTTTGCATTTTTTTTAATTTTTTTTTTTTTATATACCAAACAAGCTAATTTAGGCCAATTACAATGATTAATTTTTTTTATTTATCCCAAAAAATACCCTTTTTTTTTTTTTTTTGGTATTCATTCAACACTTGGATTTTTTTTTTTTTTTAAAGGTTAAATAATCTTTTGTTCACTATAATTAACAACTTTATTTTTTTGTCTCCTTGGTTTCATTTTTATCACAGGTGGTATTATGATAATGATAAAAAATAGAGATGGTACCTTCGTCAAAATAACATCCAAAATTCGACGAAAAGCCACATCAATACCCTTAAAAATCGACATGTGTCAATATACTAATATTTTAAAAAAATTAAAATTAAAATTATTAAAAAATGATAAAAAAGGGGAAAGGGGTGGCTCGAGCTACCCCCATTTTGCAAATTGGGGGGTGGCCGAAACCACCTCCAAAAGTTAATTCTAAATTTGTCGTTCTCAATTGGCCTTTTGGGGTGGTCGAAACAACCTGAGGCCAAACGGGGGTGGTGGAGCCACCCCAATAGCCTTGGGGGTGGTTTCCGCCACCCCCAATTTGCAAAATGAAGGTAGCTCGAGCCACCTCTTTCCCCTTTTTTTATAATTTTATAATAATTTTAATTTTTTTTTTTTAAAAAAAATTAGTATATAGACACATGTCGATTTTTTTAAGGGTGTTGATGTGGCTTTTCGTTGAATTTTGGATGAAATTTAGACGGATGTACTATCTCCTTTTTTGTCATTATCGAGGTACCACCTGTGATAAAAAATGAAACCAAATAGACAAAAAAATAAAGTTGTTAATCACCCCCGTTTGGCCTAGGGTGGCCGAACCACCCCCAAGGTGATTCGGCCACCCCCCAAACTACAAGGGGTGGCCCCCCCCTAGGATAAAATAGGGTGATTAGGACATGTTGTCCAAAATGGTGGCTCTGAAATAACCCTTTACATTTTTTTTTAAAATTTTTAATAATTTTAATTTTAACTTCAAAATTTTTTATTTTTTATTTTTAATTAGTATATGGACACATGTCAAATTTTTAAAAGTGCTATGTGAATTTCTGTCAAATTTTAGACTGAATTTAGACGAAAGTATCATCTGTAATATAAAATAAAACAGAAGGTCTCCAATAGGTAGTTCAATTGGCTGGGACCACACATAATAAAGGGAATGTCACTATGCGGACATGTCAGAAAAAAAAAAAAAAAACCGAACTCCAAAAAATAAAATTGTTAAACTATGTGGGCAAAAAAGTATTTAACCATTTAAAAAAAAAATAGTTTAGTTTAGTTTTTTATATTATTAATTTTTTATTTTAGTTTTTAAGAAAATAAGAGTATTATAAAAATATAATAAAAAGAGTAGTATTTTTGGCGCACTTTCATAATTTTTAATGGAGCTTTTTTTAAAACAGCGAGGTTTTTTTTTTTATATTTTTCCTTTTTATTTTTTCCTTCTGAACGATTAACCCACTTCATTCACTAATCTTTTTTTTTTTGGAAAGCACTTCATTCACTAATCGTAAACTCGAACCTCTCCTCCCAAACACCGATTTCATAAGACCTTTTCTTTTTTAAAAGCAACGCCAAGAGTTCCCCAACCGGCTGAGAAAATTCATTGGAATTCATTTAACAGTGGCTTCAGGTTTGTTAATTTTCTTTTTCTTGCTTTGAAATCTTTTTTAGATGCCTGAATATTTATCCCATATGTGAATATTATTGGAATAAACACTGATAAAAGCTAACGGTTTTCAAGTATCTGGAAGTCGGGACCTATTGGAATAAGTTTGCTATGGGTTGTAATTTGATCGATTGAAGATATGGTTTTTTTTTTTTGGTGTGATTTTGATGAAAGCGTTAGGATTTCACTGCCTGAATTTTGAATTATTGGGCTGAATTTCTGAGCAATGAAAAGTATCTTTGAGTGGCTGACTTAAAATGTTATTTTGTGCTAGTTTCTGCATATATTGCCGAATTTTAGGTTAATAGGATTTAGGCAGTGATTTATAACCAGATTGTGCTGAGTAATGGTAGAAGTCACTCTTGTGTAAGTTTTGTGTCCCTCCAAGAATGATGTGGCTCTTAGAATCACCATTAAACTTATGATTGATCACTACTGGATTTTGATCAATGGTGATTTTAAGAGCGACCTCATTTTTAGAGGAACATAAGAGTGACACAGGAGAGACTTCTAAAATTACTCGATTATGCTGAATGGTTGTAACTCTGCCTGTTCAAAAACCATTTGCCCTATTTTATTTGACAAAATGCTGAAACTATATGAGAAGGGTAGTGAGAATAGAGAGAATAGGAGAGCCAAAAGCCAAAAATTAAAAATATTTATTTTTTGTAAAATTATGAAGATCTGCCAGTTATTTTTGCTTATTTCCTATTTGACTTGATCATTGAGACTGGTTGAATATAGTATTTTTGCTTATGTGTTTTCTTCCTTTAGATTCTGCAGAATGCCTGAATGTTAGGATGCTTCAAAATTCCAAAAGATGGAAAAGTTTAAATGTTCAAATGCTGAAGTTTTTATTGTAATTTCATGATTGAGATTCTGGAACTTATTTTCAAATCTATTAACTAGTTATGGTTTCAGTCACAAAATACTTTTACATAAGGATATGCATTCTCATGTTGGTAAAATTGTGATGCAGGAGAAGAAGAGTGGGGACTTTTAAGCGTAACTTATTCTCTCTGGAATTTTTCTCCCATTTAACCTTTCTTATGGTTATGGTTGGTTTTATAAGAAACATTCTTTCCAAATAAGTAAAAAAATATGGATAATTCCCACGATCTGCCACTTCCTCCTGGCGTCCATTCTTTGCCAAACTATTCATGTAGCCCGGCTTCTTCAGTGCCATCATTCCCGTGCCCTCCCCAACATTGTGCTAACACTGTGACACCTCAGTATCAATCTAGCTACTCAGGAAATTGCTTCTTTCCCCTTCCTTCTTCTAATTCAACCTTCACTCCTACTCAAGTCTCACATTCGCTTAGTAGTCCATCAACTCAGTATAATTTTTCTCCAAATGCTCCTCATTCATCAGGCCAAATCCCCAAAAACTCTCAGAGTGGCTATGCTTCTCAATCAGGTTTAGTCCAACAAGGTGCCGATTTCATTGAGCAGCAACCACAAGACCAAAACAAAGTAGGTGAGAAAATTACCCAGTATAAGGATAATATAGTAACTCAAGAAACGGGCCATGTCAATGGAAATGATAATGCATCTACCAGCTACTCCAGATCACATGTTGAAAATTCCAGCGACTTTGAAACTGCTGCTCAGGATGCAGTGTTGCGTGAACAGGTATTATGACTTCTGATATATAGGGTCTGCTTACATAATTCATTTCCTTATATATGATAAGTTTGTCTTTATTTGGATTAACAGGAAATTGCCACACAAACTATCATTCAAAATCAAAGGTTTGTGCTAATTTGGCCAGACAAAATGTTCTCTATTCTTGAATACATAAATACTAGATTCAGAAAACATATAAACATTAGATAATGGGTGATTTGTAATTTCAGAGAGGCAAGAGGCGCTGGTGGACCTTCTAAGGATGGTAAAGACATTTTCTCAGAACGTCGTGACCCCAATGCTCTAAAGGTGTGAATTTACATGTTTGTGGGGGTACTCTAATTTTCTGTTGTTTTAAGTAACAAATACATGCATAGATCGCTTGTTATTCTCAAAAGCTTATCAGCTTGTATGCTATATTTATATATATGATTGCAGGAACATCTACTGAAGATGACGTCGCAACATCGTGCTGAAATGGCTTTAAAGCGGGGGAAGCCTAGCCTTCTTGAAGAAGGTTGGTTCCTTCTTTCTCATATATGTATACTGTTATATCTTTTAAATCTTTCACTTTAGAGGCTAATTATCTTAATGATAGTATGTCCTTGGTAACTTTTATAAGATGATTCTCTATAATAACACTAGAGGAGTGTATACAGAGGGCCCTGCCATTTTCTTTGCTAAGAATAGATACTTGTTGATGTTTGCTGCATTCTTGTTTGAGGTATCCTCCTTAATAACAGGATAGGCAAAGAAGGCAAAACAACAAAATTTTTATGGGAATAGACAGGTCAAAGGTCCTACAAGAAGAAGATTTGGCAGGGACGGGGTCCTGAGGTTATAAAATAAGTCACTCTAGATGTAGCTTTCCTCTTGGCAAGGAAAGAACATTCAGAAATAATTGCTGCTATATGATATGATTGAATACTATTTTGGTTCCATTATCTAATTTAAATGATCTCCTTTCAATATTTTCTTTTGGGATCAATCTGGCTTCGTTGGCACAAGTGCCAAATTCTCACTTCTGTCACTGATCCCCATTCAGGCGAAACTAAAGTAGGTGGGAAATATGCAAAGAATGGTGTCTCTAAAGATGCCTCTAATTTGAAGTTGGGTTGAATTTTAAGAAAATTGCTACTATCAAAATGTGATATGAAAAGAAATCTGCAATGGTAGTATCTAAAACAATGGCATATTGGCATGGACAAAGTTAATAGGCTTCAAGTATCCTGTTCTTATTGCGAATGAATGCCTTGATAGTAGAATAAGATATGGGGAGTCGGGGGTACTTTGCAAGCTAGACTTAGAGAAAGCTTATGATCATGTTATTCGGGATTTATTGATGTACATATTGAGGAGGTGTGGTTTTGGGGGTAAGTGGTGCTCTTGGATAGCTCATTGTATTTCTACAGTGTGGTTTTCGGTTTTGGTGAACGACAGTCCCATCGGCTTTTTTAGTAGCTCCTGCAGCTTGAGACAAGAGGACCCTCTGTTCCCTTTGTTGTTCGTCATTGTGATGGTGTTGTTCGATAGGATGATTTCTGCTACATTAAATGGGGGACTGTTATCTTGCTTTTTGGTGGGAACATGGATTGATATCTCCATCTTTTGTTTGCGGATTACATTTATTTTCAGTAGGGTGCCAGATCATCGACGGCATTTGTGGTGCTTGCTTTTATGTTTTGAAGCTGTATCCGGCTTGAAGGTTAATTTGGTTCTTTTCCTCCTATCTCATAGACTTCCCTTCCTATTTCCTTTGTCTTTGTCCCTGTAGAGGTGGTGCGTTGAGGCGTGTCACACTAGGTTATAGCTTTGGCACGTCGAGTGAGCTCTGGGATGTAGCTTTCAGTCAGCTCTTTCTTCCAAGAGAGTAAGGTGGATGGCCGGAGATGCCTTTTAAGTCGCTTTGGTGTGGAGGCTAAAAAGTTTGATCTTTCGGTGAGGGAAGGGGCTTTGGTCCTTCGGTTGGAGGAAGGGCCTATCTCATGTTGCGTTTTTGGGTTCGCTGTGTCCTGGGTATTTGCTTTCTTTGGTGTAGGAGCTGGTGTGACTTTTGGGGTCTAAGGACTTCATCAAGATCTTTAGGGAGGGTTTGTGAGTGACTATCGCTGAGAGAGATTCAAATAGCTTTGGCCGGTTTTTGGCGAGGGCATGGTGTACATGGGGAGTGGTTGGAGAAGTCTTATTTTGGTCCCTAAGGGGCGTGAAGGGTGGGGTTGGAGTCGCTTTGGCGCTGAATTGATCAAGGTAAAGGCTTTTTACGGTTCCACGGTGGGCTCTTATGTCAAGATGTTGGGTCCACCGATTGGTGTCTCCTCTTTGATGGGGAAGAAAGATGGGTCGAGGCTGGGTGTGGACGCATCTCACCTTGGTGGGGAACGGTCCTTCGGGGTTGGTGTTGCTTCGTCGTATGTGGAGGTGGTTAGCTCGGCGGTACCTTCTTCGGACAAGAAGCTTCCTCTCGCAAACGAGATTTTGCGTCAGAGGGCAGACTTTACTCTTCCTATGCTAGATCCTGATTTAGTCTCGATGGAGGTGCAATTGGCAGTGAACTGCTACGATTTGGAAAAGTAAACTCTTGATCCGTTGGGTAAGTACCAATGAGTTGCAGAGGGTGAGACGACAATGAACTTTGTTGGTAATCTGCTAGGCGAAGAAACTGATGGAGATGTAGACTTTGGGGCGAATTTTCAGCATGGAAAGGAGATGATGCTATCTCTCCGTGGGGCATGGAAAAGTCAGCTTGTGAGGCGGAAGGCAGAGATTGACCGAGCTTCAGGGGATCTTCTGGAAGGTTTGAAGGGCTTTTGGTTTGGGCTTTCTCAAAAGCCCAAGCTTGTTGGGCGTCATAAGGGTGGGTGGCGTTGGGCCTCCAAGTGCAAACCCAAGATCCAACCTATGTCCCAGCCCAAGTCTCCTGAGATTGGGGCTGCCTCGCTGAAGGCAGTTTTGGTCCCAGCAGCTTTGCCGGAGGTGGCCTTGCTTCCCGTGAACGTATTTGAAGAGGTTCGGCAAGATTTGTCGACTAGCTTAGTTGTGTTTCCTCCTAGGCCAAAGACTGTTATGCTTGCAACCCAGATTTTGTCGAAGGTTGTTCTAGTCCCGGGAGCGTCCGAGTATTGTTGTATGGAAGATGATGCCTTCATACCTTTTGTGGTGTTTATGGAGGAAAATGAATGATAGAATTTTTGAGGACCGTGAGAGGACCTTGGAGGAGCTTAAGTCGTTATAGAAATATTATACTTTGTATTTTTGGACAATAGCTTTTGTTTATCCCTTGGTGATTACTTACCATGATTTACTTGATCTTTTTTTTTTCTTTCTAGTTAGGTGTTTTCTCATGTATTCTTCTTGTGTACCTAGGGACGCTTTACGCTTTTAATGATATCTTAATTACTTATAAAAAATTGTTTCTAATATCAAAGGAGATGATGATTCCAGAAAAGTCAAAGTAGCTATATCTGCAAAAAGATTAATTTAAGAATAAAAGTTAGTGATAAATTGCCACAAGTGCTGGTGTTGAAAGTTTTAGCTGGACTTGTTGATTTTCTCTTGCTGCATCTGCTCTTGTAATATTCTTCATCAGATTGAACGTGAAAAAAACAAATAGAAGCAACAAAAGTTGTTGGAACCTGAGATATTCTACTTGCCGCTTTGTATATATGTTGCTGAAATAAGATTCGTGTAGAAGAACTAGCTATTGACACTTGCACAATCACAGAGGATAAAATGCAGAAGTTTTAACTTGGTGTTGGTTTGCTTGTCATAAAGAAGATAGATTAAAGCTCTGATCAAGAATTTGACCAGAAAAAAATCCATATATGCAACTTATTTTGTAAAAACGCCCCTGAAATTTTCTTAGGAAACCCCTTTTGTGATATTCTCGTTAGTTATTCTACAACACATTCTGCTTGTTACAGGTAAAACTAATTGTAGTGTTGGAGCAATCAGCATATATGAAACACTTGAAGTTGGAATAAAATTTTTTGGTCTTGCTATCCTTTTACCAGAACAAACACGGCTTAGTATTAAGTACCAAGATATTAATCTAACATGACTTGTGGATTTTTTTGTTTTACGATAAAATAGTTTACAGGAGTTGGATATGAAGAGATATATGTATGTATGTGTATACATATACGTGTGTGTGTGTGTACAAATTGACATATTGAAATAAATATCTTTTTTTTTTTTTTTTTTTTCTGGATTAGTAATTGAAATAAATCTCATGAATTAATATGCTGGCATAATATTTTATAGATGTGCATACTCTCCAGGTTATTGTTGGCCACTAGTGAAGCTCTTGGGATCCTAATGAATATCTGTTTTTGTTAAAAACCATGTTGCATACACAAAAAATCCACTGTCAGCTCAAATGGACTCTTTTTGGAATCACCTCAAAATCATAAGTTGGTTTCAATTTTCTATGCATCACTCTACAAAGTGAAATGCCAGATTTGACATATTTGCAATAATAGACATCATAGGTTTTTTTTTTTTTTTTTTTTTTTTTTTTTGGCGCTTATCTGATTTTGAATCCGTAAATATTTTTAGGAGTTTCTCATTGGTTCTTTGATGTCAGGTAACATGGAAATTGGAAATGGTTATGGTGTACCAGGTGGAGGTGCTTATTATGGTGCTCCGAACCCTAATATTGATGCCCCCTCTGAGTCGAAAGAATTGCCTGAGTACCTTAAGCAGAAGTTGAAAGCAAGGGGTATTCTTAAAGATGATACAGAAAAAGGCTTTCCTGTAAGTACCTATCATGGTAGTTATCTATCTAGTGGGGGGAGAGTGAGAATTCCTTATCTTTGTAATGATGTGGACCGATTTTGCACTTTCAGTTCGTATTATGATTTGCACTTTTCAACTTTTAAAATTTGAGGGGTTTTGTGCTTTACCTCCTTGAACTTTCACCCAAGTGTCAATGTGTCCCTATCACTTTTGGAGTCAATTTCTCCAAATTATCCATTCTGTCAAAATCAGGTGTTAAAGTTAATCATGATATTTCATAACTGCAACATAAGCATGTGATCCGACTTCTCATATGTCATTGGCATTCAAGGCCTTGTCTGAGATTTTATTTAACAGTAGCAATGATAATAACCATTATGACAGTGGAGGCACAAGCAATTGTAAAGGGGAAGAGAATGGGGAGGAATTGGAGGTCCTCAAAAACCCAAAATTTTCCTCAGTAACCAAATGGATCCTTCTTACAATCAGAATTAATCTCTCTAGACTTTGTTTCTTTCTTTGTCTAAACATTCTCTTTTGGAAGATGTCCAACTGTACCAATTTCTCTCGTCAAACTTAAAAATATTAAATAATAGGGTAAGAATTCTATTGATTGACATTTGTTTTTGGATAACTTTGTGGTCTATTTCATGGTAATCTGACTTCAATTCACGGCTTTGATTGATGCCATACTCAACCATTGATAAAAACTGTACCATTAATTTTGGTTTTGGGTTTCTCATATCAATTCATCATTGGCACTTCAATTCCGTTAATAATGTATTGACAGAAATCAATAACATCAATTTTGGCCTATAAGCTTAAGCTTTTAGGATAAGTGGTAGTGAACAAACCCAATTATAAGTTATGGGGTAAATTGACATCTTGATGAAAGTTCAAGTTAAAACTTGATTTCTTCACAATTTTTCCCTTTCAAACCTATCTACTTTAGTTCGTAACAGTTTACCTGTACCTGTAATTTGCATTTTCAGATGTTGGAGACTACCACAACTCAACTTGTGGATAATGGAAAGTTACCTCCTGGATGGGTATGTATCAAATGGCAAATATAGGTCCTCTCTATTTTGCCTTCTTCTTCTTCTTCTCTCTCTTTCTCTCTCTGTTTTTTTGGTTTCCCGGGGGGGGGGTTCTATGTTAAAATGGAGAGCACTACATAAAATTTTTTCATGGGCCCATTGGGAATAAGGCTACATATTTAGAAAAAGCAGAATTGAGTCTCTAACTCATTGATTGTCCTTTGGATCTGGAACCTGTTTCGGAACCCGGATTAGTTATGGGCTCAGATCATGTCTCTGGTCAAGTTTTGGACCCCGATCCGCCTCTTGTGTTGAATATGGAGTCTCCAAAGGCCAAGGGGACTGACCAGGTGCTTTCTTCTTCTTTTGCCTCGGTTCTTCCTCCTTCTATGCCTTCCTCGTGGCCGGTTTTTGTGAAACCGGATAAATCTGCTGTAAACGGAGGGAGGCTCTGGTCTCTGATGCCAAAGCAGATTCTGAAATACTACCGGAGAGCTAGGGAAGTAAGAGGCAAACTGGTGATAGATTCCTTAATTCTGGAGGCAGTGGAGGCTCTCAGTGACCCTCCGGTGCAGTTTCAATCCTTTGTTGGGTTTGTTAATCAGTTACCTTTGGAGGCTGCTAAGAGCATAGGGTATTCGAAGGTTGAATTGGTGTCTTCTCTTGGGGCTGTTCCTGCTTCGAAGCCTAGTCTTTTACGGCGGGGTTTTCTTAATCCAAGTTCGAAGCCTAGCTCGTCTAAGGTGCCGCTTTATTTGCCGAAACCCCAAAACTGCCTGGTAGGATACGGTGAGTTTGGGGAGATTGTTGTGTGGGATAAGGGTGGCGAGCTATGGGGTGGTGGAGAAGGTGATCTTCCTGTCCCTCTGGATGTATACCTTCCATCTAAGGAGATGGATGAGTGGGATTATTTTCCTGACCCTCTCAATTGGGATTATGATGAAGAGGAGGATCCGGCCTTGGCGCTGTTGGATGCCATTGAAGAGGATTTTCATAAGGAAGTAAAAATCGCATGGGCAAAGTATAAAGGCACTAGGGAGCTGCTCAACTTGAAGAGCTCAGTTAACTATGGCGATGATTTTACTTCTAATCGGCGAGGGAAAGGCAAGGCGCAAGGGCGGCAACGCTGAGCCTCCTTTTGGGTATTAGGTTGGAGGGCTATTGTCTTAGGGTTTATGGTGTCGTGAGGGATTTTTGTTGGGCTTTCTTTCTCTGTTGGGTCTCGGGTAGGAGGGTTTTCTTTTTTCTTTAGTTTTTCTGCCTTTCTTTTATCTTCTCTTCTCTCTCTTTTCTTATCCTATTAAGACTGCGTTCTCTTGTATACTTTCTGTGTACTAGGGTTGTGTCCCTCTGCGCTTTTGATATATGGACATTACTTATAAAAAAAAGATTTGTGTTTGTGTATAGAAATTAATTAGTGAGGAACTTATGGGGAAAATGCATTTTGGAGGAAGATATATTTCAAGAGCAGCCAATTCCCTACATGTGTGAATTGGCACGCTTGATGAGTTTGTGTGTGGATTGGCATGCTTGATAAGTTTGTGTCTCCATTCGTCCCATTTTGTTAGTTTTTCTCTGTAATTTCAACTTTTTAAAGGGACACCAATTGACTGTTAAACAAAACATTATGACTTTCCAGAAACAACCATTCCTTTAGATGTTTTCTTTAATTCTAGTTTAAAAAGTAATGATGGTGTAGGAAATTCATAATTGTGTGTATGTGATATCCTAGAAGGGAAAAGGACTAACAAAATGGGATTGACAGAATATACTATAAACATAACTATAGAATCTAGAGAATTCATTGAGCCGATAATATTGTCCTGTAATTTGCATCCAATTTTAAAGTAATCATCAACTGAACTTTTTATCCTTAGATTTACTATTTAATCTTTATTCCAAGCAAATATATATTAGGGATATACACAAAATATAAACTTATATAAGTGTGGTTTAGCATTCTAGGACATGGGGATTTGATTAGTTATCATGATTTTCTTGTTTTTTATGCTCCTACTAGGTGGCTTCTCTTGTATGCTTCTTGTGTACATGGCGGCGCCTTACGCTTTTAATAATATTTCAAATAATTGAAAAATATATTTGAGCAAGAAAACCTCTAAAAAGGGTTACAAAAAGTTACATCAAAGGCTAATTGGAAAATGGAGGTAGCATGTTGTCTTATTTAATGTACTCTGCAAAGACAAATATCATCTAATTCTAAAAATTTGCAGGCTACATATAAAAAGGAATTCTCTTCATAATGTAATGGATATAGGTTGAATTATTGTAGTTGTGAGTCTTGATATAGATGTGTATTTGTGTATATAAGTGGGTTTATGGGTATGTATATATGTGTGTGTGTAATGAATGTATATACATATTAAAAGATAAATATTTATATTTGAGATTGGATTATTTAAGATTAAGTGAATTTAGCTAATTACTAAAATAATAAATCTAAACAATAATTAGTAGGAATTTACAAAAAAATTAAACAATCATGACATTTACTTTATATATAGAACGAATAAGTTAATTGAGTAGCTTATGAATAAGATCGCGCTCGTTCAAAAAATAAATGAACATAGCTTGAACATATTATCTAGCTCGGTGATAAGCTAGAGCTGTGTTTGAAAAAAATTAAACAAATGGAACTTGAACATTCAATACTCGGTTCGGCTCGATTGCAGCCCTATCAAGCATGCTTTGATTAAATTAGTATGTGTTAGATGGGCTTATCTCTGTGCTACTAATAGAGGTAGTTTGTTTCATGGAATCTTGGTAGGATTTCTCTCACATTCTGGGAATCTCTGGGTTTGTTTGGCAAAATTCTTAAAAACTCTTTTTGCTTCTCTCATGCTTATAACTCTTCTCAAATATTAGTTAACCAAATGGATTTTCAAATGTGGCCCCTACCACTAACACACTTTTCAAAACAAAGCACAACTCTTTTAAAAAAGCTAGACACTTTTCACAAAATTCTTCTAAAATAGTAAAACACGAAATACTTGTCTAAAAATAATTACCATGAACGTCCAGTGGCCCCACAATGGCCGCCAGGAACGTCCGGCTGCCCCGTGGTGGTCACAAGAATGTATGGTGGCCCTGTGGTAGCAGCTAGGAACGTCCAGCGGCCCCATGGTGGTAGCCATGAACTTTCGGCGGCCTCATGGTGGCTGCTATGAACTTCTGGCAGCCCCATGGTTGCTGCCAGGATATTTCAAATCCTCTTCCATATGCTTGCATGTTTAGCTGTTAGTTGTCTGTGAGTGGGATGTTTTGATCAATCTACGCTATTTTTCTGTTTTGGAACAGACTGAAGTCCATTGGAATGTGGAAAGGATACGATCATGAAATTTGACAAATCCTGGGAAAGTTAGAGCATTTTAGGAAAATGATTATTTGAAAATACAATAGGCAAACATGTAAAAAGAAAGATAATCTCATCCTTGTTAGAGCACTAGTAGTAGTTTCCTTAAATTTTGATAACCAAGCTACTTTTTGTTTCTCTATTCAAATAAACTCTACAATAGCTTTTTTTATTCTTTCCATATATTATTTAAATATTCTTTCAAATAAATGCCAGGGGAAAGAGAGAGAAAAGAGAAACCATTGAAATATTTTTTTCAAATAATTGATAGGGGAAAGAGAGATTTTATTTTTATTAATGTAAGGGAAGCAAAAGTGCTACCCTAGATCTAGGGTAGCACTTTTGGTTCCCTTGGGTTCTTCTTGGTTTAGGTAACACCAAGTCTGTTGTAGTGGGGGTTTTAGGAGTTTTTCTTACATTTAGGGAAAAGAATGAGGTTTAGGGAGTCTATTGCTAGTGCTCTTATTTGGCAGTTTCTCATGACTTGTTGACAAATAAAAGCAAATTGGGTATATTGCATTTCTTTTAGAAGATTTAATATAGAAATGGAAGATACTTTGGAATTAGAAGTACTTGTGCATACTCTGAGAACAAGAGTGAAGAACTAAAGATGCAAATATGGAAATACTAGTTGTTTCAGTTTCCAGTTTTGTGGTGGAACAATGTCATGTCAAGGGAATGGCTCTTTTGGTATAGGGTTGAAAACTTTTTTTACTAGATGGGGGCCATAGTTTATATTTTTCCAAGTAGTGAAGTTGTAATCTTGTCTAGATTTCATATTATGGCTTTCTTCAATGCTGCAATTAACCTCTATGAATTCTTTGTAGGTAGAGGCAAAAGACCCCGCTAGTGGTGCTTCATATTATTACAATAAAAATACTGGGAAGAGTCAGTGGGTAAGGCCTGTTGAAACATCTCCTATCTCACAGCATCCATTGCCTTCATCTTTTCCAGAGGGCTGGATAGAGGCTTTTGATGAAACAACAGGTATGCAATAGTGCATTTGCATATCATCCTACAATGTCTTCCAGATGGATACTATGAAAAAGAAATGATGAAATGAATGTATAGAATTGCACTTCTTAGTTATGGGAATATTCTACAACTTTTTTGACTTTTTTTGAATATTCTCTCTCTCTCTCTCTCTCTCTCTCTCTCTCTCATATTTTTCTAACTTAAAATACCTACTCCCCACGCCACAATCCAACATCAACGGGAAGTGATCTGACAATAACCTAGGAAGGCGTCTCTGAGAAAAATCTGGAAAATTTTCCTCCCACTCTGTAGATAGCAAGAATCTATCGATTCTAGACCACATGAAACTCTCCCCTACCAATGAGTTCTAAAAATTCCTGCTCAAAAATCAGCTACTTACTTATCAAAAAAAAAAAAAAAATTCCTGCTCAAAAAATGAATTTTAAAAATTTTGTTATCTCGCTTGTGTCTGCCTTGAGTCTCTTGATATTTCACAAGGATACCAACCCCCCCCCAACCCCCCCCCCCCTCAATAGACCACAACATCTCCCACAAACTCATTAAACCAACCAACTCATCCCAAAGACATCTTTCCACGTCATCATTTGGCCTATAAACACACGCTAATGCTCATTCAAAATTCTCTATAATGCATCTGATACCACAAACCTAATGCTCATTCGAAATTCTTTATAATGCATCTGATACCACAAACCTACCCACACATTCCTCAATCTTCTTTACCACTTGCCTATTCCACATTAACAGAATACCTCCTAATGCCCCTCTTGACCCCACATACAATCAATCCACATAATTACAACCCATAAATTACGAACCACCTTCCTAGTAATAGCCTCCATTTTTGTCTTTTGCAAACACGCAATATCAGCTTTCTACTCTCTTAGAAGCCCTCTAATCCCCATCCTTTTCTCGTTATCATTCAGGCCTCACATTCCATGATATTATCTTTGGTTTCATAAAGAACCTTTGCCACCCTTCCCCTTGCCTGTCACACTATGAGATTGACCTCCCTTAACTTCATATTTCACCAAACATGCTAATCTCTTTAATTCATGTTTTCCTCTATTCCCAGATTTTCCACTCAAGTCTGTGACACTACCACCCCACTTTGAGGTCAACTAGCTTCAATCGCAGTGAACAAAGCCATAAGTTGATCCTCAAAACCATCACAAGACAATCCAACTACATGGCAAAAAATTTTACCCTCAACACCACCCAGTCTAGGGACACCAAATAAGAACCTCCTTTTTCCCCAAGTACAACTAGTGGATGAATATCCAACATCGCACTCCCCCTATTTTCCTCTTCTGTACATGTCACCATGGCCATTACAGGATCAACCACAACCCCACAACATAAACTATCCTTACTACCCACAAAGCCCCATTTGTTTTTGATAAGTACTACCCACGAAGCCCCATACTTCCTCATTCTCCACAAGTGCTAGTGAAGTCCCAGAAAATTGGCATCCTTGTACCCCTTGATACACTATCAGGTTTACCCAACTCAGACCCCACCCTCTGCTCAGATTCAAACACATTCCCATTTCCACCGACCCATTCACACCCACCTCATTCTCTGCAATACACTGCCGCAACCCCCCACCATAACTACACCCCTTTAACACCCAGCCACCCTCAACCCTTTCCGCATCAACTTCCTCACTCACTTGAAACCAAGAAATCAAAGCCAAAGATGACTCGCCAACTATACTACTCTCATCTTCACCTGTTTTATGCTCTTAGGCATTATTTGCCATTGCTCCATCATTATTTTCTTCCACCATATCAAGCTTCGAACTTAGGGCCAAAGGAGGGACACTCGATGCCATGCTGTCGATGAAACTACCTATGCACCTAGAGGCTCCATCGACACCCTCTGGGTTTGATAGGACCTTCGAGCCCAGACCCTTATTATGCTCTTCAGCATTCTCTGAGGAAGACCCATAATCTCTTTCGACCTTAACCACCTTCGAACTACTTACTAGAAAAGAACCTTGTGAAGTCCCTCCCTCAATGGGAAAATTGATTCCCCCATGCACCTTTTGGCGTCATCTTTGACAAAAACTAAGTGTTCCACGACTTTATCCCTGCTCCGACTTGTCCCTATCATGGTGCCGGTTGCCTCCTTCTTTACTTTAATTTCCACTGCACCTTATGGTTGGGTAATGTTCGACAATGGTACACCGTTACTCGGACATGTCGTGGTGTGTGATTTCTGAGCTTCCATTCCATGCATAACGATCAGCTTCACCCTTTCACCACTCGGGCCCTTATCTACAACTCAAAAGGCCCAATGTTCTTAAGGCAAGGACCAGGTCAGTTTCATTTTCAACCTGAGTCTTAAAATTTGGGTCCTTAAAATTTCATTCTACTGGGCCTTCCACAAACTTGCCCCCACTTAACTCTAGGCCCACCTCTAACTGATCTAAACATCTAGCAATATCCTTTTTAAGAGAAAGCGATATCTCCTTTAACGGTTGCATGTTTAAGACACCTTCCACAACCTTCTTTGAAATATTAGACCCAGCTGGAGTAGCGTGATCTAAACATCTATCAATTTCCTTTTAAGAGAAAGCAATATCTCCTTTAACAGTGGCATGTTGAAGACACCTTCCACAACCTTCTTCGAAATATTAGACCCAGCTGGAGTAGCGTGATCTCTGTGCACAGATTTTGCCTCCTTTCCGAAACCGTCCATTGCCTTAACTGATTGTTTAGCAGCCTTTCCCATAATACCCTTGTTTGAATCCTCTCTTTCCTGAAATAGCCCTTTCCCTTCCACCACTTCCATTAATGTCCGCTGCCCCTGCATAGAAGTGTTTGCCTCGCCAACAATACCTTTCCGTTCAACATGCTTCACCAGTTGTCTCAACTGCGAGATGCATTGTGCCCATCCATTTCCTTCTCGGCCCTCCAGTATAATTATGAAATTTTGCCGCACTCCATTGTCATATTTTGAAAGTTCCAAAAATGTCTCATGGTTGTTTGTCACTTCTGCAATACAAACACTGTATGGCCAACTCTATAGGTCCTACAGAACTCCCTCAAATTATCCCCTTTGGTAAAATCCTCCATTGGTTTAAGCAACCAGATTACGCTTTGTATGCCCATAACCACCACTTGAAAAATACCTCTACTCCTCTCTGCTAGTCGAACACGGCCATTAACAATTCCAGGCTGAATCTCATATGACTTTGTTCCAGCATAAAAGTAAACCAAATAACCTATCAGAAAAAACTACCTAAACTCTGACTAAATCAAGAACACTACGAATCCTCACGCGTCGACTCTCACCGTCAATTTTGATTAGATTATATTAAAGAGCTCTATAAGACTTGACCTTCCACAATTAGTTAAATACATAATTCTCTTAACAATCTCATCCCAAAGCTAACCAAGCATGTTGAAATTGACCGACACATTTATTAAAGAGAAACTCTGAGTAGGTATCATCTGCACACTATATATGAAGACAGGAGAACAACTTGCAGATATCATGACAAAGGGAGTGTCTAGTAGTGTTCTTCATTAAGCCTTATGCAAGATGGGCATGTGAGACATCTATGCCTCAGCTTGAGGGGGAATGTTGAAGATGGAAACTATTGATATTTCATGATTTTTTTTTTTTTTTTTTTTTAATTCTCTTATTTATTTCAATTATTCTGATTGTAATCTTCTAATAATTCCTTTCCGTAATAGTTTGTATTCCTTTCCTATTTAAACTCATGTAAATGTATGGAACGAGATAATGGAATAAACAGTTTCCCTTCTCCAACTTTCTCTTCTTTTTCTTCTACAATATAATGCCCATGCCTTCATATTTTTCAGTGCAATTGACAACTGTGGTCCATTGTTCAAGGTTTTCATATTATACTGCTCATGATACCATTTTCCCAGAAGGCACAGTTATGAGGCTTTACCTTATTTCTTTAATTTGCTTGGTTAAAATCCTGATGAACTTGTCAAACCTAAGCTGGTTACTAGTTGTAGACACCAAGAATGATAAGTCATATCATTTGCAATCTTTTATGTTTCCCTTCATGCTTGAACTTTATGCTATCTATGCAGGTCATAAATATTATTACAATACAAAGACCCATGTATCACAATGGGAGCATCCTGGTTCTCCACTGCAGGTCGCTTCACAACATTGTGACAGCATGGTTCCCACAAGTTCAGCTGATGCAAATTGGGATGATCAACCACCTGAACAAAAGAAATGCATGAGATGTGGTGGCTCAGGAGTAGGCCCTGTCCAGATGTCAGGTTGCTGCATGCATTGCACAAGGTAGATAATTAATATCTCCTGTTCATGGCAATCTATAGACTGAATTTACTTGTTTTTAGCAGTTTGTATGTGCAGGCTAAAAGTTTACATTATTAATTCAGTCCTTCGGGTGCAATGGTTGGTTGGAAGTTGGGTTAGATACAGGGCTACATTTGTTTTCATTTTTTATTGGTTTTGATTCTTGCATAAATTAATGTTGCCTCCCAAAATGTTACCAGAAATGCAGCTAATTTGGATCAGAATGACCAATCATCTGAGCTAGAGAAGTGCATGGGGTGTGGTGGTTGGGGTGTAGGCCTTGTGCAGATGTGGGGTTATTGCAAACATTGCACACGGTAGGTGATGCCTATTTTTCATTAGAGATCTATTAATTAGATTTTCTTACTTTGCCTCGTATTTTGTTAGTACAAGTTATAAGTTGTGAATGCAATGCATGGATTTGCAGTAGTTAAAAAAGTTTGTTTAAATAAAGCCCTTCTAATTGTTTCTTATTTAAATACTTATTACAACTTCTAGTGTCTACACTTTTACGTATAAGTACAAAAAGGATCAACCCACGCATGGGATGGAGAAAGGTAGGCTTGAAGTGGTTTACCACTTTTTCCTTCGGATATTGCTCCTAGTTTTGAAGAGCACATAATGACTATACATCTTTACTACTATAGGAGAGAATCTGCAATTAGTTTTTAATCATGGATTTGGTCAAAATGAAATTCCAAAAAGCATCTTCTTCCACAAGTAACTTTCTAATTAAGCAATTAACTTCTAAGGTTATTATATTAATTTAGTAATTTGTATATAAAGGAATTGAACTTTGGTGTCATCTCCCTTACTACCTCCATACTTGCAGCAGCCCCTCTCTCTGCTCTACAACTTTCGCTTCCTAACCTCCTTCCTAGAAAACTTTCAATGTCTTTTTTCAATACTTAAATTAGAATCATTACTTGCACATTTATTTATTTGAAAAACATTCTTCATTTTACTCATGCATTAGTATCGCGTGTGCATCACAGCTAGGAAGGAGAAGCCAATGATGGAACTCACCTTTAAGAAAAAAGGGGGGGAAAGGAAAAAAGGAGATACCCAAAACGGTTGTAGTAATAAAAATGAAATAAATGAAAAAGACACTGTGGTTTAGGTAAAAGAAATTGTTGCCTAAGAAATTCTCTCTAAGATGTTGTCCTGATATGTATTCTTAAGGCATTCACTTGTTATAAAAATTTGGACATTTATTTAAGTTTCTGCATAAGTGCTGGTTTTTATGGTATAAACAAATAAGTCGAATTATTATGTTTTATGTCTTTGTTTTCTTGCACTGATTAGTGTTAAGAATGTATAAGCTAATTTGATTTCAAAATGTTTTGATTGGTGATAAGAACGTATTTATTTATAACCTGATCTGATCTCAAATGTTTGAATGACATTTTGTACTAGTAGATTAACAGAGTAACATCTGTACTTTTTTGTAATAACCCCCACTGCATGTCAACTTCAGAGATAAACTATTGCATTGGATTTTTTAGAACTTGCATTAGTATCATGGATTCTTTTCCACTGTCAAAGGAGACTTTCAAGCATAGAGCAGAAGTTATGGTTGAAGAGAGGTTTGTTATAGAAGTTTACGCACAAGTTAGAAACAAGGAGGCTTATGAAGAATACAAAGTGTGAAGAAGGAAGCCCAAAAGGTAGCTCAAGAGGTTATATTTAAGGCCTATGATCACATGTATAGCAAGTTGGGGATGAAAGATGGAGAGGATATTTACAAACTTCCCAAGTAGGGAAAGGAAAAATAGAGACTTGAATTGTGTTAATGGCAACGAAGATGATGGGGAATCAAAGACTTGAATTGTGTTGATGAAAGATGGACCTACTTTGATTAACGTTTTAATGGAAATCATGCTAGGAATTGGGTAGAAGTTAGTAGCAATATTGAAGATAGAAATTGTAGATTTGTACGAAGAATTAATATGACTGAGGCTTGCTTCCTTCCAGCTTGTAGGCTTGTTAGCTTTGCAAGCTCTGCTCTGGAAGCAACTTATGCCTATGTTAGCGGGTTAGGAAGGTGGGTCAAGGTTTAAGGAGCTTGATGGCCAGTCAATCACTTGTCTAGGGCCTTCCTCGCGGTCAGGCAACTCTTTCCTCATTGGCAATCCCAATCACTTGCTGAGACAAGCTCTCCTATTTCTACACTGCTTCTGGTTGATGGCTATTGTGCCTCTTCCTGCTCTTTTGACTTCTTTAACTCGTCTTCCAGCTCAAACTCAAACTCATATGCAAAGACTCCTATTCTGGGTAGTGTTTTTTTTCTAGTCTTTTGCTCTTCACAAACCCTTGACTCATTCATTCATTTGCTTGGATTCAGTCTTGTTCAGTTATTGATTAGTTCATCGGAGGTTGGTAAGATAGTCGTGGTTGGGTTATTAACTTGGAGTTGCTTGGTCACTTCCTGGCGTTATTCTGCTTTTTTGGGTGTTGGGGAGCTGCTCGAGTGGTGTATTGTGTTGTGGTCGGTTGCATAAGTTGATTCACTCCTCCCACAACATTTTTTGATTGGTGGTGTGAGAAAGGGGCATTCGATCACAGGCAAAAATGTCAATGCAACTCATTATGCAAGTTATGAATTCTAGGTAGAGGGGTTGCCTGATTCACCAGTCTTTGCTAAAGACTTATCGGTAGGGTGATGCTAAACTATCTTCTAAGGGTTGAAACCTATGTTTAATAAGGCTTCGATTGAGTAGAATATTCCCTTTTAACATTTTCACTCACAAATTTCACTGAGGAATGCTTCTCAGGAAAAAAACCTATGCGAATTGAGCAAGTGGATTGAGTGTAACGTCTCAGCATAACATGGACCATACTCTTTTTCATAGCCTTGAACAACCAGACAAACTTTCTTACTAATGATAAAAGCCTTTGGCTACAAGTCGTTTGTACCTATATATATATATATATATATATATATATATACAAAGCATCTTGTATTTGATCTTGGAAGCCGAGAAGCTCTTTCAACTGTCACCTATCTCCTAACATGCTCAAGAACTGAGAGCTGCCCAGGGTCTGGACGGCCAGAGGGAGCTTGCTTATAGAAAGAAGATAGGCCGGACATTTCTTTGAACTGTCTAAAACAGGCTGCCCTAATTTCTGAATTAGCAATGTCTTGCCCAAGTGAAAGAAAGACAGGGGACCCAACCCAAGTTTAAGTGGCAAGCGGCGAGTTAGTAGAAGGGAAAGCACAGTCTGCCAAGCCACAATTCTAATGGATAGTCATTGTGACCTCTGAGGGTGTACATAGCAAGAACCCACTCAGAGTGACGCGATCTTATATGACTAAGTTTGACAAGGATCCACCACCTATCCTTACTAAGGTAGAGAATCTTCATAATGAATGCGTATTTTTACATTTAGCTATCAAACCATATGCATGAAGGTAAGCAAGCAAACAACAAGCAGACATGGAAAATAAATCCACGTGTCCACCCTTGTTGCACAAAGGGGGTGTTGATCTATTTGACTTCGTTTCATCAGTTCATACTTCTGAGATGAAGGCTCCTGACGCAAAGTAGGGCAGGGAAGGATGCTATTGCATTCTCTTAGAACGAGGAAGACTCCAAAGGAGCTTTGTCATTGAAGTGTCTGCCACCCGGCCTGAGGAAGATAAAAGTGGAAAAAGTTGTGGGATCTAATGGAATCCCTATTGAAGCTTGGAAGTGCTTGGGTGATGTGTGTATAAGATGGTTGATCAATCCTTTCAACAAGCTCTAAAGTACTAATAAAATGCCTGATTAGTGGACAAATCTGGTATGCAAGAATAAAGGAGATATTCAAAGTTGCGGGAATTATCAGAAGCACCATAAACTTTGGGAGAGTGGTTGATTATAGCTATGACTTGAAATAAAAGTGTAAAAGAATCAGTTCATTTTATGTTAGGAAGCAGAAAACCTATTACATAAAGGAACTGATTGAACTGCACTGAAACGGTTGATTTTAGTCCTTTTTTTGGGTATTTCAAAATTTTTTTTAATGGAATCACCAAAATATCAGTTTGATTGTTGGGGTCAGGGGCAGGGGCGGAACCACCTTAGCCCTTGGGGGGTCCCTAGCCCCCCCAAGGCCTAAGGTGGTCCCCAAATTTTTTTTTTTTTTTTTTTTTTTAAAAAATAATAATAAAATAATAAAATAGACCTTAAAAATTATTTTTGCCCCCCAAATATTTTTTTTAACAAATTTTGCCCCCAAACTAAAACTTCTAGTTCCGCCTCTGGTTGGGGTGACATAAACTGAACTGACTAAATTATCTGGGAATAGATTTTGAGTATATATGTCATCTCCCAGTTAGCTTAAGTTCAAGAGGGATATTGACTTACCTGTACAAGTAAATAATTGCTCTGCTGCTTGTTATCAGTCAAAGCTGTAGTATTTAATTGCAGTTCCTTCTGTACGATGAATTTCTTTTAGACTGGGATTACAAGTTATTTTAGATTGGAATCGCATTTATTTACCGGTGGGCTTAATCTCTTTTAGCCTCATGAGGGCTATGTCTTTGGTATTGCAGTATACAAATCTTGCAATGCTGTCATGGCATGTCACTCTAGGAAATGCTTACCCTTGAAGTATGGAATTATAGTGTTGTAATATCCAGCATACAGTTTCTGATTTTTATTGTTTGCAAGTGAGATGATTTACGTTAGCGAAATGAAATATCTGCATTAGGTTATTGCTCTGTATCACGGATATGTGTGTGTTTGTATTTATATAATATCCTGGGATTGTAATGTATAAGGCTGACTTTTTTTGTTATTTCCATCGTTAAAACCACATCTGCTAGGAAGGATTTCATGATCTCCCCAGTGAATTGCATAATAGGTCTACATGCCATTAGAAGTTTTTCCTTGGATAAACATTGCAAATTTGATTTGCTGCAAGAATATAGACATGTTCGGTTTGTCATAGTTGGATAATGTGCAATATATTAACTTCCAAAGATTCCCTACGTATTTCTTGTCTGTCTCTATTTCCTATTCCTGTGAGTGTGGCGAACAGATTAGAGAAGCTACAAAGAGATTTCCTATGGGGTGGTCTAAATGAGGAGCCTAAGTTCCATTTAGTGAAATGGGCTCAAATTTGTTCTTCCATGCAAGATGGTGGTTTGGGAATTTGAAACTTGCGCAATTTCAATCTTGCTTTATTGAGTAAATAGTTATGGCGATATGCTACGGAAAGGGAAGCGTATTGGAGGTTGGTTGTTAAAGTCAAGCATGGGTGCATGAATGGTGGTTGGTGTACCAAGGTGGTGGAGGGCCCTTATGGAGTTGGGGTGTGGAAACATATTCAGAGAGTGGGAAGTTTTCTCAAGATTTATTAGCTTTGGAATAGGAGATGGCTCCCACATTAGATTTTGGTACGATATTTGGTGCGGGGATCAGTCCTTAAAAGAAGCTTTTCTTGAATTATTTTGAATTGCGAGTAATAAGGAGGTGTGGTTAGGGATCATATGCAGCTGTCCAATGGTGTTATATATTGGAATGTTCCTTTTTTACAAGCTGTCTAGGATTGTGAGGCAGAGGTGGTGATGGCTTTTTTTGGAAAGTTATATGCTTTTCAGTCGTATGGGGGGGACGGATTGCATGCGGTGGACTCCTCCTAAACGACATATCTTTGAGGTCAGGTCTTTTTTTGGCATGCTTTCTTTTTCGGGGATAGATGTGCTAGCTTCCTCTTTCCCGTGGAGGAGTATATGGAAAGTAAAAGTTCCATTGAGAGTCGGTTTCTTTGTGTGGACGGCGACTCTTGGAAAGATTCTGAATTTGGATAATTTGCGTAAAAGAGATATCATTATGGTGGGATAGTGTTGTATGTGTAAGCACAGTAGCGAGTCTGTCAACCATCTTCTCCTTCACTGTGAAGTGGCACGAGCTTTATGGAGTGTGGTTTTTTCTCTTTTTGATGTCACATGGGTCATGCCTGGAGGGGTAGTAGATTTGTTAACTTGTTGGCGCGGTCAGCAAGGTAATATTTCAGCTAAGGAGGTGTGGCGAATCGCACCACTGTGTCTAATGTGGATTATTTGGCGAGAGCGGAATGCAAGATATTTTGAAGATCAAGAAAAGTCGATGGAAGAGCTCAAAAAGCTGCTTATTCAAACTCAATTCCATTGGGCCTACGTTTTTAGTGTGCCTTAGTTTTTCACCATGTCTCAATTTTTATCTTTATATTCCTCTTTTTGCCTTTAGTGGGGCATTTCTTTGTATACATCCTGTATACTAGGGTTGCACCCTTCTGCGCTTTTCAATGAATAACTTATTTATCAAAAAAAAGAAAGTGTTTGACATGGATAGACAGTGCAAGTGCCCTTACATAGATGAGCCGTCAATTTTTAGTAATGTTATAATTTTCTTTATTTATTTTTTTTCTTTCTTACATAGATGAGCAATATATTAACTTCATCTTTATTTGTTCTTGCCTATTGTCTCTAAGTTGTATTGTTTTCAGCAAAGCTCATTGATACTTTTTTTTTTTTTCTAAATTAATTTATCAAATGCAGCGTTCTCAATCTTCCACAATGCCAGTACTTGTCTGCCAGTTTGGGTAACCAACATCAGGCCAGCAATTCTGCAAGCACCAAAGAGGATTCTGACAAAAAGGCTTCTATACAGAGGTACTCTATCTTATGTGGAGTTTAGTTATTTGTGGTGGTTTGCAACTCATCATGCATGCATATACTTTGGTTGGCAAGTTACATATGCACCGAGTGGATCTTGAACTTATGAGCTCACACTCCATCCCATAAGAATGAGGTGGAAGAAGCGTTATTTGAGCCACAGTATTGCTACTTTATATAGCTGTTCATGGAACTGGATGTGGAATTACAATTTTATCTTTTGTCATGTATTGAGAAGAAACTCAACATTGTAAATTAGCTCAACAGTAAATCTATACGAGGATATGTAATATATTTATACAAGTAAAGCTGTCATCCAACATCCTTTGTGGATGGTAGCATTCTCAGCACTTGTCCTCGACCAGAATTACCGCCCTTTAGCATGAAGAATGTAGGCTTCATATGTTCTATATGTAGTGTCATTGTCACCATTATGTTTGATCAAGGACAATGGAGATGATAGAGCCTTTTTCTTTTCTTGTGACAAAATTACTAAAGTTCGTTCTATTTTTTATGTGGGGAATATTGTTCCTAGAAAAGGGGGCACAATATTGACAACTAGGTTAGCAAACTCCCACCTCCCTCTTTTTTTCCGTTATTATAGGATTAACTAAATGATTAAATTCATCGATCTTTATTAGTTAAGTTTTTGGGATAAGTAGTAATTTAATATGGTATTAGAGTAGAGGTCTTAAGTTCGAACCTTGATTCCACAGTTTCCTCTTACTTTAGTTAAATATTCCATGTATTGGACTTTACTTGTTGAGGGAGAATTTGAGCTTAAAGTATTTTAATTAAATAATCAAATTTTCCAGTTTCTATTAGATTGAGCTTTTAGAATAAGTAGTGACTTAATATTCTCGCGTGCAAACGAGTGAAGGATAAGAACTGAGTCATCTCGCTGTGGTTCTCAGGTCCAATTGGAGACCTCCAATGAAGAAAGGAGGAGGTAGAGGAGGAAGCAGGAAACGTGCTTATACTGAGGATGATGAGTTGGATCCTATGGACCCAAGTTCTTATTCTGATGCTCCTCGTGGTGGCTGGTACATTTACATATTTGATTCAAGTATTCTACCCCACCCTCCACCCCCCCGGGATATGTTGAATAGCAGATCTGGCATGTCCCTGGAGAAGTGCCTGAATGGTTAATGACATCTAATGTTTTATTATGCAGGGTTGTGGGCCTAAAAGGAGTGCAGCCACGAGCAGCTGATACCACTGCCACGGTAAGCTTTTGCTTTCATGAATCATGTAGTTAAGTGGAGCTAAATGGAAAAATGGATAATGTAGTTTTCTCAGTAGTTGGCAAATAGCATTAAGATATTTTTGAGTTGAGTGGGTCTGGTCATATCTTGTAGAGATATATTCCCCATCTTCATGTATATGAGAAAAATGTTTGCGAAAAAGGTCGGACATCTTAGCTTTCTTGACATGAGAGATGTGGTAATAGTGACAAGAAATCAGTCATAGACTGGAACCTTTTAGAACTTTTTTTCTCACTGGCTTGGCTAGCCCAGCTTATTCATGAATTAGTCCTGATGGAATTTAGCCCATCAGTTTTCCCTAGAACTTGCTTTTGTGTGGTTCGCTTCAATATCTAATGGTTTCGAAACTGAGAGTGACCACTGCGTATATGGCCTCAGACTCGGTGCTGCTTCACAGGCTTTTCTTTCTTAATTCTTACCTGACCCTGACTAGGTTGGATGGGTGTTATTTTTTGGTTGATTAAACTTTGCTGCTCTGCAATTGCATGAGTGTTTGGCATATAACATAGATGTTGGCTCTCTTCTACCAAAATGTCAATGTCACGCAACAATGACAAAATCAAATGTACTTATTCAATCATTACATGTGTTAAAATATATTCACACTTATAATTGAGAGGGACTTGGGGAAATGACACTCTGTCTTGCATCTGCCAATCCAGAACCCCTCCCCCCAAGGGGCCATGAGGGGGCAACACATTCTGAAAATACATATAAACAAACGCCTGTAAGAAGTTTGTCTTAGGGCTTGAGGTTTGCTATCAGAACTTCCTTGAGGGTATCCACTGCTTTAAGTAAAAAGGTTATATTTACTCATTTATTTATTTGTGTTGTTTCAGGGTCCTCTCTTTCAACAGCGTCCATACCCATCACCCGGAGCAGTCTTGCGAAAAAATGCGGAAATTGCTTCACAAACAAAGAAACCCGGTTCTCAATTTGCACCAATATCCAAGAGAGGGGACGGGAGTGATGGACTCGGTGATGCTGATTGAGATTGCAGTGTGAGTGGAGTAAACTTCATTTTGGTTCTGGTGTGTTCAGCTGAGTGGGGCAAGTGTGTAATACATTTTTGTCTCGTTTTACTCCAGGGACTCCAGATTTATCGTTGTATAGGAGAATGTCTATAGAGTCTTCGCTGCAAGTGTCCACCAGATGGATGATGATTGTTCGGTTGCCAAAGGTATGGCCAAGAGGTTCGTTGTATTTTGTAAGATGTTGGATCTCATGGATGCCTCTCTTAAGCATCCAACACTCAATTGGGTGGACTTTGGTGGTTAACTAGGCATGTCTTCTTCATGTTGCTGAGTTGGGCTGATCCTGATCCATAAATATTTCTTTTTGTGAAGGTATTTTTCCTTTTGTCTTTTGGCGTGGCTTTGAAGAAGAAAGGACAAAGGAAAAAGTAAATCCCGTAGAGCTATTTCTCTTCTTGGTAGAAGTTCTGCTTTTTCTTTTCTTTTTCTTTTTTTTTTTCCTAATTAAGGCGGCGGCAGGAGAGGGTTACCAGGGTAACTACTCTACCCTGTTGGGAACCAATGACAAAGGAACCTAGACGGTGAGAACTGTACACTCCCTTAAGTCCGATTAAGTCATAGCTTGATCTACTTTCATCAGGACATTAGTGGAGCCCAATGTGATTTACTCTAATCA
This sequence comes from Corylus avellana, assembly GCF_901000735.1. Classification (NCBI taxonomy): domain Eukaryota; kingdom Viridiplantae; phylum Streptophyta; class Magnoliopsida; order Fagales; family Betulaceae; genus Corylus; species Corylus avellana. Next base: position 10,046,439 of record NC_081549.1, read on the forward strand.
AGCATGAGGATTCCCATTGTGGAAATTGAACTCATGTCCTAGTATTTACCTAACTATATGAAGATTGTTTTGGCGTGACTTTGAAACATAAAGGACAAAGGAAAAAGTAAAACCCTATGAGCAATTAGTATGAGTTTTCTAGTTTCTCTTCTTGATAGGACTTTGGGAGTTTTGTTAGTCTTTATGGAGTAGAAGATTAACTCCCAGTGTTAAAATTTGAAAGGCTGCTTAAATGATTTTTGAATTGTAAAATCAATTATGACATCGGAGTTTGAGGAAGGATTTGAACTAGTGGCTTTCGCTTCATGAAGTGCGGTACTTTGCCGATTGAACTGCCCCTTGGGGGCTTCAACGTATTTAATTAATACAGATAGGGATGTTAAGTGAGCGAGTTCGTGCTCGACTCGATTATTAAATGAGGCATTTCGCGAATACACATACTTACTCGAATATTAAATGAAGTAAATTCGGCTTGACTCAGTTAGGCTCGTGAATAGCTCGTATAAGGCTCGAATTGGTAGTTGTTTGCATAGTTTATCATATTAATATTAAAAATTGATGATTTTTATTTTTTTCATAATAGCATCATTTTATAATAAAAGGATGCATATCTTCTATCTTCCAAATCAAGTGCCTTGCTGTATTAACTCCCTCGGTAAGTTAGGCTAAGCAAATGTTCATATACAAGTTGGTTTCTTGAGCAGTTTAAGACTACTTGAAGTTTAAATTTATAATTAAATTAAATTAAATATAAGAGCCAGTTCGCGAGTTGGTTCGGTTCGGCTCAACTTATTATGGGCTCGAGTTCGGGCTCGATTTTTTTGCTCAGCCTTGAGCTCGAGTTCATGTAAAATTTAAACGAGTCGGGCCCAGACAAAAAAAATTCGCTTAGGCTTGGCTTGTTTACACCCTTAAATGCAGCATAGTAAATCTAAAAAGAAGAAGAAGAAAAATTATAAGCCTCAATGATTCAACAATAGGTACCAAATTAGCATAATAAATGATATGAGAAATGCTATATATAATTTTAAAAAGAAGAAAAAAATTATAAGCTTCTATGATTCAACAATAGGTCTCAAATTAGCAAAGTAAATGACAAAGAGATGCTATATATAATTTTAAGTGTACTTCTTAATGTGACAGTTAAAATTAATATTAAATTTTGGATGGGTTAATATTTATATTTCACATTAATGGTGATTTTTACTATCAAATAAAAGAATAAAGATTTGGGAGCAAACATTATACAATTTATCGGGTGTAAAAGGAAATGTTCAATTTCAATGCTAATAGTTTAAATAAATTGTAACAGCTAAGTTTACTACCGGGTCTCTTGTAGCTTTGTGGCTTGAATATCTTGTTTCAAGTATCAAGTCATGAGTTCGAGACCTGGTGGGAGAGAAAGAAGAGAGAGAGATATGACAACATGAGGTATTCTAAAATACCTCTCTTTTTATTTTTATTTTTATTATTATTTTGCAAATTCCAGTGGACCTCTCGTATTAATTTGTAGAGAATATGCTTTAATGACTGAAACAGTGAATTTTCTTTTCTTTTTCCCCAAGAAATTCACTTTAAAACACGTATTAATTTCTTTAACATATTCTGAAGGAATTATTATTAAACTTTGCACCTAAAAGTGAAGACACCCGGGACCCCCCATTTCCAGATATAATTCTAAAAAGAAAGGGCATGGGATGAGTGCCAAAGAATTCTTCTTTTTCTTTTTGCCCTCTTTTTATTTATTTATTTATTTTCTAGTGTAATATACTTTTCTTCTACTAAACGCATGCAATCGGTGCCCAAATCCAATGCTCTCTCTCTCTTTCTTTCTTTCAGTACACCAACTTTTAATCCAGAGTACTTTATGATGCTTTAATTGATTTCTTTTCATTATTTCCTATCCTTTTTTTGGATATTAAAATGAAAATCCAGGAACCAATTGTATCCATGCAAAGAACCTTCCTGCCTTTCTCATACCCAATCTTTTTAAAATTCCGAATCTCTTCTCTATCATACCATTCAAACCTTTCTCCCCTTAGTGTAACAAGGACATATTTTTCAAACCTCAAAAGGATGGTCTCAAAATGGTAAGAGTATTGGTAACATCGGAATTTTCATCAGGTTTAAGGTTTAAATTCTCATGGGTGTAAAACTAGCGAAACTGGAGTCTTATCCAATCTATGCGAAATAGCAGTTTGGATAGATCCAAAATTTGTCCAATAGAGATGGGTATATGAAGTGACCTGTGATAATAAAGAAACCCATTTTTGAAAGTTTTTTTTTTTTTTTTTTCAAATCATTCGTTACCTTAAGAATCCAATTCTGTATGCTGTTGGCTTTGAACAAGACAACAAAAAATTAGACATCTTTCGATTTTTATTTTTTTAAACTTTTGTAAAGAAATATTTTGTGGCTGACATGGCACCGATGTCCATTGCTGTAATTGGAGCTGCTTACAGTACAATGTATGAGGTACATAATGAGGGAAGGATAGAAGATAATGATGTTTTAGGAATTTCTGACTTTGACTTCCTTCCTGGATTTTAATTTTCCAAGCAAACAATCAGAGCCTTAGCTTTCTCACCCAGTAAGTATGAGGAAATGGGCGGGGTGGGTTAGGGGGAGACCAAAACCCAATTGACTTCATCTCATGTCATTCTCACTAATTTAAATGTTGGCCAATGTCGTGGCATTCTATCACAAAAACAAAACAATCACAGCAATCAACTGACAATGAAATCAAAACAAATGTATAAATATATTATGTGGGTTGCGTTTGATTGGTAACTCCCTATTTTGTTTTTTGTTTTCTTTTTTACTAAACATTAACCGACAATTTAAAACTAATTTTATGATTTAAAAATAAAAACGCTTTCTAAAAAATTCTGTCGGACGAACCATATAATACTTATGCTACGATTATTAGGGTTTGAGGAAAAAAAAACTAATTTTATGATTTTAATGCTTTCTTAGAAATTCTGTCGAACGAACCATATAATACTTATGCTACGATTATTAGGGTTTTCCACAAAAAAAAAAAAAAAAAGGATTAGAACAACTTTTTCAACATTTGATTAATTGGGGGGTTAAACCAAATTTTTATGGCAAGTAGAGTAATTATGGTGGAGAAATTGATTGATTGGTAGATTAAATTAAAATGAAAATGAAAATGAAATCCGATGAGTTGACATGATGATCCAAAGCGTCCAAAGCAATTGATATTTGATGAAGACAACCCTCAAAGAAGTCGTGGCCCTAATGCGTGTATCATGAGGACGCCGTAGGATGTGGGGAGTCCCAACATAAAAATTAATAAGCTTTTCTAATGCCCTGTTTGTTTTCATAGGTTTACTTCTTCTTCTTTTTTTAATTCATTTATTTAATTGTTTCTAACAAGTCAATGCTTGACCCACAAAAGATCCTTTTGATATCATTTGTGTCATTTTATAAATTATAATCTTGGACTCTTCTTCCCCTATTTGATTGATGCTTGCCATTTCCTATTTTCGGTGATTGTATGGAGTGATTCATTTACTTCAAATGCTTTAGCTGTCTACATGTTTTATGTGACTTTTAAGTCTTATCATATATGCTTTTGATGACGGCATTATTATAAAGATGAAGGGATGGAACGTCGGATAAATTCGCTCAAATGAAAAAAAAAAAAAAAAAAAAAAAAAGAGAAAAATATCATCAAAAATGCATTAAGTAAATTACCAAAATGTTTGTTTATGCTCTAGAAAAATGAGATTGATCAGAGTTCTATAAGGGTTCAAAAACAGACCGAGAAGACGGAAAGGTCAAGCTGATTGCATGAGCTCGGTCGACCAAGCTGAGACCTCGTTCAAAACAATTTTAATGTTGCCAAGAGGTGACATGGCAAAACGTGGGAGCGAAATTCTCATGGAAGGTTTGAGCTAGATTATATAGTGAAGTTTTTTTATATTATAGTTGTAACTTTATCCGTTTGGATTTAACACTAAATTTTGACGAGATGATTAACATTGTAAACTTATGAAAGATGATGAACCATAAATTTAAAACTTTATAAAGTTTAAGGGTATGATTGCAAAGTTGATGAAAGGTCATAGATAGGAAGTGAAGTTTTTCCCAAATTAAATAAATTTTTTTTGTGAGTTTTGTTAAAATTTAAAAGAAAAGCCAAAAATAAAGAGTTCAATGGAGAAAATAAACATAAAATTAGAATAGAAGCTATGTAAATTGAGATTATGATTCTCATTGGCTTCCTTTTTCTTATTTATTATATTTGAAGTGTGAGAAGTTCAAGATTTGAAATTGAAAATATTAAGAATAAAGTATCCACAGATTTGCCTTACACTTTTTCTTTTATTTTATTTTTTTTCAGCCATTGTTGCTTGATAATATATGAAATTAAAAATATTAAAAAAAGCTGAGGAAGGGCTAGACATGAAGCTGAGCCGATCGAGTGGAGCCGATGAAGGAAAGGAATCAGCGCAGCTCAACCCATCAGCGACAGAGCTTAGGTGTAAGCATCAGGTGTCAAGTCCAGGCTATCTGTAATATTTTAGAAAGGTATCACTCCGCGTCAGCATTTCGTCATTGCCACGTTATCCCATTGCGTCATCGCTGGCGTCATATTACTCTTTTTCGATTTATTTTATTCATGTTCCGGTTGTTTTTATCTTCTAGAATCTCACCCCCTCTACACGCTAAGCCAATCTAATCCTATCCTCCGCCATCGCCTCCGGTTTTGTTCCACCATTTTGATTGGCTACATTTACTTTTTCTCTTTATAGTAAGCTCTTGCCCTTCCACTCGGGGCAAAATTGAAGAAAATAAATATATATTAGCAATTTTAATATCTTTATATATATATATATATATATACTTTTATTGTTTTGTTTAGAAATTAATGTTCGTTTATCAATAATTATTCTGAAAATTATGAACTACTTTACTCAGTCTTTTTTTTTTTTTTTTTGAATTTTCATGGTAATTCTTATAACTCAAATATTCTTCTTCCAGATTATTGTACTTCCCTTTACCATGTAGTCCATGAATTGGATGAGTCAATGCAGCTTGACCAACTTCGAATCAATGAACTATATATATATATATATATATATATATATATATATATATATATGAGATGAATGACTTGGTCAAGTCATGAGTCAACACAATGCGATCCAACTCACCAAATGTTGTCATCAAGTTAAGCACTTTTCATAAACAAAAGAAGTTCGCATAATCCTGCACTTTCTCATCATCTATAGTTTTTTTTTTTAATAAAAAAAAATACTCTTATATTGATGCTTTGTGATTGTAGCAAACTGTTGTTATATATGATTGTTATATAATTGAGAAGATATTGCTTATTTGTTTTCACTGAGCCACATAAAAAGGCAATTAGATGTCGATGGGTTTATAAGATTTAAGTTCAAGGCAAATGAGACTATAGAAAGGTCAACTTGCCATTGGGAAGTTATCTCATTCTAGAAATTATCACAAGAACCCATCTCAAAACAAAACAAAACACTATAGTTGTTTTCTAATAAAATTGTAATATATGAATTATGTTGTTTACCTATAAACATTTTATGTTGTAATTTTGACCCAACAAAAAAAAAAAAAGAAAAAAGAAAAAAATCTGGTTCTGGAATCTGCAGTGTAGAAATTAATTAAATAATTCAAATATCCACAATAATATAACAAATTCTGAACAAATAATCTAAAAATTTAACTTGTCAATTTGAATGAATTATATAACGCATGAGATGAGATATATAAAAATAAATAAGAACTACATATCACTAATACCATATAATTTACCTGATATAATATTTTGGAATTGAAGTGCAATTTTCATCATAATTTAGAAGTATGTATATTATTTATTTATTTATTTTGATATGTCCACATAAGGGAATGGAGAGAGAGAGTTCGAACTAATGACCTTCATTTCATTAGATGTAATTCACAGCTGATTAAATTACACATTAAGAACAAATATGTATATATATATTTTTTTTTTGAAAAAAAATACATTCCAATTTCATTGATAATAATCACGAGCATAAAGTTAATCACGAGCATTACATCACAAGAGTACAAAGTTCTAAAAATACAAATTATAGCCGAAACTATATGAATACAACATCACCTAAAACTTCCGTTAACCTATTATATTATTATTATGAAGGTAAAGAAAATAATTAGAGTGAGTGAAAAAAAAGAAAAGAAAATGCCACCAACCGACCATTTGGGAATGAGGCAGCTGGGGCATTTACGAGGAACGGAGGGAGGAGACATGTCAACTCCAATGTTACCTAACTCCCCCATTTGGCATCCCCTTATTCGCCACCCACTGTACAAGGCGGCTCCTTATTTATTTATGTTTGCTTAAAGCAATTGTGGGGATATCATTATTAATTTATGATTCTTATTTTGTGCCAAAAATGGAAGTATTTTAAGTATTTTTTAAAATTTTCATTTATACTCTTTTATATTAAAGCAAATAAGAAATCATAAACGATTCATTTTTAAATATAATTATTATATAGGATTAAATTCACTTTATTTCCCTTAAGTTTCAAGAGTTTTTCAATTTGAACCACAATGTTTAAAAATTGGCAAGGTTTCCCACTAATGTTTCAAAAATTTTCAATTTAGACCCTCCATTACTAATTTTCATCTAATTGGACAGAAATTAAAAAAAAAAAAAAAAAGCATTGAGGGTAATTAAGTAATTTCATAGATTTTCATCTAATTTGACGGAAATTAATAACGAAAGGTATGAATTGAAATTTTTCGAAACATTAAGGAGGTACATTGCCAATTTTTAAATATTGAGATTCGAATTAAAATACCCTTAAAACTTAAGGGGTGTAAAGTGTATTTAACCCTATAATATATTTTAAAATGATCTTAGATGAATTAAGGTAGTTGCAAATTTTGAAAAAAAATATATGTGAACTTAAATTTAAAGATAGTATCAAATTCAAGTGAATAAAAACATTTATTTTTAAAAACTTTCATATTTTTATATAGGGGCAACTTCTTAAAAGAAAGAGCTATATCTATTATGTTTTGAGGAGGTTAGGGTTTGCGGAGCGTTGGATTAATTTGATTATAACACTGTCTTATATTCTATTTTGATTAATGGACAGCCTCGTGGGCATATGGTTCCAACTCGTGGTATAAGACAAAGGGACCCTTTATTGGGGCTGCCAATTACTCGGGGAGGCACTAAAGTTAGTCATCTCTTTTTTGTAGCTAACAGTTTGTTGTTTTGCATGGCTAATATTTTCGAATGGATTAAGGTCCTAAAGATATTGGCGGTGTAGGAGAAAGCCTCGGGTGAAAGATCAATCAGGACAAGACCTCAATTTTTTTGAGTACAAACACGAAGTTAGGCACACGTGAACATCTCCTTGTAGTCTCGGGTGTCAGCTCTACTTCTTGCTATGAAAAATACTTGGGTCTCCCTGCTCTTGTGGGACAGTCTCAAACCCGATCATTCTAAAGTCTCCTAGAACGTATTTGAAATAGGCTAAATGGGTGGAAGAAGAGATTTTTATCTTAGGCAGGGAAGGAGATGATGTTGAATGCTGTGATTCAGGCAATCCCTACCTACACGATGAGTATATTTCAGCTCCCAAAGGTTTTGTGCAAAAAAATAAATTCTATGATGGCAAGGTTCTGGTGGGGACATAAGGAGAATCTATCTAAAATAGCTTAGCTAAGTTGGGAGGAAATGAGCCTGTCTAAAGAAGGAGGTTTGGGGTATAGGGATTTGGAGGTCTTTAATACAGCTCTTCTTGCAAAGCAGGGATGGAGATTTCTTCAGCACCCTCAATCACTGGTAGCACAGATTTTTCAGGAGAAATATTTTCCAGGGGTATCCTTTCTGGATTCGGTGTTGGGCTTAAAGCCATCATTTGCTTGGCTCAACATCTAGAATTCGATGAAGTTGCTAAAGGAGGGTCTAATTTGGCAGGTGGGAGATGGTGAATCGATTAAAATCTGGGTGGACCGTTGGATCCCTTACCCACATACTTATTCTATTCAGTCTCCATTCAGGGGGCTCCCTCGTGATGCTAAGGTAGTGCCCTAATTGATCCGCAAACCTCGTGGTGGAGCTATGGCAGAATCAATGATTTGTTTACTGCAGATGAAGCCTTGAGAATTTGTAGCTTGGTTACTAGCCCAGGTAGACAGCCATACTAGATTGTCTAGAAGGATACCAAGAATGGCTTATTTACAATTCGGAGTGCCTATCACTTGGTGAGATCGTTGGAGATGCGAGGCAGAGGTTTGGGCTCAAATGAAGGCAAAATGACAGGATTCTGGAAAACTGTTTGGAATGTTCGAGGGCCCCCAGTGGTCAAATTGTTTCTCTGGAAAGCCGATAAAAATGCTTTAGCCATAAGAGAAAATCTTCACCATCGAAAGATCATTCTTGACTCATGCTGTTGTATTTGTGGACTGGAAACAGAAAATGTGGGGCATATACTCTGAAGTTGTGGTTCAGCGAAGGATGTTTGGTTGGAGAGCACGAAGAAGTTGCATAAGAGTACCAATGCTGCCATGGAGTTTAATGATAGTTTTGGAGAAATGGCTGGAAAGCTGGACCCCAAAGAGATCCAACTGTTTGCAGTTATTGAACATCAACTATGGCTTAGGAGAAATGCCTGTCTTTGGGGGACTTTTGACAGCACCTTTAGTAGTTGTATGCCAGGCACATGATCAACTTGAAGCATATGAAAGGGCACAAGTTGGTAGAAGCTTTGTGATGAGCAATTTGGGGACTCACTATATCTCTGCTACGTGGCAGAAACCACCAGAGGGCTTTCTTAAAATTAATTGGGATGCCTCTTTGGACGTGCCACAAAAGCGGATGGGTATAAGGATAGCAATAAGGGATCATGGAGGAACGTTGCTGGCTGCTTTTTGTGCAACCAAGGATTTCATCTCTGATTCGGCAACTGCGGAGGTGTTAACAGCAAGGCAGGCGGTGGAGCTTCTTCAACGATTGGGTTTGCGAAAAATAGTGCTTGAGGGGGACGCTTCGGAGGTTGTTAATGTCCTTAGGAATGAAGATTTATGGCTGGAGCTGTATGGGCATATCCTACAAGAGGCAAAACACATGCTACGTCAATGTATGGAGTGGAGAGTCAATCATGTTCAACGCAAAGGAAATGGTGTGGCTCATTGTCTGGCCAAATTGGCACTTCATGTTCAACAGGAGACCTTACGGACTGACAATCTCCCTTTATGTAGTTGGGACCTTGTAAACACTGAGCAAGGCTCTTCATAAGCAATGATATATCATTTTCTCAAAAAAAATAAAAAATAAAGAAGAAAGAAAGAGCTATATCTTTTTTCAAAGCAGAAAGAATGATAATTTTAACTGCAAATTTTCTTTCAAAATTTTATGCATAAATATTTTGAATTTATTTTTAAAATATAAATGCTTATTTATTTATTTTTTTAACGAATTATCTCTTAATTGATATAATAATCAAATAGGGCAAAATCCTCCGTACAATGTCAAAGATATAATTTGGAATCTTCACAACTCAAACATTATCTATGACATACACAATAGCCTCTCGGGCTATTATAAGACTATCTGTAAAAAGTCACCGTCTCAATCAGTTTCAGATCTACAGGAAATTTCGACGAATCACGTCTCTATCCGCTGCCAGGTAGGTCCTTGATTCCCTGGCTTTTTTTAATCTCCGATACTAGTGCTTTATTAATCGCAATCTCCTTCACTACCTTTACCATAATGCCAATTCTTAATAACTCTTTTGTCATTAGTATGTGGTTTGCTCTCAGAAAATGAACCATAAGAAAACAAAAGACTGATCGAAAACCAATTCCATTATTCATAAGGATTTGTGAAAACAAAGCCTAAGAAAACGAATAAAACTTTATGTTAGTATTTTTGTTGGTTTAATTTGGTTCCAAAATGTAGAGGCTACTGTCCACAGGCTCAAATACTAATATAGAATGCTCAGAATCCAATCTCCAACGTTACAATGAGGATTCACATGTTATAAACATCCCTACAATGTTTTAGCTCAATCGGACCATAAACGCTCATTGATCGGAGCTGTTGATCAAGGCCGGTTAACATTTCCAGAATGCTATTTTCCTCCTCTGCAGTAGGTGTCCGAACAGCCTAGCAGCGTGTCTGGACACCAATTCCAGCAAGCATGTTTTTGCTTGCTCGCAAGGCCTTGTTCGGACAGGCACTAACCCTGTTCGGACACCCGGTACCTATAACAATTTTAAATGATTTCAAACTGTGTCCTAGGTCTAGGATTGTGGGGTTATTATAAATACACCTCTATAGAAAGAGAGAGGTACAAATGTTAGAACCCTAGAGTTCGTGAGAGGCTGTGCTTGAGTGATCAATTGTTGTGAGCCTTATTATTATTATTCCTCGTAAAGGATTTTGTGTTAGTTTCATTATGCTTAATCGAAGTCTATCAAAAGGGTTCGGTAAAGGAGAATCACGTTGAAGAAGATTGTGAGCAAGCAAATGAGTTGGAGACTTTTTGATCCTACAAAGTCAAGGTCTTGCATCGGGTTGTAAGTGTTCCTAGTATCTGTAATCTCTGAACATTTTTTGATAGTGATTTCCTAGGTTAGGCTGCCCCTTAGAGGTTTTACTTTTAGATCGTTTTCTAAAAGGTTTCATCTTCGTCACCAAAATCCTTGTGTGTGATTGTTCATATTTTGGTGATTCCACATAAACTAAGATATTTACCCATCTCTTTGATCACTCTTTGGTTTATGAGTTGTGGGGATGGGGCCTGATGGGTGATGCAGAGAGAGAGGCGATTACACACATGTACGGCCAAGAATTTGATACACAAAGAAGAAGAATATGGGCAAAAGGGGAATTAATGAAAAGTAAAAGGGAATCAAAGATCGAGGGGGTTGTTATACGACGTGCAGAGAGGGAGTGTTTCCTTTACTTCTCTCTTTCACATGGGCAGGGCACTACGTACGCTGCTGTAGTCGTTTGTGTGAGTCCAGAAATGCAGGGTGAGAGAATATATTCTATTTACCCACAATATCCATTAATTCCGCATAAATTATGATATTTATCTATTTAAAGTTTTTCACTTCACCTTATAGATCACTACTAAAGACAGATCTAGAGAGAATATATTCTTATCTACTATGTTGCTCTTTTTCTATGAATCTTATAAATGCTTATTAAATTATGAATCTTATATGGAAATAAATGACCAACGGTCAATTCAATTAAATGACCGTAAAATCTTGAGTAGACAACTCTTATACAACTATGTATGTACAAATTACGAGGTTGAAAAATCAAGAAATGCCATCCAACAATACACTTTCAAAATCTTGCATAGGAAGGGTAAAAAAAAAAACACTCCAATGAAGGTATGGCAATAAAACTCCAAAATCCTATGGAATTCATTTTAGAAAAATTGTCACTTAACCATGAAAAACTTCCCCACTAGTACCACTTGGGCATCTCTAGTGATCTTTCATTTTTTTTTTTTTTTTTTTTTTGTAGGTACCCCTTTTCAATCTAACAATACCAAAATCTACATCAATATTTGGTTTTGTATCTAGGAACAATGTTAATCATCATTAGTCTAACATTGACGCCTCCAAAATTTGTGTGTCAAAGAGAAGTACCAAAGTCTTAGACAAAGCAGTCTTTAAGAAGCAATAGGTTGTTCTATCGTGGAGACGTTCGGACATGTCTTTAAATTATTCAGACATAACTAGTGTTTCGTAACCCTAACCATCTTGCATTTCCAAACATCTCTCAACCTGAGAGCACATGTCCGCTACAATGTTCAAACATTTCAGCAAACAAGGGTTTCGGCTTCTCCTAGAACAACTCATGGCAAAACATTTGAACATTAAAGACAAATAATAAAGACAAATCAATTCATCCAAGTATGTTCAAACATACTTGGATGAATTGATTGTGAATAAATGCACTATCTAATAGGCACATCTAATAATAGTTGCGATCATCTATCAAACAAGGAGTTGAACTATAATGCAATCAAATCCATAAATAAATGAATGCAATCAAATCCTTCTGCTCCCCTTTTTCCTCTCCAATTTGGCTGTGCCATTTCGGAGAGCTTTGAGACCTTTCACTAGCAAGCTCTTTACTACTTATCAAGCTCCTCAGTTAATAATTCAATTTTGAGAAATTTATATGAGCTACCTGAGTAAATGATAGTGAGTCATAACACCTTAACAAAAATATTTGTTCCAAACCCGAACACCATAATCTAAGGTTCACTATGCCATTTTCAGTGAGCATCGAAACATCTCCCAAGGTTGTCCTAGCCTCAAGAGGTCTTATTTTCTTCAAGGTATACATGACCGGCTAAAAGAAATCACAAACCAAACACACAAATGAACCACCTAAAATAGGCAATCCACCACCAAAACGGGTTTGTGTGTGTAAATCTATCAATCTTAGATAAACATTTACCTAAGCATGAGAAATTACTCACCAATACTCAATTTTCCCCAAAAAGAGAATGAAAAAGATGCCATGGATAATATGCTCTATGTATGAACATGTTAATGGATTGCAAACACACATGCAATTGAACCTCAAAATAGTAAAAGAACATGTTTATGAATATTCGAAAACTACATGCAAAGATCACATAACATGCTTTTTCAATGCATTAACTCTTAAGAGTTTCAAAAATATCCAAGCTAAGATATTTTGTAAACCATTCATCAAATCATGCAACAAATCTCATCAAATCATACTCAAGGTTAACACATTCAATCATGCCTTATTTATGCATGCATGTTCAAGATTTTCAAGACAAATAAAACCAAGTTTTATATTATTTTTAAAAATACCAACATGCACACAAACACTATTAAGGAACACACTACTGCATTGAGTTTTAAAGATATCAAAACAAGGTTTTAGAATCGTTTTAGAACCATAATCTCAATCCTTGATTTCTTAAATCCTCAAGCAATCTCAAATTCTACCTAAACCGAACCCCAAGATTTGAAATAGGGAAAACTTCACAAAACCTTTCTATGCATTTTGACAATACCCCCAATGTTAAAAAACTCTCAATTTAGGGTATCAAACTTTCAATTTTTTTTTTTTTTTAATGTGCTAAATCTTGACAAAATTCTCAAAATACCCATTTTATATTATAAAAAAATCAAATAAAATGGTGGTTTGTGTATCTCAAACCAAATATTCAACCCAATGAAATGTTCTAACTCGATTGTCCACAAACCTGCTAATTTGCAAAATACTGAGGTCTTTCACAGATGAAAAAGTAAATACGTAAGTCAAAGACTTAGTAAGTAAAATATCACGAAACTTGTTATGCAATGAGCTTTGGTTTACAAAATATAATTATTGGACTTCGGTAATTGAAAATGTCATGGGTTTCGCAAATTTTATAAGTGTTGCTCTATTAATATGCTGGAATAAAAAATGGTTTTGTTTTGGAATTGGGATTTGCATAATTTTAGGGAGAATTCTCATAATATTTTAATGTAAAAATTAAGCTAATAAGATATTTAAAACTTTATTCATAATTACTCATCATCCATAATTTTTTTTTCTATATAGTTGATTTGAGCCCTTAACCCTTTCTCGATAGAGTTAGTGTTGTCCCATGGCACCTAAAGTACGACACTGGTGTCCTAGTGAAGCACGCATACTGTCATCGCTAGTATCCCGACTGGATTTAAACTCCATGTGATCCACACCACTAATAATGCCATCTATATGACCACCACTCGTACCTATAAAATGATGGTTACCTATAAAATCATTTGATTCAAGGCCAAACAACATAAAAGTAAACTATGGACCATAGAGTTAAGTTGTTATACCCATGTACTAGCCATCCATACATGACAATGCACACAGCATATGTTTAGTTATCATAATTTATTTAATAGATAAAATATCCATCTCAATGAAATTATAAACGTTTGTTGGAAACATGAGACTATTATTTAATAAGAATCATGCATTTAAAGAATGCTCAGTTTAATAAACATATTGCATGATAAAAACTGTTACTTACCTCGATCGCTCTTTCTCAATTCTGAACATCTTAAAATATTAACTTCACATCATCGCAAATCATACTATAATATTAGGCATATTCCATATCAAAAACCCTAATCTTACACGTGAAACCCTAATAATGCGTTAAAACACTAATCATGCATCAAAAACCCTAATCATATGTCCCATGTCTATATTGCTTGATCGATCTACAATGATAGATTAGTCAATGCTTTGTCATTTGTATTAATACTAAAAATCCTCTATAAAATCCTAATCTTATGTAGAAACAAGACCCCTTATAATCTCAAAAGCCCTGATATGCATAATCTACCAAGCACAAACGATCCCATCAATCCTTTTTTTTTTTTTTTTTTTTGACATGTCTGCACAAGAGGGGGGAGGGGGATTCGAACTAGTGACCTCCACTTCATAAAGCGTGGTCCCAGCCGATTGAACTACCTCTTGGGGATCCTAGCCGCATACATTGATTTTAAAAATATTAAAGACACTACTAGCTTTTATTCTCATAATAAAATTCATTGCTAATAAGAAAGTGTTTTAAATTACTAAAATATGGATGCTTAGATACTATTTTGACATAAAAATGAAATCTGTCATTAAGGCTCATACTTTTCATGAAAGATCTACGGTTAGACTAACATAAGGCGTCTCAGATTCGGTAATCAAGTGCAATTAATAAGAAAATAAGTGATGGGTCAACTCTATTAAATGGCCATAAAATCTCAAGATTCTTGACTATTAGACAACTGTTAAGAAATACCATTAAGAATACACCTCCAAAATTATGTATAAGAAAGGTAAAAAAATTTCAAGGAAGGTATGATACAAAAAAAAGCCTCCAAAATTCTATTGAGGTTATTTCATAAAAATTGTCTCACTTAACCATCAAAAACTACCCCACCAACACCATGCTTGTTCAATCAAACTATGCCAAATTCTGCATAAACGGACTCCATTCTTTTATCCATTTATTTGGAGACAATAAGACCATAGAATCACAAATTTAGAATTCACTAAAGCATTAAAAACTATTCATAAAAAGTGATCACAACTCTTGATAGAAGTGAATAGTTCATGCAATGGACTCATTGGATCATACAGTAATAAATCTTGCCTTAGTGCGATAAAACCTCTTGTTGATTATGTGTATCCTTTACAATAATATCTTCATCTTCAATTTTTTATATGTTTTGAGGATTTGACTCTTTTATTTTATTTTTTGAAAGAAGTTGAGTGGAATTATATATATGAAAACCACTCAAATACAACGCTCAGCTGAGATAATATTAGAAAATAAATTGTGAAAAATCCTCTAGAAGAACATAATCCTCATTAATGGCAAACACTTTCTTTGCAAGTCCATGGGCAGCACTATTTAGAGCTCACTTGACATGCTTAACCTTCTATTTAGGTAAAGAATTCAAAACTCCTCTAGATTCTTCAATTATATGCTCATACCAGCTCGAATTTTCTCCCATTTTGTTCAACACCTGAACTACTTGGAGAGCATCACCGTTGAGAACCACCCTAGAAAATCCCAATTCTCGACCAAAATTGACAGATCTTACTCTTACTAGTATCTTTCTAAATTTTACTAATGGATAAGAAAATATTCTAGAATCTCCTTGTGTTTTATTTATTTATTTTTTCGAATTTTTCATTTTAGACTTAAGTTTTTAATCTGTTCAATTTAATAATTAAGTTTACAAAGATTTAAAAATGAGACCTCCAATCATTTTTCTCACAAATAAACAACAAAAATTAGATAAAAAGACTATTATACCCTTATAACTAAAAAGAAAAAAAGTAAAAAAAAAGAAGTTAGGGTAGATGCAACTGTTGGGGTGTAGCCGTGAGCCACCCTTATGATTTTTTTTAATTTTTTTTAATGAGATAGGTATATAATAGTCTTTTCACCTCATTTTTGTTATTTATTTGAGAAAAGATGGCTAGGGCTCTTAGATTTATAATTTTTGTACACTCAAGTACTATGAAAATACAGACGAAAATGCAATTTTTTTTTTTTTAAAAAAAAAAAGTACAAGGATATATTTTAGTATTCAAAAATGATATTTTGTTAATTTCACTAAGAAGACAAAAGAAGAAGGGAGAATGGGTTGGTTTTAGGATACTTAAAAATAGGTCTTTCTTGGGTTTTGATGCATTAAAAAATTAGCCCCTAGGCATCCAAAAGAGAAAAATTTCTCCATAAATTTTCATCAATTTAAAAATTACTACTTCCATAAGCTTTTCTGTCCTAAACAAATATACAAATATTTTGGCATATTTCCTCCCTACATTTAATGTATGGGAGTGGTTCTATTTATGAGCTTTATTGTTGTATAGTAATTAGAAGATAAGAAATTCAAATGTACAACTGAAATATTACAATAACAGATATCTTCTATCTAGAATTTTGTTTTGTATTTGAATGATTCTTGGTTGGTTGTTAACATGATCTTTGCTCTGTTTGTTGACATTGATTTTCAAATAATGTGTTTTGATCTTCAATATCTTCAAGTAGTCTATCAGGCCCCCTCAAACCCAACGTTGTTTGATGAAGTCGAGTTTGTTTTTAAGCAATGTATATTGTTGTGAAACAAGAATTTGGTGAGGGTATCAGCAATCTGGTCATTGCTAGATAGGAAACGAACCTCTAATTGTTTACGTGCAACACGATCTCTTATAAAATAATAATCTATCTCAATGTGTTTGGCACGTGCATGGTAGATAGGATTTGCAGATAGATATGTAGCACCTATATTGTCACAATGGAGAATAGGCGGACTTAGAATAGCAACACTAAGCTCACCTAATAGGGATTGTAATCAAATCAGTTCAGCTGTTGCATTTGCCAAGGTTTTATATTCGGACTCAGTAATTGATCGAGAAACAGTAGCTTGTGTTTTGGAGCTCCAAACTATTAGATTTTTACAAAGATAAATACAATAAACCAAGGTAGAGCGCCAATCATCGGGACAGCCAACCTAGTCCGAATATGAAAATGCAAGGAGTTGTAGTATGTAGGACTTGTGAAAGTAGAGACCTTGATCATAAGTGCTTTTTAAATAACGCAAGATTCGTTTTATGGCTGACCAATGAGTATCACATAGATCTTGCATGTATTGGGAAACTTTGTTGACAGCAAATTCAATGTCAGGTTGAATTAAAGATAAGTACTGAAGAGAGCCAACTGTACTAGGGTAAATCGAAGCATTTGAGAGACATGTACCCATGAGCTTGCTAAGAGGAGGGGAAGAGGACATTGGGGAACTGATTGGCTTGGCTTGAGACATATTAGTCTTTTGAAGCAAATCACTTATAGATCTCTATCGAGTGAGCCGTAGATGTCTGTTTTCCCATGTTACTTCAACACCTAGGAAATAATGCAATGGGCCAAGATCTTTGAGAGGAAAAACTGAATTTAAGTCCTTAATCAGTCGTGAGATTGCACCTACACTAGAGTTTGTGATTATTATGTCATCAACGTAAATGAGCACAAAGATGACTATACCATTTCCTTTAAAAATAAACAAGGAAGAATAAACCTTTGATCCATGAAAACCCATTTCTATCAACTTAGTAGATAACTGAGAAAACCAAGCACATGGGGCTTGCTTGAGACTATATATAGCATTCCTTAGCTTGCATAGTACTTTAGAAAATTGTGGATGTTCAAATCCAGATGGCTAAGTCATATATACTTTTTCATGAAGTACTTCATGTAGAAAAGCATTACTTACATAAATTTGATGTATATTCCAACCAGTAGACACGACAAAGAGCTAGCACTATGTGTATAGTTGCTGGTTTTACAACAAGACTGTAAGTTTTAACATAGTCAATTCCAGGTTGCTGATGAAAACCTTTAGCAACCAACTGAGCTTTATATCTTTTGACGGATCCATCAGCCTTTCTCTTTATACGAGATACCCATTTTGAGCAAACAACATTCATTGAAGATGTAAATGGAACAAGTGTCCAAGTACCATTTTTAAGAAGTGCATCAAATTCTTTATTCACGGCCTTTCTCCATTCGCCATACTTGACAATATTGGTAAAACAAGTGGGCTCAACTTCTACATGAGACAAAAAGAAACTTTTATGGGAGGTTTCTAGACCAACAGCGCGCACAAGGACTTATTCACTAAGTGAGGAGACGATAACTGAAAGTAACATTTTGTCTTTATGATACCAATTTGAATGTGTCAAGTTGGCATTCATGACACCAGCAGAATTAGCAATAAGTTTTGGAGGGCGGGGGATGGATCCATCAACGTGACCGTATAGGTCATGGGGTTGAAGATATGAGACAATTTGAAGTGTCCAATAAAGGTAATTTTCTCTTTGAAGCTTAGCATTGAAATGGAAGGCCATGTTGGAGTGCAAAAGAATGGATGTTGATACGAAAGTGTTTTGGGTTGATGAAGAAGACATTTTAGCTGGATGACGTAAGTCGATTTGTAGCTTTGCTACCATGAACAAATACACAAATATTTTGGTATATTTCCTGCCGACCTTTAAAGTATGGCACTGGTTCTATTTATAAGTTTTATTGTTGTATAGTAATTACAAGATAAGGAATTCAAATGTACAGCTAAAATATTACAATAACAGGTATATTCTATCTAGAATTATGTTTTATATTTGAATGATTCTTGGTTGGTTGACATGATCTTGCTTGGTTTGTTGACTCTGGTTTTCAAGTAATGTGTTCTAATCTTCAGTATCTTCAGGTAGTCTATTATTGTAACGCCCCCAAATCTGGCATTGACCAGTCTGGTAGGATTACTAGTAATTACCCCAATATAGCTAACTAGGAAACCGCCCCTTTAAGCATCATCAGAGTTAATGTATAGGAAGGTGAAATAAATATGAGTATTCTAATAACCATAAAGGAAGCATATATTATCCTTGAAATTCAGATACAGAGCAACTAATAGAAACAATAAGCTGATCCAACCTGGTAACAATATGAAGATATCTATCTTAAAACAATTCCGTAGTGGCAACCTCGCCACTCCTTTCTCCTTAAGAAAATGTTTCCTATAAGATGTAATAACCGAATAAGTCTAAAGACTTAGTAAGTAAATCTTACAGTTGGGTACGACATGAGCCAGTTTTTATTAAGTAGAAATAAACGTGCAATTTGACAAAGGTTTGAAACAGGTGTTGTCTCTTTTAATACACCATAAAAATATCGTTTTGTTGAAGAAAATGACTAAATTTCCAGCGGCAATCGCTAAGAGTTTTAATGCAAAAAGCTAATGCTTTATTACGCTATAACTATTATATATGGTCTACACAAGATATTATCTATTCTCAGCAGGGTTGGCGCTATCTCAAGGGACCTGTAATACAATACTAGTGCCCCGGCCATTGTACACTACTGTCCATAACACTAGTAGCCCGACTGAGTCTGACATCGGATGGCCCACGCTATTAATGATGTACGTTTTATAGTGACTTGCCAATTAAGGATGCGCTAGTCACGAAATAACCATTGGATCCAATGCCCTTATATTACATTCATACACATGTTTGACCATAGAATCAAGTCTATATAGTAAGCCCATGGCCATTATACCGCACATACCGGTGTACCATGTTATACGATGCATCTTATCAACTGATTTTTAAGACAGTTACCAAGTTATACACTGATATTGGCATGTTTATATCATACGCGTGTTTAGTCAGTTGACATATCGCACATTTTTAAGGAAAGCAATCGTAAGTGTTTACTTATTTCATGCGCTCGCTCGAGTCCTCCGACATCACAAATTCCTATTATAACGAAATACGACACATCGTTATATGCAGTACTAGAGAATTCTTTGAGTGACATAATAAATTCCACCTAACAAAAGGGGGCAGTCGAAGCCTTAAGCTTGCATATTTGGGTTACTGGGTGTACGTCCTGCTCTTTGGGCAAACGCTCGAGCCCGTGGGCGTACGTTCAGCCAGAGAGTGGAAACTCTCAGCCAAAATCCCTAAACATGGTTTTGTGCTTCTAGAGTGTGGTAGTCTCATCCTAGACTCCTAATGGTCATAAGCAAAGTACAAAACATGCCAACATGCAAACTTAAAGAAATCAAAAGACGGGTTTAAAGCTCTAAAAAATATTCTTGGTCTTTTTAAGAAAATGGGTATAAGAACTTGTCAAGGCACCTTGAAAACTTGTAATACTAAGAAAGCAGTAATAACAACATGAAGGCAAAGGGAATGTACAAGAAATTACCTTGATGATGGCAAAACTTTACCAAGGCTTCCACCCTCTCCTCCAAAATCACTCATCACTCTAGGGTTAGGGTTTTCTGGTGTGAGGAGAGGTTGAAGGTCGAAGGGAGGGGCTTATATAGGGGCTTAGGGCATGCCCTCCTCTAAAAATGTGGAGAATGGGTTAAAATTAATTTTCAGAGTTGTCAGCGAACGTTCGTGTACTATTACACAATTGATCAAAGGGTTCAGGCATACATTTGGGTATTACCCAATGACTCAAAGACTAGTCAACGAACGCTTGTGATGGTCCCTCAAGCAAACACTCACACTTAGGTTTGGGGTGAACGCTTGGGTAGTCCCTCTAGCATACGCCACTCATAAGGGGTTTAGGTCTAGGTTTATAAAGCCTTGATTTAAAAAATGCTTTGTTGCTTGTAGTAAATTATTAGTCTTTTAAAACTAGTGTTTTGTCGGGGTATTACAATTATGTCCAAATTATTGATAACATTTTTGTCACATCAACAAATCGCCAAATCACCTATAGTTGCACCATAATTTCTCGTTAATATAAATTGTGTCCAAAACATAAAAAAAAAAAAAAATAAATAAATAAAAACATTTCTTTTCTTTTTTTTTTTTGTATTTTTTTAAAGGCAATAATTGTAATTTTATTGGAATCAAAACATAGATGCATGTGTCTATTTTATTATGTGGTTGTGTGGTAGAAACATGTGAGTAATTTAGGTGGAAAAACTATTGGATGATGTAAAAATGAGACTCCAATTTCTTTTTCTTTTTTTAATGATAAGGGTGTGTTTTTGGCTTTTTGTTGTTGTTAATAATATCTACATAATAATTGGATAAAGTAAAGTGACCCTAAGCAAATTGTAACGTAATTTTAAATTTAAAACTCTTTGCATGCTATAAAATGATCTTCAAGGGTCGACTTATTACTACGGTGGAAACTTTTCATCATTGCTGCAGGAGACACCACAAGTAGAGGGAAATAATAATAATAATAATATTCTCTATTTATTTTTTCTAGAAAATGGAATGGGCCCACGCGCTTACTTACCATGTGATCGGCAGCAGTTCTTTCTTTCTTTCTTTTTTTTATGAAAAACACTGCATGGGATGAGATTATATAATAAAATAATGCCCAACTAGGCCACAATAATAATATTGCAATCCATTTCAAAAAATAATATTGCAATCATAATCATATATGTAATATATATAATAGACAAGAGCTCAGGGGTCACACGTGCAAAAGTTGCCAACCGTTGGATTAAGCCCCTCACTTTTTAATGATTGGTAATATCATTATATATTTGCAAGAGTTTATCATTTGTTGTTTAATTACAAGTACCAAATTAAGTACAAATAACTCCTAAGATCGATTCTACCCCCAAAAAAAAAAAAAAAATTAAAAAAAATCTTCAAATTCTTTTAAGAAGAATACTACAGATTCTCCTGATATTCTCATAATCTTATGTGAATATTATTTTCTAAAAAAAAGAACACAAGAAACAACCGTAACATTTCTCTTCATTTAAATTCCTCTTAAATTAGAAGGCTAAACACTTTTTTCGTACATGTGATTATTGGTTTGAATTTGTATTGTAAAATTCTTCCCGGCATTTCTCTTCTTTTAAATCTCTCTTAAATTAGAAGGTTAAACACTTTTTTATTATCTGTGATTATTTGTTTTAATTCGTATCATAAACGGTATTTTATTTATGGCTAAAAGCCAAAATAATATTTCTGTCTAAAACCTTTTTTTTTTTTTTTCTCCTTTTTAGTTATAAACAAAGTATCATCTATGATAAGAATTAAAAACTAATATAAAATAAAAAATTAAACCACGTAGCGTTTAATCCTAAATTAGAATATTCAAAATAAAAAAAAAAAAAAAAAAAACTGATGACTCATGTATTAGTATTATTGTATATGTCAATTCATATACCCATCCACTGGTAGGTACATTTGAATAGTAGGTGGTGGTGAGGGTAACGGACCAAATTTAAAATGAAAAAAGCGGGGGATTTTAAAAAAAGATAAATAAATAATAATAATAATTATTGTATGGAAGGAGATTGGGAAGCGAGCTAACGCGTAAAAGAGAACGCCGAGGGACACGGCTTGACCGTCAAAACTCTCAAGCCACTAGAGCGAGCAAAGCAAAGCAAAACCCACACGTACGCACGCACACGTGTCACGATGACTCAAACAGTCAAACACCGTAGAACTAATTAACCATGGTTACTACTTACACCTCACCCTCAACTTCAGCTTAGCCTACCACCCGTACGGATATGCTGACGCGTGTCCCCTTCCTCCCCCAAAAAAAACACAACGCGGTTTCTTCACCCCCCCCAACCCCACCGCCCTATTTATTCCCCTAGACCCCCTCACCCCTTCTTCCCTCCCATTTCTTCCTCATTCTCTTTGCCTTCTAATTCTGCTTGTTAACATACCCTTCACTCTTCACGCTCTGAGAAGTATCTGGAAAATGCTTTGATTTTTCATCTTTTATAGAGAAAACTGCAGCTCTAGGCCTGAGAAAATTAATTGTTTTTTATATATTAAAGAGAAAAAAAAGATTTGCCTTAATATATGGCGTCACCGGAGAACTTGGCCAGTATCGAGCCCTGGACTTTCCGTCAAGCCTTTGCCGACTCGTGGATCTCCGAAGCTTTTGCCCGGGATACCGACACGCTGACGAAGGCTCTCCAGAAGTCGCTCAACCCTGACGCTCTCGGAGCCGACGCCATCTCTCCCTTGTTCAACTTCGTCAACTCCGACACGGCGCCCACCACCCCAACCGCTTCGGGTCTCTCGTGCGGGTCAGACCCCGACACGGCGCCCAAGCGCCAGCGGAGCGGGATCCCGGCGGCCGGAGGGAAGGTTTCGAAGAGGAAGTCGCGCGCTTCGAAGCGGTCCCAGACGACCTTCATCACGGCGGACCCGTCCAACTTCCGGCAGATGGTGCAGCAGGTGACGGGCGTGAGATTCGGGAACTCGCCGGTGCCGGTGGTGCCGATCCTGAAGCCGGAGCCGCAGAGACCCGGAACCCGGTTGCAGGGGGCTGGATGCTTGCCGACCCTGGACACGTCGGCTTTTCTGCTGGATCATCACCAGCAGCAGTTGGTGGGACCCAACTCGGCGGCTGGAGGTGTTACTGGGGTTTCTGGGCCGGGCCCTCTCTCGTTTGGGCCCAGCATGGGCTTAGCCGATGGCGGTGGCTTCGATTTTGACACTTTTTCCAGCTTTCCCACTTTAGAGTCGTGGAAGGTCATGTGATACTTGCAGGAGGATATATCTTTGTTTTTTTTCTTTTTTTTTTAATATTTTGGGACCCAGTACTGGTAGCTTAGTATTGGAGGGGGTTGGATCTGTTTATAATTTTGTTGGATAGTTTATTTTTCGTCTCATTAGAGGTGTAGAAGTGCAGTAGTGGTGATATGGTATGTGTTCTTATTATTGTTCATTATATAATATTTATGCATCTCCTATTTCTGCAGTCTATAATGTGCCCATCTTTTAATTTTTATTTCAAATTCCATAGGAATAATTATTGTCTCATGTCTCATGTATGATGTCTGACATTAACGCAGGTGGGTTGAATCTTGGAATCCCAGATGAACATGTTTTTTCTTGGGGAAGAAAAAAAATAATCCATTTGTGTTTTTGTGGAAGAGGTTTATTTAAGAAGATAAAATGAAGTATTTGGGTACTCCAAATGGCAATGGCAATGGCAAACTCCACTAGATCTTTCTGGCTTGACTTGTTCACTAAACCAACCAGCAAGTGCAAGTCATTGTAGAGATTAATAAACCATTTAGCTATAAGAGATGTGCTAATGTACATCTTTGCACATCTACGGTGCATGCAAATCAATCATCAAGTATGGTTGATTTTTGATTTGCATAAAAGCGGTACAAATATGTCCAAAAAAATGTAAAACAATAAAAATAAAAATAAAAATTATCTTTAATGCGTTCAAAAAATGTTTGTGGAAATTTTCCATTGAGAATACTTCAAAAAACGAGATGGAAAGCGGCCTACTTAGCAAGAGTATGCGCACGAAAATTTACATTACGAGACACTTTCAAAGTATTCCAACTTTGAAAGGAGGACACGCTTAATCTAACATCAAAAACAATATTAAAAAAATTTCAAGAAGGGAAAAGAGAGCGGGTAAAAAAAGGGAAAAGAGAGTGACTATTTATATGGTTGATTTGCATAAAAGCGGTACAAATATGTGAAAAAAAAAAGAAAGAAATACTATTATTTCTCGTCGAATCTGCAACACCTATATCAAATGGTAAATTTTTAAAATAAAAAATAATGAAAGATGAAAAAAAATTCTCTTGGGCAAAGTAGTTAGATCATAGTGCAACATAATCACCAAGTAAATTAATATTATCTTTTAATGACTAATATACATTAATTGTAGGATGATCTGGTGACATACATTGTTTGATATTTAATTAAAAACCTTAAAAATCTATCTTAAACTAATTGATATTAAGTTAAAGGTATACCCAAGTCAATAGTCTTGTAATGGGTTAGGTGAAAGAATAGGCTGACTTGGGTCTCCATTCTAGAGTATAGTTTGCTCAATTCTTAAAGTTGTTCCTGAATGGGTCAATTCTATTTTTTAAAATATTAAATCATTTAATTTTTACTTCAACTAGTTAGATTACAAAATCTTTCTTAATTGGTCAAATATTATTGCAAGTGTAATTAAAGAATTAAATTCTTTTTTTAAAAAAATTATTTAATGACAAGTATGCAGTTAACTAATAGTATTTGGACCATAATGTACCTTTTGTTCTAGAAGAACGGTAAGGCTAGGTTCAATGCCCCAGAATGTATGATTGTGTTTAAGTTGTAAAAGAAAAGATAAATGAGTACGCAATCTATAATTTTTACTTTTCTGTGTATTTTTTTTTCTCTTGAGCAAGAGGTATTTTATCTTGAAAGATCTTACACATCTATTTCTTGTCTATATATTTTGTATGGAGATGAGCAAAAGATAAAAAAAATAATAATATTTTTCTTTTATATATTGACCTTAAATCGGTAAGAGATATATAAAATCATATGTCAACTTAAAGGATATCATAGCATCATCTAGATAACTTTTGTGTATAGACATACATATGTTACCAAAGAAGGTGCCAATGAGGTAGCTGAAACTACCCCCAGTTCTTTTTTTTTGAAAAAATATATATTTTTTAATTTTGTTAAAAAAAATTTAAAAAAATTAATTACATGACACGTTGCGACATTTGATTGGTGCTGACGTGGATTTCAGTTAAGTTTTGGACAAAATTTTAACGGGGTACCATCTTTGCCTTTATCAAAACTACAAGTATTTCTTGTGATTCAAATATAATCCTACGATGCAAAAAATAAAGTGTTAAAACTCTATAGGAAAATTAAGTATTTAACCCTTATAATTATCGGTGGATAAGTGTCAAATATAGTCTTCTTTTAGAAGCCACTACCGCACTACCGATTTAAATTATGTGAGTTAAATCACTTTTTAAAGAGTAACTATTCATGCACAAAGAAAAAACCTTAATCTCTTCTTGTTTTTTCTTAAGGAAGAAGTAATGCCCGTTTTAATGTGAGATGGGATGTGTTTGAGATGTTCACAAGCAAAGAGTACATTTGGTACCTAAAACAGAATTTGGAATGAAATAATTAACTATCTAATTCTTAAATTTATTTATTATTATTATTATTATTTTTTTCATACTATAGAGTTGAACATATAAATAAATGATGGGAAAAATGGCCTGAAATGGAAAATTGCTTTTTGCAAAACAAGATTGAAAAAAAAAAAAAAAGAAAAAAAAAATCTGGATTTTGAGTCAAGAAATGACTCTCTCTGATGACGATCCCTGAAAATGATGGTATTTTTGTGCCGCAAATTACAGAAACAGGCCTCCGTGAAATATGGACAGTACTTTTGGTCGTCGGATAGAAAATAAGAAAGAAAGAAAGAATAGTTGCATAACAAGTAACAAGTAACCGATGACGGATGCCATAACGTAACCATTGGAAAGCGACCGCATTCCGTACAGGACATTGAAAAAAATGACAACGGCCACGGGGCTATCTTTGAATAAGTAAAATCTCTTCAATATTTCGTGTTCTTCATGTTCATGATGATGAAGAACAAATATTAATCAGTACAAAATGTTATTATTACAGGAAGATCTTTTCATTAGCTAACAATTTATTATTATTATTATTATTTCAATCATGTTCATGTATGATAATTTTCTTTCAAGGTCTTAATACTGTTTAGGTTATGAACATAGTTTTTATTTTTATTTTTTTATTTTAACCATATTGAATAAGGAAAAAGTTATGGGTGGACGGCCTTAAAACCAAAGAAATGGTTAGTTCCCCAACAATAAATTTAAAATGAATTAAAACATAATAGAAATACATACAAAATAGAAGAGTTTTGTTTTGGTTCGTTTGATAACGTTTTTAGAGTACTACTTTTTGCATTTTAGTTGAAAAAAATGTGCTAATGTGACATAAATGTATAAGTAATTTTAAGTATTGTTAATGTTTTTATTTTTTAGCAAAGAGACATGTTACATATTATTCTCTAAATCATTTCCTTTTACAAATTTAATTAATCCACCATTGGATTTGTAGACTCATGTGGGTTTTACAAAAATTTAATTGTAGATTCACTCATTCACTATATGGAGATTGGTGAAAGATGAGATGAAAAATGATTTTTATTATTTTTCTTTAGGTAAAAAGCAAAAAATGTGACGTCCCACATCGCCTGGGTATGGGGATGAAGATGTGCTTAAATGTATACTACACCCTTAATGACAACAACGCGTTTTAAAGTCGTGATGGTCATAATCCCATCAGAACTCCACAGTTAAGCGTGCTTCTGCTGGAGTAGTACCAGGATGGGTGACCTCCTGGAAAGTCTGGTTCGAGGGGAGCCAAAAGCGGACAATATTGTGTGTCATTAGGATGGGATGTTACAATTGGTATCAGAGCCATTGCCCAGCTTGAGATGGGGGGAGCGTGCACAAGCCCATGAAGGTCACTAGCGAGCGCTCGCTGGGGCGGATGCCAAAAATGGGCTAATCCCATTAGGGTCGCCAGAGAGGACGCTAGGTCTTAAGAGGGGGTGATTGTGACGTTCCACACCGCCTGTGTATAGAGATGAGAATGTGCTTAAATGTATACTACACCCTTAATGATAACAACACATTTTAAAGCCGTGATGGTCATGATCTCATCAGAACTCCGTATTTAAGCGTGCTACTGCTGGAGTAGTACCAGGATAGATGACCTCCGTGGAAGTCTGGTTCGAGGGGAGCCAAAAGCGGACAATATTGTGTGTCATTGGGGTGAGATGTTACAAAAAACCAAACTCAAAGAGCATTATCACACAAACATATTATATTGGGGCTTGGTCATCTTATCTGAAAATCAATTGGTGTTCAGTTGGGGAAGCCAAAACCTTTCTATAGCATTCAAAATCCCACTCGCAATGCATGTTCTAAGAGCTGTCCAAGTGAGTAGAGCCGCATTGTTGCACCTCAACAATCTTTCCCTCAACATGATACTCCCACAACTCAAACACATGAACTTAGCTTTGATACTGAAAATATAAACAAGATTCAAAAATACATCTAGGGGTGAATAGGTGTTTAATAAAAATTAATGCGGAATTAAAATTAGGGTTAATAACTTTTTTAGTATTTGGGTTTTGAGGTTTTTTAATTTTCCCCCTAAATTTTAAAACATGACTAAACTAGTACATCAGATTTTCAAATAAACCGAATAGCCACCTCCATTAGTTTCCGTCAACTCCCCATTAACGGTAGTCCACGTCATCGCCACATAAGCACTTTATATCGCGACACGTGTCCACTTTTTTTTTTTTAAAAAAAAAAAATAATAATCAAACTAAACTACACTGTAAATCCACGTCATAATCCCATTAAACGAAAAAATCACCAATTATTTGACATTTTTCCCCCTACGGTTTAGACTAACCGATTTTCCTCTAAGTTTTTTGCGATTTCAATTTAAGGTTGTTGGATTGATTTCTATTTCGATTTCGATTTCGATTTCACTTTCGATTGGAAGCAATCTGGGTTTGGCTTTCGATTAGTTTGAGTTTGAGTTTGAGAATTATCGTGGGTGGAGTGGGTCGATTTAGCGTTGTTAGATTCCCATCGATAGTCTGGGTTTAGCTTTCAATTGGATGTAGTCTACGTTTGGCTTTCGATTGAAGTAGTTTGGGTTTGAGTTTGAGGATTATCGTGAGTGAAAAGAGTTGGAATCCGGATTCCAGATTCTTCCTCTTGACCGTGGGAAAGACTCACTAATTGTGGGGTTGAATTTGGTTTTTTCCATCATTGTTTTCCTGTCTTGT
Organism: Corylus avellana; assembly: GCF_901000735.1. NCBI lineage: Eukaryota > Viridiplantae > Streptophyta > Magnoliopsida > Fagales > Betulaceae > Corylus > Corylus avellana. The sequence continues at coordinate 10,075,193 of NC_081549.1, forward strand.
TTACCTTTTACCTTTTACCTTCTTTTTATTTATTTATTTAATTTTTTATTTAAAAAAAGGAGAAACCTCCACTATTATATAGCAGCTTTCCCGGTGCAATTTCTTTCCAATTCCCATCATAGTTTTTTTCATCATAGTTATTGGTTCATGGATCATGCCACATTCAATTTTCAAAGTCTATTTTTTTTTTGTTTTTTTGAAAGAAAAAATTCAAAATTAATTGTGAAAATAGAGGTTATCATTTATTTATGATAATCTTTCCCTCCACCTTTTCCACGTTGTTCTTAGTCTCATTTTCATCTCCTCTCCATTCTCCGCCTCCCTCTACCGCGGACCTAATGGGTTTTTCAGATCTAGTTCTCAAAAAACTATATCTGCTTCTCATAGCAACTCCGGCCAACAAACACGCCTCTCCATTGTCTCCATCGGCATTTCGTCCCAGTGCCATCGCTCTCCACATCCTCATCAAGCCACCACGCGTCGACGCATGATTTGCACACTCATGTCGGACACCATCCTCCACCACCACTGCTACTCTCCGTCGCTCCTCTCCATCACCCCCACCAATCTCGTCACTCCCTGCCGACATTGCGAGAGTCCAGTTTTGGTTAGCCTACGGCAGCGCATGGTCTTCATGCGCCAGCGTTTGGTTTTCACTCCTCGGATGGCATGTCATCCTCCGTCTCCGCTAGTCTCTACCTACCGCTCTAGCTTGCTGATGATGTTTTTTGTCCTATCTTTCTATT
>NC_081549.1:10076038-10095433 GCF_901000735.1 Corylus avellana
CATTTAAATTCCTCTTAAATTAGAAGGCTAAACACTTTTTTCGTACATGTGATTATTGGTTTGAATTTGTATTGTAAAATTCTTCCCGGCATTTCTCTTCTTTTAAATCTCTCTTAAATTAGAAGGTTAAACACTTTTTTATTATCTGTGATTATTTGTTTTAATTCGTATCATAAACGGTATTTTATTTATGGCTAAAAGCCAAAATAATATTTCTGTCTAAAACCTTTTTTTTTTTTTTTCTCCTTTTTAGTTATAAACAAAGTATCATCTATGATAAGAATTAAAAACTAATATAAAATAAAAAATTAAACCACGTAGCGTTTAATCCTAAATTAGAATATTCAAAATAAAAAAAAAAAAAAAAAAAACTGATGACTCATGTATTAGTATTATTGTATATGTCAATTCATATACCCATCCACTGGTAGGTACATTTGAATAGTAGGTGGTGGTGAGGGTAACGGACCAAATTTAAAATGAAAAAAGCGGGGGATTTTAAAAAAAGATAAATAAATAATAATAATAATTATTGTATGGAAGGAGATTGGGAAGCGAGCTAACGCGTAAAAGAGAACGCCGAGGGACACGGCTTGACCGTCAAAACTCTCAAGCCACTAGAGCGAGCAAAGCAAAGCAAAACCCACACGTACGCACGCACACGTGTCACGATGACTCAAACAGTCAAACACCGTAGAACTAATTAACCATGGTTACTACTTACACCTCACCCTCAACTTCAGCTTAGCCTACCACCCGTACGGATATGCTGACGCGTGTCCCCTTCCTCCCCCAAAAAAAACACAACGCGGTTTCTTCACCCCCCCCAACCCCACCGCCCTATTTATTCCCCTAGACCCCCTCACCCCTTCTTCCCTCCCATTTCTTCCTCATTCTCTTTGCCTTCTAATTCTGCTTGTTAACATACCCTTCACTCTTCACGCTCTAAGAAGTATCTGGAAAATGCTTTGATTTTTCATCTTTTATAGAGAAAACTGCAGCTCTAGGCCTGAGAAAATTAATTGTTTTTTATATATTAAAGAGAAAAAAAAGATTTGCCTTAATATATGGCGTCACCGGAGAACTTGGCCAGTATCGAGCCCTGGACTTTCCGTCAAGCCTTTGCCGACTCGTGGATCTCCGAAGCTTTTGCCCGGGATACCGACACGCTGACGAAGGCTCTCCAGAAGTCGCTCAACCCTGACGCTCTCGGAGCCGACGCCATCTCTCCCTTGTTCAACTTCGTCAACTCCGACACGGCGCCCACCACCCCAACCGCTTCGGGTCTCTCGTGCGGGTCAGACCCCGACACGGCTCCCAAGCGCCAGCGGAGCGGGATCCCGGCGGCCGGAGGGAAGGTTTCGAAGAGGAAGTCGCGCGCTTCGAAGCGGTCCCAGACGACCTTCATCACGGCGGACCCGTCCAACTTCCGGCAGATGGTGCAGCAGGTGACGGGCGTGAGATTCGGGAACTCGCCGGTGCCGGTGGTGCCGATCCTGAAGCCGGAGCCGCAGAGACCCGGAACCCGGTTGCAGGGGGCTGGATGCTTGCCGACCCTGGACACGTCGGCTTTTCTGCTGGATCATCACCAGCAGCAGTTGGTGGGACCCAACTCGGCGGCTGGAGGTGTTACTGGGGTTTCTGGGCCGGGCCCTCTCTCGTTTGGGCCCAGCATGGGCTTAGCCGATGGCGGTGGCTTCGATTTTGACACTTTTTCCAGCTTTCCCACTTTAGAGTCGTGGAAGGTCATGTGATACTTGCAGGAGGATATATCTTTGTTTTTTTTCTTTTTTTTTTAATATTTTGGGACCCAGTACTGGTAGCTTAGTATTGGAGGGGGTTGGATCTGTTTATAATTTTGTTGGATAGTTTATTTTTCGTCTCATTAGAGGTGTAGAAGTGCAGTAGTGGTGATATGGTATGTGTTCTTATTATTGTTCATTATATAATATTTATGCATCTCCTATTTCTGTAGTCTATAATGTGCCCATCTTTTAATTTTTATTTCAAATTCCATAGGAATAATTATTGTCTCATGTCTCATGTATGATGTCTGACATTAACGCAGGTGGGTTGAATCTTGGAATCCTACATGAACATGTTTTTTCTTGGGGAAGAAAAAAAATAATCCATTTGTGTTTTTGTGGAAGAGGTTTATTTAAGAAGATAAACTGAAGTATTTGGGTACTCCAAATGGCAATGGCAAACTCCACTAGATCTTTCTGGCTTGACTTGTTCACTAAACCAACCAGCAAGTGCAAGTCATTGTGGAGATTAATAAACCATTTAGCTATAAGAGATGTGCTAATGTACATCTTTGCACATCTACGGTGCATGCAAATCAATCATCAAGTATGGTTGATTTTTGATTTGCATAAAAGCGGTACAAATATGTCCAAAAAAAATGTAAAACAATAATAATAATAATAAAAAAAAGATCTTTAATGCATTCAAAAAATGTTTGTAAAAATTTCCCATTGGAAATACTTTCAAAAACGAGATGGAAAGTGGCCTACTTAGCAAGAGTATGTGTATGAAAATTTACATTACGAGACACTTTCAAAGCATTCAAACCTTGAAAGGCGGACATGCTTAATCCAACATCAAAAACAATATTAAAAAAATTCAAAGAAGGGAAAAGAGAGCGGCTATTGATAGCCAAAATCACCAAAAGAGCGGTATGAAGATGTAAAAAAAGAGAAAAGAGAGTGACTATTTATATGGTTGATTTGCATAAAAGCGGTACAAATATGTGAAAAAAAGAAAGAATTTTTCCCTAAAATTTATTTAGTTAAGAGACCTATTATTTCTCGTCGAATCTGCAACACCTATATCAAATGGTAAATTTTTAAAATAAAAAATAATGAAAGATGAAAAAAAATTCTCTTGGGCAAAGTAGTTAGATCATAGTGCAACATAATCACCAAGTAAATTAATATTATCTTTTAATGACTAATATACATTAATTGTAGGATGATCTGGTGAGATACATTGTTTGATATTTAATTAAAAACCTTAAAAATCTATCTTAAACTAATTGATATTAAGTTAAAGGTATACCCAAGTCAATAGTCTTGTAATGGGTTAGGTGAAAGAATAGGCTGACTTGGGTCTCCATTCTAGAGTATAGTTTGCTCAATTCTTAAAGTTGTTCCTGAATGGGTCAATTCTATTTTTTAAAATATTAAATCATTTAATTTTTACTTCAACTAGTTAGATTACAAAATCTTTCTTAATTGGTCAAATATTATTGCAAGTGTAACTAAAGAATTAAATTCTTTTTTTTAAAAAAAAAAAATTACTTAATGACAAGTATGCAGTTAACTAGTAGTATTTTGACCAAAATGTACCTTTTGTTCTAGAAGAAAGGTAAGGCTAGGTTCAATGCCCTAGAATGTATGATTGTGTTTAAGTTGTAAAAGAAAAGATAAATGAGTACGCAATCTATAATTTTTACTTTACTGTGTATTTTTTTTTTTTTTTTCTCTTAAGCAAGAGGTATTTTATCTTGAAAGATCTTACACATCTATTTCTTGTCTATATATTTTGTATGGAGATGAGCAAAAGATAAAAAAATATATATATTTTTCTTTTATATATTGAACTTAAATCAGTAAGAGATATATAAAATCATATATCAACTTAAAGGATATCATAGCATCTAGATAACTTTTGTGTATAGACATACATATATTACCAAAGAAGGTGCCAATGAGGTGGCCGAAACTACCTCCAATTTTTTTTTTTTGAAAATATATATATTTTTAATTTTTTTTAAATTAAAAAAATTAATTACATGACACGTGGCGACATTTGATTGGTGCTGACGTGGATTTCAGTTAAGTTTTGGACGAAATTTTAATGGGGGTATCATCTCTGCCTTTATCAAAACTACAGGTATTTCTTGTGATTCAAATATAATCCTACGATGCAAAAAATAAAGTGTTAAATTCTATGGGAAAATTAGGTATTTAACCCTTATAATTATCGGTGAATAGGTGTCAAATATAGTCTTTCTTCATAAGCCGCTACCGCACTACCGATTTAAATTATGTGAGTTAAATCACTTTTTAAAGAGTAACTATTCATGCCACAAAGAAAAAACCTCAATCTCTTCTTGTTTTTTCTTAAGGAAGAAGTAATGCCCGTTTTAATGTGAGATGGGATGTGTTTGAGATGTTCATAAGCAAAGAGTACATTTGGTACTTAAAACAGAATTTGGAATGAAATAATTAACTATCTAATTTTTAAATTTATTTATTTATTTATTTATTATTATTATTATTATTATTATTATTATTATTTCATACTATAGAGTTGAACATATAAATAAATGATGGGAAAAATGGCCTGAAATGGAAAATTGCTTCTTCAAAACAAGATTGAAAAAAAAAAAAAAAAAAATCTGGATTTTGAGTCAAGAAATGACTCTCTCTGATGACGACCCCTGAAAATGATGGTATTTTTGTGCCGCAAATTACAGAAACAGGCCTCCGTGAAATATGGACAGTACTTTTGGTCGTCGGATAGAAAATAAGAAAGAAAGAAAGAATAGTTGCATAACAAGTAACAAGTAACCGATGACGGATGCCATAACGTAACCATTGGAAAGCGACCGCATTCCGTACAGGACATTGAAAAAAATGACAACGGCCACGGGGGGATCTTTGAATAAGTAAAATCTCTTCAATATTTCGTGTTCTTCATGTTCATGATGATGAAGAACAAATATTAATCAATACAAAATGTTATTATTACAGGAAGATCTTTTCATTAGCTAACAATTTATTATTATTATTATTATTTCAATCATGTTCATGTATGATAATTTTCTTTCAAAGTCTTAATACTGTTTAGGTTATGAACATAGTTTTTTTTTTTTTTAACCATATTGAATAAGGAAAAAGTTATGGGTGGACGGCCTTAAAACCAAAGAAATGGTAAGCTTCCCAACAATAAATTTAAAATGAATTAAAACATAATAGAAATACATACAAAATAGAAGAGTTTTGTTTTGGTTCGTTTGATAACATTTTTTGAGTACTACTTTTTGCATTTTAGTTGAAAAAAATGTGCTAATGTGACATAAATGTATAAGTAATTTTAAGTATTGTTAATGTTTTTATTTTTTAGCAAAGAGACATGTTACATATTATTCTCTAAATAATTTCTTTTTACAAATTTAATTAATCCACCATTGGATTTGTAGACTCATGTACATTTTACAAAAATTTAATGGTAGATTCACTCATTCACTATATGGAGATTGGTGAAAGATGAGATGAAAAATGATTTTTATTATTTTTCTTTAGGTAAAAAGCAAAAAATGTGACGTCCCACATCGCCTGGGTATAGAGATGAGGATGTGCTTAAATGTATACTACACCCTTAATGACAACAACGCGTTTTAAAGCCGTGATGGTCATGATCCCATTAAAACTCCGCAGTTAAGCATGCTTCTGCTGGAGTAGTACCAGGATGGGTAACTTCCTATGAAGTCTGGTTCGAGGGGAGCCAAAAGCGGACAATATTGTGTGTTATTAGGGTGGGATGTTACAATTGGTATCAGAGCCATTGCCCAGCTTGAGATGGGGGAAGCGTGCACAAGCCCATGAAGGTCGCTAGCGGGCGCTCGCTGGGGCGGATGCCAAAAATGGGCTAATCCCATGAGGGTCGCCAGCGAGGACGCTAGGTCCTAAGAGGGGGTGATTGTGACGTTTCACATCGCCTGGGTATAGAGATGAGGATGTGCTTAAATATATACTACACCCTTAATGACAACAACGCGTTTTAAAGCCGTGATGGTCATGATCTCATCAGAACTCCACAGTTAAGCGTGCTACTGCTGGAGTAGTACCAGGATGGGTGACCTCCTGGGAAGTCTGGTTCGAGGGGAGCCAAAAGCGGACAATATTGTGTGTCATTGGGGTGAGATGTTACAAAAAACCAAACTCAAAGAGCATTATCACACAAACATATTATATTGGGGTTTGGTCATCTTATCTAAAAATCAATTGGTGTTCAGTTGGGGAAGCCAAAACCTTTCTATAGCATTCAAAATCCCACCCGCAATGCATGTTCTAAGAGCTGACCAAGTGAGTAGAGTCGCATTATTGCACCTCAACAATCTTTCCCTCAACATGATACTCCCACAACTCAAACACATGAACTTAGCTTTGATACTTAAAATATAAACAAGATTCAAAAATACATCTAGGGGTGAATAGGTGTTTAATAAAAATTAATGCGGAATTAAAATTAGGGTTAATAACTTTTTTAGTATATGGGTTTTGAGGTTTTTTAATTTTCCCCCTAAATTTTAAAACATGACTAAACTAGTACATCAGATTTTCAAATAAACCGAATAGCCACCTCCATTAGTTTCCGTCAATTCCCCATTAACGGTAGTCCACATCATCGCCACGTAAGCACTTTATGTCGCGACACGTGTCCACTTTTTTTTTTTTTTTTTTAAAAATAATAATCAAACTAAACTACACTGTAAATCCACGTCATAATCCCATTAAACGAAAAAATCACCAATTATTTGACATTTTTCCCCCTACGGTTTAGACTAACCGATTTTCCTCTAATTTTTTTGCGATTTCAATTTAAGGTTGTTGGATTGATTTCTATTTCGATTTCGATTTTGCTTTCGATTGGAAGTAGTTTGGGTTTGGCTTTCGATTAGTTTGAGTTTGAGTTTGAGAATTATCGTGGGTGGAGTGGGTCGATTTAGGGTTGTTAGATTCCCATCGATAGTCTGGGTTAGCTTTCAATTGGATGTAGTCTACGTTTGGCTTTCGATTGAAGTAGTCTGGGTTTGAGTTTGAGGATTATCGCGAGTGAAAAGAGTTGGAATCTGGATTCCGGATTCTTCCTCTTGACCGTGGGAAAGACTCACTAATTGTGGGGTTGAATTTGGTTTTTTCCATCATTGTTTTCCTGTCTTGTTTACCTTTTACCTTTTACCTTCTTTTTATTTATTTATTTAATTTTTTATTTAAAAAAAGGAGAAACCTCCACTATTATATAGCAGCTTTCCCGGTGCAATTTCTTTCCAATTCCCATCATAGTTTTTTTCATCATAGTTATTGGTTCATGGATCATGCCACATTCAATTTTCAAAGTCTATTTTTTTTTTGTTTTTTTGAAAGAAAAAATTCAAAATTAATTGTGAAAATAGAGGTTATCATTTATTTATGATAATCTTTCCCTCCACCTTTTCCACGTTGTTCTTAGTCTCATTTTCATCTCCTCTCCATTCTCCGCCTCCCTCTACCGCGGACCTAATGGGTTTTTCAGATCTAGTTCTCAAAAAACTATATCTGCTTCTCATAGCAACTCCGGCCAACAAACACGCCTCTCCATTGTCTCCATCGGCATTTTGTCCCAGTGCCACCACTCTCCACATCCTCATCAAGCCACCACGTGTCGACGCATGATTTGCACACTCATGTCGGACACCATCCTCCACCACCACCGCTACTCTCCGTCGCTCCTCTCCATCACCCCCACCAATCTTGTCGCTCCCTGCCGACATTGCGAGAGTCCAGTTTTGGTTAGCCTACGGCAGCGCATGGTCTTCATGCGCCAGCGTTTGGTTTTCACTCCTCGGATGGCATGTCATCCTCCGTCTCCGCCAATCTCCACCTACCGCTCTAGCTTGCTGATGATGTTTTTTGTCCTTTCTTTCTATTGTGTTTTCTGTTTCTGCATACTTTTTGTTGTTTTTGGGGTGTGGTCTCCCAGGATCTTGTTGGTTTATCTTGTGGATGAGACCTTTGTTTTTGAAGTGAGTCACTCCTTATTGACAGATCTGTTTTTGGAATCAGTAGTGCATCCACCCCCTCAACCTCCTCACGGGGGTTGTTTTAGCTTAAAAGAAGTTTGGTTAGGGTTGCACCTACCCTCTTCTGGTATGCTGCTTGAACCGCTTTATGCAGCCCAATCTTTAGCTTTTGTTCAAGGAATAGAGAGTACCGGGAAATTATTGACTCTAAAAGAGTCGATAACACACTCATTTCCTGTTTAGTGTTTTTTTTTTTTTTTTCTTTTTTCTTTTCCATTTTCATGCTGATGGTTTCACTTTGGGTTTGTTGTTGGGAGCCCATCCCTATGGAAACTTTTGTTTCTTGTAAACTCTTTGTTTAATGTATTGAAATATTTACAAAAAAAAGAAAAAAAAAATTGGGAGCAATTGTAAAGTATTATTCTACCAAAAACATTAAAAATAAATAAACAAGAAAATTATTTTTTATTTTTATTTTTAAAAAAAGATAAATGGGTTGAATATGGGCTAGTGGTAAGAGCACTTCTTGTAGCTTTACCAAAATTATTTTTTGATTATTTTGGTGACGCAATTTACTAAAAGGGGCTTAAATCTTCACTTTCAGACTCACTATTTTAACCCAAAAAAAAAAAAAAAAATAGTGAAGTGAACAGTACTTACCAAATATAAAAAAAAAAAAAAAAGTTCACTCATTTAAGAATTAAACAACTCATTTATCGTTCTTCCTTTTTACTTAAAAAAAAAAAAAACAAATCTTTGAAAAAGAATATTTAAATAAAATATTAAAGTTGATTGTTAAAATAGTAAAGTTGTTGGGGGTGTTTTAAAAAAGTGAATTGTTAAAATAAAAAAAAAATATACATTTTGATTATTTTAGTGAATAAAATTTGTTAAGACGGAAGAATGTTCTAATAGAGGAGATAGAGCTAGCTTGAAAGAGTCAAAGAAGGAGGGCTGTACTTGATGGTACACTCTTGTCCTTTTCCTCTTGACTGACTGACCCCTAATCCTATCCTCAGCCACATCCTCAATTCTTTTGCCACGTTAATCCCTCCCCATCACCATTCTATCCAAATCAACGGTCAAGATCTGCTGCCAATAGCCTCCTCTAATTTATCTCTCTCCTTTTTTTTTTTTCATTTTTGTAAACAATAGATGATAACAAAGAAAGATGTTTGATTTTATTAAAAAAATAAAAAAAATTTAATCAAAGTATGGACAGTGAGTGGGGGAAGTTGTTGACCTAAGAAGTAAATGGCCCTAGAAGGGTAGAGTCGGGACCACAAAGGGGGTGATGTGTCCTATGACTTTTTCAAAGTCGTTGCCAGTTTTGATAATTTAAAGGGTCTCTTTACTAGTCGGCGGGTATGACCTCACCCTTACGCCTGCATTGCGTCATAATTCATAGTATTAAATTATTTGAAAACTTTATATTAATTCTCCATCAACCGTCTCTACATGCTAGCTCTACCTTCCTACCATTTTTCATTTTTACCATATCTTAACTTGTCCAAAGGTCTCCCATTTAAGCTATTGTGCCAAATGCAATACATTTTAAATGAATCAAGAGAGCAAAATTTTAAAAAAGAAAACAAACAAAATGGTTACTTGGTTAGAGTGGTTGTGGGGTGACTGAAATGGGGTGGTTTAGCCACTTTCGATAGCTGGTTTGAGAGTAACTCCAACAACCTTCCTTTTTTTTTTTTTTTTTTTTTTGTCTTGATTAGAATTGTTCATTGTGAATAAACATCCTAAAAAATGTATTGCATCCAATATCCCTATTCTGTATTCATACTTGGGGATAGAAAATTTTAGTACCTACATTTGCATTTGCACTTTGGGACCGGAATCTGCCCATAACTGCACATGCAAGGGCAATTCTTTTGTACTAACTCCCGTGACATCCACTTTGCATTTTGAGCTCTTTTTTGGTCTTCCTTTTCTTAACTATGCACTTAATTTATATGGCCTTTAAAAAAAAAAAAAATTATGAGCTTTTTTAGATGAGTTTAATCCAATTTTTAAACTAAATACACTTGCAAATTGTAATATAAAAATAAAAATTGAATTGTAAACAGTAGGCAATACAAATATTTATAAATTGAATTCTATTCTGAAAAAAAAAAGGATTTATTTATAAAAGCCACACTTACCCTACTCCTTTTTCTAAAACAACATTGTTTTAGTTTAATAAAACGAGGCTATTTTATATAATTTTACACATGGGTATGCAAGTGAGGATAATATCTGCTTCTGCCTACCTATATTTTGCTATCCACTTACAACCTATGTAGACGGGTGGATAGCGGATGTAAAGTAGTTTTTAACAACCTACTTGAACACGCCAACTAAAGAGAGATGAATTAAAAAAATAAAAATAAAATAATTGTGAATGGCAATGTATGGAAGTAAAGACTAAAGAGTATCCTTGTAAATGGGCTCGCCCAACATACCTTATTGCCTCAATATTTCTTTCTCAACCCTAATAATGTAGCAATTGCATCATACGTAAGGGGTGTTTAGACACCCAAAATACAATGATGCATACGAGAGAAAGTGAAGAAATAAACACAAACTGTTTGATGTGGTATTTTTGTGACAAAAAATATCAATTATAAAATTACCACTCGTAATAGAACGGATCTCGTAGGATAGGGCTATATTGAGGGTGTCGAACCTCAAGAACTGCATGGGTTTTATTATCAAAATTTGAAAGATTAAAATTAACTTAATTCGAAAGAGACTTATTTGTTTGTGTGATTTTAAAGTGCATGAAAATAAAAGAGATTTAAAATAAGAGAGAGAGAGAGTATGGTATTGGCTTCACCACGATCCGCACATCAATGGTTAACCATATTTAATTATAGCAATTTATTCTATGCATGTTATAATTTAAATAAGAAAACACATGAAAATAATTTCATACAATCAATGGAATAGCATAACGCATCTTCGGTTGGCACGGATCGTCTACCTAAATTACACTAAACTAGGGCGTAGTATGATTCGTCTTTCCTAGGTATGGTCTATCTAACCCTATTGGTTGCATGCCAATTAAGAACCATTGTATAACCATCATTCTTATAATCAATAAAAATAAGAATGATTTGAGTTCAATAATAGTAAAATAATTTTAAGACAAGATAATAATTTTACTAATATTGAATTGGAATTAAAGAACAATTGCATTTAATATGAAGAACAAAAATCAATTGTAGCAATCCTCATAGTTATTTAATCAACATGCATAAATTGAAAACTAAAAATTAAATACAATCAAACCATTGTGCTTAAAAAGGGTTATATCAATACCCCACAATTGGTTTAGCCGCTTATGATCTTCTAAGCTCCACAGACAATTTACTGAAATTTTAACTCTAGAAAGCGGTGTGTCCTTTTTCTCAATGCTTAGAGGCCTATTTATAGGGCTTAGGAGTGTCCTAGAAGTCCTAGTAATGATAAAAATTTTGGAAATTTAAGTCCAAGTCCAATTAGAATAAAGAAAACCTAAGTCCAAATCGGAATAGGATTCGCCCAGAATTGCGTTCCTATCTTATAAAGCGATTTTGGCATTGCAGCACTCTGAATTAGGAAAATGCTATTTCATAATGATTTGTAGCAATTTGAGTTAGCTTTCCAATGCCGCTTGAATCACCTCAATCGGATATTTGAGCTGAAAGTTATGGCAAAAATACCAAGATGTATGCAGAATCCAAATTTGAATTCAATCCGATTTTGACTCCAATTTGAGAAATTCCGAATTAATTATTTTTTTTATTTGATTAAACTTAATTACAACATATAAGTCATCTGTTATGATTGGCTAAGCTTAATCATATCTTTTAGGCCTTCTCAAAGTGTGCTTTTAAGCTCAAAATCAATTGAATTAATTGCATATTTATTTATAACCTGAAAACAATAAAAACAAAACAAAATCAAACAAATAATAATGATAAGAAATTAATATATGCAAATTAAGGGGCTTGAATGCGCAACCTTCGGCGCTTATCACTATTGTTACTAGTTTTTCACCAAACACCCCCCAATTGAAAGAATTATTAGGTTTAGTTGTCTATCTTTGATCTATTATAAACAAAAGATGGATCGGTGGAAAGTGATTTTTGATTTTTGTTGTTTCCTAAATTAAAAGCTCAAAAGTCAAAACATTGTTGTTGTTTCCTAAATTAAAAGCTCAAAAGTCAAAACATTGTCTTATATTATATAGCCTGGTTGGTGTGAGGCTTCGGTGTATATGTAGGATAGGACATCTGAATTGACATAGGAATCTTAAAGCATATTTAGAATTATGATTAAGAAATTATGCTTTTAAATAAAATGAAATTTTTGTCAAAAATATGTTTTAATTATTTTTAGAGTAAAAAAAAAAAATAAATAAATAAAATTAAAAAAGTACTTTCTTTTGATTGGCACTACTTTTTAGCTATTAAAAATAATTTTTAAGCTATAAAACGCAATTCCAAACATATTTTTTTTAGTATAAACAATTTTTCTGTCATTAGAGAGTAGTCATACTCATGTTGTCATGGATGGCATCAAGCTGAGGTGAGACAAAGCTTAGATTTTTGAAGGAGCTCAGGAGCCTTGTTAATGTTTTTGAATATTCCTAAAATTTCTTTTGGTAAATATTGTGCTACTTTTGCACATTTGATTACTGATATCATTTCAGATGCTTAAAAAGGACATTGATATGAGATGAATCATTGATTTCCTCACTTATTTAGTAGTGTTAGTATTTAACATTTTTTTCTTCCTTCAATGGTACCTACTACATATCTAGAATTTAGGTTGTCGGTAGGACAGACATCAAAAAGTGGATGAGGCCCTATATATAGCTCCAACAAGCTACGCTAATCATAGGTAGAACCAAAAAAGGGTAAATAAATATTTTCTTTGAGAAGTAATAGGCACAGGACAAAATTTGACAAGTAGAAATTTTAGAATTTAAAGCTATATATTGAAAATGAAATTACAGCATTTATTTTGGAGGTGATGTTACTTCTCATGTAAGTCATATTCATCTCAAAACAATCTAAAACTCTCTTTTTCTTTACCTTTCTGACCAGGGAGAGAAGGGCATTCATGGCATCCCCTATTTTGATCTCTTGCAAGTTTGCTCAAAATATTCATACCTATTCACTTCAAGGAGCTACTCACTTGCGCTCGGGAGTATTTTTTTTTTTTTTTTTTTTTTTTCTGAGTACATAAGCAAACAAAGCAGAAAACCAACAAGAAAACTAAGCAAGCCTAGGACAAAAAACCGAAGGAGGGTCCTTCCTGCTAATTATAGGAACTGAAAGAAGAGGAGGATAAATGAGAATGTGGCCAGAAAAGGATCTAATTGCGGCCCAGCGTGCCACAAAGTGGACACAGAAGTTTGCACTTTTATTGACTTTGATAGCATTCTTAAAATAGAAAGTTGGAATGATACCAAGAGTGTCTAAGATGAAGGGAGAGATGCACCAGTCTTGAGGGATGCTAGGATGCTAAAGAGCAAAAATGACGAATTGCGAGTCACTTTCCGAAATAAAGTTTTCAAGATTGAGAGAAAGAGCAAGTGTCACAGCAAGGGCTTCACCATAATTTGGCTGACAAGGAGGGCTAATATTAAAAATTATTTTGATAATGTGTCCCTTGTGGTTTCGACAAACAAGTGCTTGTGCAAAGAAAGAATCTCGAATAGCAGTATCAAAGTTGATTTTGAACCAAGTGGGAGGGGAAGGTAACCAGTATTCCAAATGGTTAGATAAAAACAAAAGTAAACTCATAAAAAAATATGAACTGCAATTCCTTAGTGGGTTAGATACAAAGTAAACTCATAAAAAAAAAATGTTTAAAAAAGAAAAAAGAAAAACAAAAAATTGATTTTAAGGCAAGAACATATAGCCTGGAAAGAAAAAATATCAATTCCCCGAAAATGCTTGGCTATTTGGCTAAAACCATATGTTATTGTAGTGATTTGGTCCCCGAAAATATTGCGTATCTAATTCACAACTGTATGTAACTTTCAAATTTAATGTTAACAATTGCATTTAACAACCCAATATAATGTCATAAAATTTATCATAACTTTGTGACTTTGGCTGCCGCCAAGTAGCATGACCCACTTAGAGTATGTTTGAGATTGTGTTTAAGAAATATAGCTTTTAAGTCAAAAACCGCTTTTAGGCAAAAGTTTTATTTTTAAGCTTTTGCCAAAACTGCGTTTTGGCAATTTTTAGGCTTTTTGAACCCCTTAAAAGAGCTTTTAAATTTTTTACCAAATGAATACTTTTTCTTCAAACGAACTTTTTGAGTGTTAAACGTATTTTTAGGTATCTTAAACGCAATTCTAAACAGGCCCTTAAGAGTTAAGATAGTAGAGACGTGGATGGACATAAATCCAGCTTTCTCATTACTTGAGCACTTTGGAATCAAGCATAGCGTTAACTATTCTACTTTCTTGGAAACTTAAAACATACCTATTTTGGAAGAACCTCTTTGTGAGCTATAAGGGAGAGAACCACATTCCACACAAGAGCAATGAAATTAGCATCAAGGACCTGAAACTGCTGGGGGACAAATCGGAAGTTGAGAAATTGGAAAGGTATCCACAACTTCCAATTTGCTAGAACACCAGAAAACCACTCCTACAAAATGAAAGACAAGTTAAGAAACGAAAGAAAATAGTAAGAATCCTGGCAATGCACTCATTTCTAAAGCTCATAGAAAATAGTAGGAGCAAAGAGGAACTGCAACAATACTCCCTCGCATTCAGAGACATAATAACATGCTGCTAAGTGGCTTTGCAATTTCTTTTATGTAATTTGAGAGATAAATTACATATTTCCTCCTCATTCCCTTTGCCTTCACTCTTCATGCTCTGAGTATCTGGAAAATGCTTTGGTTTTTCATCTTTTATAGAGAAAACTGCAACTCTAGGCCTGAGAAAATTAATTGTTTATTATATATTAAAGAAAAAAAAAAGATTTGCCGGAATATATGGTGTCATTGGAGAACTTGGCCAGTATCGAGCCCTGGACTTTCTGTCAAGCCTTTGTCGACTCGTGGATCTCCAAAACTTTTGCCCAGGATACCGAGACGCTGACGAAGGCTCTCCAGAAGTCACTCAACCCTAACGCTCTTAGAGCCAACGCCATCTCTCCCTTGTTCAACTTCGTCAACTCCGACACGGTGCCCACCATGTTACGAGAATGGAGTTTTATGCGGAACAATTATTAATTTTAAAATATATTAAAATATATGATACGGTAGGATATTTTATTGTGTTTATTTTTATTTGATATTCTCTTTATTTTATTCCATGTAAGAGTCTTGATAACTCAGCCTTAGTTTATATTCCAATAAGAGCTGATGACTCAATCCTATAAAATATTGTAATAGTTTGCCTATTTAAAGGCCATTACATTATGAATAGAGTAACCAGAAAATTAATCCAAACTTTATGTTTGAAAATGTTTTAGGTTTCTTTCAACGAATCTAAAGGGTCTAGGTTCCCTCAAAACCTAACAATCTATCTCGTTACGTGTATGTAAAAGCATTCACATAACATTGGTATTAGAGCAGTCGGGTTGATTGTTTTCTATAGCAATCAACGATCCATGGAGTATTCACGTCTTGATCGACTTGAACAACAATTTGCTAGTCTCAAAACTATGTTTGAAGGCTTGATAAGCTTTCTCTCAAAGAAGGGGTTTGATGTGAAAAAAAAAATGAAGTCATCGTTCCGCCACGTTGAAGCCCCAATTCCACAACTCAATCTCACTTCCACCCAATTCCGCCACCATCCAATCGCGCCAATGGAGCAGAAAAAGGCAGCAACCCCAACCGCAGATATGCATCTTTTTGCCATCATAGTTCAACACTGCCCCATTGATGTACAAATTTAATTGTATTCGCAAGCGCACGAGTTGTGTGTAGTAAAGTGTGTGCAAGTGCGAGGTTGAATCCACAGGGAGACGTGTTTGCAAAAATTAATTTTCTAGTTTAACCTAATTTTATCTTAACCTAGTTCCAATTTTAGTAATTGTGTTGTGCAAAATCATAAACTAAACTAAACAATTTGAGAATAAGTAATGTCAAATTACTAAGGTTTCTGAATCCCCCTCGCCAAATCAAACAACATGTCTTGCATTTTATGCATACAATATTCAATCCAAATACATTGTTCAAAAGTTGTAAACATGCAAATGATTTAATGAAATCATTCAATGAATCCATCGGTTAAAAGAATCACAACGAATATTTAATTGAGATCAAATCATCCACTGTATCCGTAGATCACAATGGAGATTAGTCTCAATCCAATCATTCGATGTACCCCCAGATGAAACACAACGAATATTAAATTAAGCATGAGTATATGACCAACATTTAATCAATTAAACTTAATTAAACTGTTGAATTGGCTTTTGAACAACACTATATTACCAACATTTAATCAATTAAACTTAATCAAACTGTTGAATTGGCTTGTGAACAACACTTTCATAAAATAGTCTCATTGTATGTACAAAACAACAAGACATGTATGTTTATCAATGACGAGGCTTCATCTTTAACCTTAGTTGAAGGTTTTAGCCTCTCATGATAGCAAAAACAACAAACAATTGAATTGACATCATGAGAAAAATAAAACTTACAATGGAAAATGAAGCACAAGCTTCCGGACGACAATACGTCGTATTTTAGCTTTAAACGGCGCCTCCCAATGTGTGTTTACAAGACAAAAACGTTGTATATAAATAATAAAAACTAGGGTTCAGCGCTGCCAGGTCAACATGAGTGCACTCGATCGCACTTGAGGTGCGCTCGAGTGCACTCGGCTCTTCAGGGCTCCTGCGGCGCAGCACTTAAGTGATGCATGCTAGGGCTGACGTGGTCGTGCGCTCGAGCGTACTTCAAGGGATCTTCAATCTTTTGCTAATTTCCACCCCCAAACCGCAGTTTTCTATTAATGACCTGCATCACGCCACAACAACACCAAAACTAACAAAAAACATCAGAAATTAACATAGCTAAGAGCTTAACAAACATAAGTTAAGGGGCCCAAATATATAATATTTGACACTCATCAAATACCCTCAAACTTACATTTTGCTAGTCCCTTAGCAAAACAGAATGAAAACAAGAAACATGAGTCCGCTGTCGTGGGAGAAACGATTGCATTTAGCATATGCAACAAGCCTTTTAAACCCTTAGGCATCCCTAGAAGATGAGTGAAGTCTCGTGAGGGTTTAACAGTAATGATACTCACAAACATTTATGCATTATGTTATTTGACAAACAAGGACTTCCACACAAACATATAGTTTTTAACATCATGAGCAGGTTTATCACAGTGAACACTACAAACACATCATCAAGACAACCACAAATCATTCAACTCAAAGATGAAAATTTGAGACAACACATGTTCCAATAAGTGCAATGTGAGACTAACATATGATCATGAGGCTTCAACTTATTCTCAAACTTGGGTGTACCTTAAAAGTGATTGGAATTCGCTTAAATGAAACAACCAAGGCTTAAAATTTATTTATTTATTTTTATTTTATTTATTTTATTTTATTTTTGTGTGTAGGCTGTGCAATGCTTAGCTTCCTTAAGCTTTCTAATTGACCTATGTAACGAGTGTTGGGCCAGAGACTCCCAAACCAAATGGTTTTAGGGCACTAGATGTAGAAACATCCGTAAGGGCTTAATTACTCAAGTCAACTAGGTTACGAAGCCAAACTAGCCATACAACCAACCAGGTTAGGTTTCTCTCATTTTTTTACGCGAACACTGAATGCTTTGTGAGGTATGAGGTCCGGTTACTCAATAAGAAGCTCAAACTGATTTTGTTTTGTTTTGTTTATTTATTTATTTTGTTTTGTTTTTTTTTTTTTCAAGCCAAAGTTTCATCACACGTCATCATACCAATCTCAAAATACACCCTAATCAAGTCAAATCTTATACCTCACTGATTCTATTCTAGTGTGCTCATGGTGATAAACTCAAACGTGTGAAATCTCTCTAATCCAACAATGAGTCAAAAGACTTAGATTCCCAATGACATTCTGTGTTTAGAATGCTAAACAGACCAATGGCATGCAAACCACATAATAGGTGTTACCCTTGATTAATCAATAACATAGCAAATTATTTTTTATTTATTTATTTTTTTTTAACAAAACAACACAAATAATCAAGGAAAAAGACAGAGAAATATCTACCCCACCTCAAAAAAAATGACACATTGTCCCTAATGGGTCCAGAGATACAATACCAGGTGAGCGGCACGAGTCAATTGTTGGAACGTAGGAAAACGCTCCCCAAAACTTGAATGGCAGACACTTGCCCTAAAAAACACAACAGAAACAAACAAACAAGATCAAATGGTAAGGAAAGAATTAGGGTTGCCTCCCAAAAGCGCTAAGTTTTAAGTCTTCAGCCAGACTCTCCACAAAAGACGACAATCACTCAAGATAACTCGAATCCTCCAATAATGTTGTCTCGATCTCCTTACTCCTCAACTCTAAGAATGGTTTTAATCTCTGCCCATTCACCTTGAAGGTGTTACCATTCTTAGGATCCTCAATCTCGATGGCCCCATGAGGAAAAATTGACCGAACGATAAATGGGCCTGTCCACCGAGATTTCAACTTGCCTGGGAAAAGATGCAGCCGTGAATTGTAAAGGACTCTCTCACCCGGCTCAAAATACCGTCTCAATATGCACTGGTCATGAGCCTTCTTCATCTGTGCCTTGTACAACCATGCAGAATCATAAGTATCATTCCGCAACTCCTCCAATTCATTGAGTTGGAGCTTCCTTTGTGAGCCAGCCTTCAAAAGATTGAAGTTTAGCTGTTTGATGGCCCAATATGCTCTATGCTCCAACTCCACGGGAAGATGGCATGCTTTCCCGTACACAAGCCGATAGGGTGACATCCCAATCGGGGTCTTGAAAGCTGTCCTATATGCCCACAGTGCATCACTCAATCGTAGAGACCAATCTTTTCTGTTGGGGTTTACTGTCTTTTCCAAAATATGCTTAATCTCTCGATTAGAAACTTCAACATATCCACTCGTTTGTGGGTGATACGGGGTGGCAACCTTATGTGTGATGAAATACTTCTTCATCAACTGCTCAAAAATCCGATTGCAAAAATGCTTGTCGTCATCACTTATAATTGCTCGAGGCGTACCAAAATGAGCAAAGATAGTGTCTCTCAAAAACTAACCACCACTCTGTGGTCATTAGTCTTGCATGCAACTGCCTCCACCCATTTGGACACATAGTCCACAACAACCAAGATGTACAGATAGCCAAAGGAGTTCGGGAAAGGTCCCATGAAATCGATGCCCCATACATCAAAAATCTCAACGATCAAAATGGGACTGAGGGGCATCATATTCCTCCTGGAGATACTCTCGAGCTTCTGACAACGCTCACAAGATATGCAATAAGCATGGGCGTCTTTAAAAAGGGTAGGCCAATAGAATCCACACAGCAAAATCTTGGCAGCAGTCTTCTTAGCACTGAAATGGCCGCCACAAGCACGATCATGACAACAGGAGATGACATTGGATTGGTCATGC
>NC_081549.1:10095453-10106629 GCF_901000735.1 Corylus avellana
GAAAAAGTGCTTTACCATGGACAAAAATTTGGACCTATCTTGTCGCCCCCACTGCTGAGGCAATTGGCCGATGACGAGATAGTTCACTATGTCAGCAAACCATGGTGTGGGCTCATGAGCAATGTGCATAAAGTGCTCATCAGGGAAAGTCTCCGAAATGGGGTTGGCGTCCTCGGTGTAATCCACAGTCAATCTAGACAAATGATCCACCACCACATTTTTGGAACCCTTCTTGTCCCGAATTTCTATGTCAAACTTCTGAAGTAGCAAAATCCATCAGATCAGACGAGATTTAGCATCTTTTTTGGAAAAAAGATACTTCAATGCTGCGTGATCCGAAAAGATGATGACTTTAGATCCTAGCAAATAGGATCTAAACTTGTCTAGTGCAAAAATGACTACCAACAACTCCTTCTCTGTGGTGGAGTAGTTGAGTTGTGCATCGTTCAGAGTCCTGCTCGCATAGTAAATGACATGGGGGAGTCTATCAACACGCTGCCCAAAACAGCTCCAACTGCATAATCCGTTGTGTCACACATGATCTCAAAAGGTACACCCCAGTTGGGTGGCTGAATAATAGGTGTGGACGTCAGAATGCTCTTAAAGTCCCCAAATGCTCTCTTGCAATCCTCATCGAATACAAATGGGGCATCCTTCACCAACAACTTGCACAAGGGCCTAGCAATCTTGCTAAAGTCCTAGATAAACCGCCTGTAGAATCCTGCATGACCCAGAAAAGAACGAACCTCCTTCACTGTACGTAGGGGTGGAAGGTTGGAAATCAGATCCACCTTTGCTTTATCAACCTCTATCCCCCTCTGAGATATGACGTGCCCCAATACAATACTTTGCTTGACCATAAAATGGCACTTCTCCCAATTGAGCACCAGGTTCTTCTCCTTGCACCGTACTAATACCAAAGTCAGGCAAAACACTCATCAAAGTATGAACCGAAGACAGAGAAGTCGTCCATAAAAATCTCTAAGAAACTCTCTACCATGTCAGAAAAAATACTTATCATGCACCGCTAAAAAGTAGCGGGTGCGTTGCATAACCCAAGGGCATGCGACGGTAGGCGAAAGTCCCAAAAGGACAGCTAAACGTCATCTTCTCCTGATCTTCAGGGTCCATAGGGACCTGGTTATATCCAGAATAACCATCCAAAAAATAATAGTACTCATGCCCAGCCAAGCGCTCCACCATTTGATCAATAAATGGATGCGGGAAATGATCCTTTATGGTGGCAGCATTCAACTTCCGGTAGTCTATGAATACTCTCCATCCTGATTGAATACGAGTTGGGACCAACTCATCGTCCTTGTTCTTCACTACCGTCAATCCAGCCCGCTTGGGCACAACATGAATCGGGCTCACCCACTTGCTATCAGAGATGGGATAAATGATCCCTGCATCCAACAACTTTATCACTTCAGTCCTCACCACCTCTTGCATAGCTGGGTTAAGCCTCCTTTGTGGCCCCCTCGATGGCTTGGCATTCTCCTCCAAATGTATCTTATGCATCACCATCGAGGGACTGATCCCCTTAATATCCTCAATAGTCTAGCCGATAGCTTCTTTGTGTTCTCTTAAAACCTCCAATAATTTCTCCTCTTGAGCATCGATCAAATCTGAAGCTATAATCACAGGTAAAGAATCTGCTGGACCCAGGAACTTATACTTGAGAGTGTCCGGTAGAGGTTTAAGTTCCTTCTTGGGGGGATCAGGTACTGCTGTCTCCTCCTTCTCACTGCTCACCAGAGGAGCAGTCTCCAAAATTGCATCTGCTTGCTCAAGCAGCTTGTCCAAGTCCAAATCTTCTCCGAACTGAGCAAAGCATGCCTCCAGGGGGTCTTCTATGCTTGATTCTTCAACAACATCCTCAATGATCTCCTCTGTCAAGCATACCTATTACATTTCTTCATATTCCAATGTTTGCTTTCTAATATGGAAAATATTAAGCTCCACTGTCATATTTCGAAAGGAAATCTTCATCACCCCCGTCCTACAATTGATTAGAGCGTTAGCCGTAGCTAGAAATGGTCGCCCTAAGATCACCGGTATTTGACTCCCCACATTTGGAACCGGCTCCGTGTCAAGCACAATAAAATCCATGGGGAAATAAAACTTATCCACCTTAATCAAGACATCCTCTATTATTCCCCGTGGAACCTTCACTGACCTGTCAGCTAATTGCAGTGTCATGGAAGTGGGCCTCAACTCTCCTAGCCCCAACTGCACATAAACTGAGTAAGGCAACAAATTTACACTTGCTCCAAGATCCACTAATGCCCTCTCAATTTGGCTGACTCCTATCATGCAAGAAATAGTAGGACATCCGGGGTCCTTGTACTTGAGGGGCAACTTGCATTGCAGGATTGAACTAACCTGCTCGGTCTGGAATGCCTTCTTCGAAACATTCGTCCTCCTCTTCACTGCAATCAAGTCCTTTAAGAACTTGGCATATGAAGGTACTTGTTGGATGGCGTCCAAAAATGGGATATTGATTTGGACCTGCTTGAACACCTCTAGAATGTCCTCAAACTTCCTTCCTTTCTTGGGTGCTTGCAACCTTTCAGGGTAAGGTGCTTTCGGCATAAATGACCTAGGAAGGTCCTCAATAATGGGTGTGCTGTAGATGGTTCGGCATCTCTCTTCTCTTTGTTGCCACTCTTTTCCCTTTCTTGCCCCGCAGGGTCTTCTTCTCGCTCAACCACCTGATTGTCCACTTGCCTCCCTGACCTCAGTGTGACAATCGCTTGCACATGTTCTTGCTCGTGTGCAGAACTCGAGGAATTTCCAACCATATAATGTCTTTTTGGGTTGGTCACGGGCTGACTGGGCAACTTCCCCTTTTCTCTCTCACCCAAGTGATTGGCGATCTGTTCAATCTGACTTTCCATCTTCGCAATTGCTTGGGTGTTAACCATGGTGGTATTCTTCACTTCATCTATCGCTTGGGTGTTTGCCATGGTGGAGTTCTTGAGCTCTTGTATGGCCTGGCTATTTGATTGTATGAATGCTTCATTGTTTCTTCCAACGATGATTGTGACGAAGATGCAGGAAGTTGCGCTGGTTGAGCCGAACAACCATGATTTTGAGCATGTGTGGGAAATCCTTGGTTCATTGGTTGGCTCTGCTTCCATGAGAAATTAGGGTGGTTTCGCCACCTTGGATTGTATATCTCCGAATATGGTCCGCTTGCTTGCTTCCTAAAGTCGTTGAAGGTGTTCACTTGTTCCATGGAGCACTCGGCAAAAGCCGGTGAAAATGGACAACTCTGTGCTAAGTGCATAGGATTAGCACAGATTGAACAACCATCAACATTGAATGTGTTGGCAGCATTAACAGATTGACCCACTGCAAGAGCTTCAACCTTCTTGGTCTGGCATCTATCTTTATCCTCAAATCAGTGTTCTCCTTAACCTCATAGATGCCACCTTTCTTGGGGATATGGGTAGATTTATCCCGACAACTTGAAAAATCCCACTGCTGTGAGCTGTCGGACAACTTGTCTAATGCCTTATATGCTGCATCCCCTGTCAAACTTAAGAATGCTCTTCCATTCATTGACTCGATCATACGACGGTTGGATTGGGTTAATCCTTGGTAGAAAAACTGAACGAGTCTCCACTTCTCATAACCATGTGGAGGGCATCTTATCAACAACTCCTTAACTCTTTCCCAACACTCCAAAAATTTCTCGTCCTCCTCCTGTGTGAAGGAACTTATTTCCTTTCTGCATTCATTGACCTTCGACATTGGGAAATACTTGTTATAGAACTTGCTTAACAAGCTTTCCCAAGATGTAATGGACCCGAGTGTGTTGGAGTCCAACCATGCCCTGGCTTTTTCTTGCAGAGAGAAAGGAAATAATCTGAGAGGGACAGACTCTTCAGAGAAATTTTGAAATTTGAAAGTGGCGCATATGTCCTTGAATTTCTTTACATGACTGTAAGGATTTTCAAGTTCTAAGCCATGGAACGGTGGTAGGAGTTGGATGACATGAGGTTTCAAATCAAAATGAGTAGCATTGGTTGGTGGCAACACTATGCACGAATGGGATGTAGTGAAGTTCACTGGTGCGAACAACTCCCTAAGTGACGTAGTGAAGTCCACATTCCAAGCTCTAGCTTGCTCAGGATTTCCAGCTCTAGCATCCTCATGCTCAACCTATGTTGCTCTATATTTTGGGGTATGTTATCTTGTTGGTCTCCCATTTCTCCTCTATTCCCACTCTCAACAGGTGCTCTTCGAGTTCTCCTAAGAATTCTATCAATGTCGGGGTCTAAGGGTATCAATTCTAGGTTCAAGGATCTCCGACCAAGCATGCACCAAACACGAATGCTCAAATAAACTAGCTAAATAACAACGAAGTATTCACAAAAGAAAGAATAAACAAAAGAATTTGCAGAACAAAACAAAAAAAAGGAAAAAAAAATTTCACTTAGCTGCTTCTGGTATGCTGATGCTGCCAGCGGAGATGTGTTCGCTGCAAGAATTTCTGATCGAGCGTGAATGTGTGCCCTCTGGGAGTGCGCTCGATCGTCACAGAGGTGCGATCGAGTGTATACGTGCTTTGAATGCAAGCGCAGAGTGGCAAGCGCAGGTACGCTTGCTCGCTGTAATAGGCCCGAGTGCGATAGAGCGTAGATGAGCTGCGCTCGATCACTCTGGCAGTGACTGAATTTCGCCAAACTGCACAAAACATAGAAACACAACTCTTTTTTTTTTTTTTAGATCAATACAGAAAACAAAATAAATAAAATCAAAACCTACCTAAACTAGTAGAAAAATAAAATTAATTCAAACAAAAAGAATCAATTTTTACAAAATCAAACGCATCCCCTGCAACGGCGCCAAAATTTGATGTACAAATTTAATTGTACTCGCAAGCGCACGAGTCGTGTGCAGTAAAGTGTGTGCAAGTGCGAGGTCGAATCCACAGGGAGATGTGTTTGCAAAAATTAATTTTCTAGTTTAACCTAATTTTATCTTAACCTAGTTTCAATTTTTGTAATTGTGTCGTGCAAAATCATAAACTAAACTAAACAATTTGAGAATAAGTAATGTCAAATTACTAAGGTTTCCGAATCCCCCTCGCCAAATCAAACAACATGTCTTGCATTTTATGCATACAATATTCAATCCAAATACATTGTTCAAAAGTTGTAAACATGCAAATGAAATCATTCGATGAATCCATCCGTTAAAAGAATCACAACGAATATTTAATTGAGATCAAATCATCCACTGTATCCGTAGATCACAATGGATATTAGTCTCAATCCAATCATTCGATGTACCCCCAGACAAAACACAACGAATATTAAATTAAGCATGAGTATATTACCAACATTTAATCAATTAAGCTTAATTAAACTGTTGAATTGGCTTTTGAACAACACTATATTACCAACATTTAATCATTTAAACTTAATCAAACTGTTGAATTGGCTTTTGAACAACGCTTTCATAAAATAGTCTCATAGTATGTACAAAACGACAAGACATGTATGTTTATCAATGACGAGGCTTCATCTTCAACCTTAGTTGAAGGTTTTAGCCTCTCATGATAACAAAAACAACAAACAATTGAATTGACATCATGAGAAAAATAAAGCTTACAAAGGAAAACGAAGCACAAGCTTTCGGACGACAATACGTCGTATTTTAGCTTAAAACGGCGCCTCCTAATGTGTGTTTACAAGAGAAAAACGTTGTATATAAATAATAAAAACTAGGGTTTAGCGCTGCCAGGTTAGCGTGAGTGCGCTCGATTGCACTCGAGGTGCGCTCGAGCGCACTCGGCTCTTCAGGGCTCTTGCTGCGCAGCACTTAAGCGATGCATGCTGGGGCTGACGTGGTCGTGCGCTCGAGCGCACTTCCAGGGATCTTCAATTCTTTTGCTTATTTCTACCCTCAAACCGCAGTTTTCTCTTGATGACCTGCAACACGCCACAACACCAAAACTAACAAAAAACATCAAAAATTAACACAGCTAAGAGCTTAACAAACATAAGTTAAAGGGCCCAAATATACAATATTTGGCACTCATCACCCATCTCAACTGTGTCTCCACTGAAATCGCCACTTTGTCTTGGTCATCTCTCGCTAAATCATGGCTCACCCAAATGAGAAGAAAAAAGGGCTTAGATATTACTTGGTTCCGAAAGAGAAAAAGAAAAAAAAAAAAAAAATAGTGTACGTGTATGACATTATGCCCAAGTCTAGATGGAAGGATAAAAATGGCCTCAAGGGGAAATTTGAGAGTTCGTGGAATTGACAAAAAAAAAAAAAAAAAATGAAGTTGATTAAAGGGAGAAAATTCATGGTTATAGTAATATTTTATTATTTATAATTGTTAAGTATTATTGACCTGGTAGATCTACAGATGTGTTTTTAAGACAGATTATTTCAAGAACAAGATTTTCAGGACCTTAAGAACAAGGTCATCTTCAAGGGAAAATGAATGTTACGAGAATCAAGTTTTATGCAGAATGATTATTAATAGTGGGATATATTAAAATATATGATACAGTAGAAAATTTTATTGTGTTTATTTTTATTTGATACTGTCTTTATTTATTTTCATGTAAGAGTCTTGATGACTCAGCTCTAGTTTATATTCTAATAAAAGCAGATAACTCAGTCCTAGAAATATTGTAATAGTTTGCCTATTTAAAGACTATTATGTTATAAATAAAGCAGAAAATTATTCAAAACCTTGTGTTTGAAAATGTTTTAGGTTCCCTAGCCTTCAACGAATCTAAAGAGTTTAAGTCCCCTCAAAACCTAAGAATCTATCCCGTTATGTGTATGTAAAAGCATTCACGTAACATTGATATCATAGTTAAGTTCGATGGCAGATCAAAGAATGGATCGTTTGGAGTAACAAATTAATCATCTTGAAAACATGATTAAATGTGCGATAACAAAGTTGGAAGAAGCTAATGGCAAATTGGATGGAGTCCTCAAGGAACCACAGAAGGTACTATTACCACATCTCATACCTCTGCAACCTATATCTGACCCGTCACCCAACACCCATCCCGTCGCACCACTACTGTTTTTGACCAACCCATCAGGCCAAACATTGTCCAAAATCCAGCTACTGGTAACACTGAATTTGTGTGATTTTTCACACCAGGAAAACCTATCACTACCAGAAACCTAAACACCCAAAACCCCACCAAAAAGACAACAAACCAAAAATACCCTCACACCCGTCAACATGCAAGTCTCACACAAATCACATCCCAAGGCACATTATTCCAACCCCATCACAATCCAAGAACCCCTACCATGTGTGTCGCCATGGCTGCACAAAGTTGCGCACACATTCACAAGCTGCTGATCAAGACGCCGCTGGCACCACCACAAGCTCAAATTGAGGAGTCCCACTATCATCGTGTACCGCCTCTTCCGAAAGAAGAACCACTAGGTGAACGTCACCCTAGAAAGAGAATAAGGAGTTGGCATCTACTATCAAAGGAAAGGGAGTTTAAAAAAAAAAAAAAAAAAGAAAAAAAAAAAAGGAAAAGACGCCGGCTTAAACAAAGGAGAGTCACGGACGCTTGTGCACAATTTTGGAATGAATTAAGGAGATAATGGGTTCAAGATTTGGATGGAATTGGAAAAAAGGTTGGGAAAAAAAAAAAGTAAAGAAAGGGGTGTCAACGTGTGTGGAAGTCGACGAAAATACAAAAAGAAGAGAAAAAGAAAAATTGATGAGAAGTAGAGTAATAGAAGGCTGATCGCATTCATGGGAACAAAGCCTTGGCCAAATAATATTTTATTATTTGTTATTTTTAATAATTGAGTTTTTTATCTACAGATGTTGTTCCAAGAGCATGATTATTTCAAGCACAAGATTTTAGGACCTCTTCAAGGAGAAAGGAATGTTATGAGAATGAAGTTTTATGCTGAACAATTATTAATATTAGAATATATTAAAATATATGATACGGTAGGATATTTTATTGTGTTTATTTTTATTTGATATTGTTTTTATTTTATTCCATGTAAGAGTTAGATGACTCGGCCCTAGTTTATATTCCAATAAGAGTTGATGACTCAGCCCTAGAAAATATTGTAATAGTTTGCCTATTTAGAGGCCATTATGTTATGAATAAATTAGAAAATTAATCAAAACCTTAAGCTTGAAAAGGTTTTAGGTTTCCTTCAATTAATCTATAGGGTTTAGGTTCCCTTAAAACTTAACAATCTATTTCGTTACGTGTATGTAAAAGCATTCATGTAACACACCAGCCCAACCGTTTCGGGTCTCTCGTGTGGGTCAGACCCCGACATGGCGCCCAAGCACCAGCAGAGCAGGATCTCGATGGCTGGAGGGAAGGTTTCATAGAGGAAGTTGTGCGCTTCAAAGCGGTCCCAGACGACCTTCATCACGGCGGACCCGTCCAATTTGCGACAGATGGTGTAGCAGGTGACGGGCGTGAGATTTAGAAACTTGCCGGTGCCGGTGGTGCCAATCCTGAAGCCGGAGCCGCAGAGACCTGGAACCCGGTTGCAAGGGGCTGGATTAGGGGTGGAAAGACGAGTGCACTAACCTTTACCGCTAACCGCTTTTGAAGGTGGTTAGCAAAACCTGCTAACTACCTAGGTGGTTACGATTAGCGGTTTTAGGTTTCTTTGAAACCGCTAACTGCTAACCGTCTATATATAAAAAAAAATATATGAAATGAAGTCGTTTTTGTGTTTAAAAATTTTAAGTATATATAAAAATCTAGAAACAATCTCATATGTAGTATGATATTATCGTATTACAATATAAACGACATCATTTTGGTTTTTTTTTTTTTTTTTTTTTTTTAAAAAAAATTTAAATTTTTCTTTTAAGAAGTGATTAGCGGTTAATAGAGTTACTAACCGCTAACCGACGGTTAACCACCTAGGCGGTTAGCGGAGACAATTAGTGAATTTTACTAACTACCTAGGCGGTTACGGTTAACGGTTTTAGCTAATAATTGCTATATGCATTTTGACCCTTAGACTGGATGCTTGCCAACCCTGGACACGTTGGCTTTTTTGCTGGATCATCACCAGCAGCAGTTGGTGGGACCCAACTCGGCGGCTGGAGGTGTTACTGGGGTTTCTGAGCAAGGCCCTCCCTCCTTTGGGCCCAGCATGGGCGTCGATGGCGGTGGCTTCGCTTTTGACGCTTTTTCCAGCTTTCCCACTTTAGAGTCTTGGAAGGTCATGTGATACTTGCAGGAAGATATATCTTTTTTTTTTTTTTTTAAAAAAAAAGAATATTTTGGGACCCAGTACTGATAGCTTAGTATTGGAGGGGGTTGGATCTGTTTATAATTTTGTTGGATAGTTTATTTTTCGTCTCATTAGAGGTGTAGAAGTGCAGTAGTGGTGATATGGTATGTGTTCTTATTATTGTTCATTATATAATATTTATGCATCTCCTATTTCTGCAGTCTATAATGTGCCCATCTTTTAATTTTTATCTCAAATTCCATAGGAATAATTCTTGTCTCATGTCTCACGTATGATGTATGATGTATGATGTCTGACATTAACGCAGGTGGGTTGAATCTTGGAATCCCACATGAACATGTTTTTTCTTGGGGACACAAAAAAAGAAAAAGAAAAAGAAAAAAAAGAAATCTAATATGTATTGAAAAATAAAAATAATCCATTTGTGATTTTGTGGAAGATATTTATTTAAGAAGATAAAATGAAGTATTTGGGTACTCCAAATGGCAACGGCAATGGCAAACTCCACTAGATCTTTCTGACTTGACTTGTTCACTAAACCAACCAGCAAGTGCAAGTCTTTGTAGAGATTATTAGATTAATAAACCATTTAGCTATAAAATGTGCTAATATACATCTTTGCACATCAGAGATGGAGCCAAAAATTATTATGGGCATGCAGCGTCATATGCCAATTTTTTCTTTTTTTTTGGGACCAGTACCTTATGATTTTTTTTTACCTTAATTTTTTTCTTTTTTTTTTAAGGAATTGAGGGAAGGGGGCCATGGCCTATGCTAGTGCCCCCTCCCTCCGTCCGTGTCTACATCCATCTATTTCGTAAATCAATCATCAAGTTTGTGAGATATATATATATATATTCCTCTTTAGTGTTCGTGGGATCTATATGGTTGATTTGCAGCGTACAAAAAATGCAAAAAAACAATATATATTTTTCTTTAGCTTTTGTGGGATCTATATGGTTTTTTTATTTTTTATTTATTTATTTTTTTAATTGAATAGGGAAAAAAAGAGTTATAGAGGAGGATTTTTCCCATTTTCGATCAAGATGGAAGAGAGAATGGGAGATCCTTTAGGAATGTTTCCAAAAATGAGATGAGAAGCGGCCCACTTAGCAAGAGCATGTGCATGGAAATTTGAATTACGAAACACTTTCAAAGCATTCCAACTTTAAAAGGAAGATAATCTTAATCTAATATCAGAAACAAAATTAGAAAAATTTCAAGAGGGGAAAAGAGAGGGACTATTTATATGGTTGATTTGTATAAAAAGGGCACGAAAAAAAAAATTATATATTGATGTGCAAAAAAAATGTTCAATATATATATATAGCTAAGAGACCTACCATTTCTCATCGATTCTGCAGGAATTATATCAAATGCTAAAATTTTAAAATAAAAAATAATGAAAGATGAAAAAAATTCTCTTGGGCAAAGTAGTTAGATCATAGTGCAACATAATCACCAAGTAAATTAATATTATCTTTTAATGACTAAAAATACATTAATTGTAGGATGATCTAGTGATATCCATGGTTTGATATTTAATTAAAAAACTTAAAAATCTATCTTAAACTAATTGATATTAAGTCAAAGGTATACCCAAGTCAAAAGTCTTGTAATGGAGCATTCCCAGCAGCTTCCCTGTCATATTCCCTAAGTTTAGGGAACCAAACTACTTTTTGCTTCCTTATCTACATACACTCCACAATAGCTTCCCTTTATCGTTCCCTATATTAATTAAATATTATTTTTTACTTTTCTTCATTTTTTTTATTCTTTATTTTTATACTTTTTTAATGATTCTCTTTTAACTAAACCAACCAACAACTATTTTGTCAATTTCATTCTATGATTGTCTTTTTTGTTTTCCTTTTTTTTTTTTTTTTACTTTTTTTTTTTTTTTGTAATGAACCAACAGCTATCTTTT
>NC_081549.1:10106729-10108853 GCF_901000735.1 Corylus avellana
ATTTATAGGGATTATAAGAGACCTAGAAGCCCTAGTAATCCTAAGAAATTCGGAGGTTTATCTCGTAATTCAATTAGGATAAATACAAGTACAAATCGGAATAGGATTCGTCCATATTTGTGTTCTTATATTACGGGACGATTTTGACATAGCAAACGTCCGAATTAGGAAAACCATATTTCACAAATTTTGAGTTAGCTTTCCAATGCTCCTAAATTCATCGCAATCCAATACTTGAACCAAAAGTTATAGTCAAAATACTGAGACATGTGCAGAATTCAAATTTGAATCCAATCCGATTTTTGCTCCAATTAGAGAAATTCCGAATTAATCATTTCCTTAATTTAATTAAACTTAACCGCATCATATAAGTCATCTATTATGATTGATTAGGCTTAATCACATCTTCTGGATCTTCTCAAATTGTGCTTTAAGCCTAAAGCTTCTAGCTTTTTCCCAAATTGCCCTTTAAGCTTGTAGCTTTTTCAAAAATGCTTCATTTTCTTCAAAAACCTATAAAAAGACAAAAACCACAAAAATGAAATAAAACATCGCAAAATAACAAGACAAAGAGATTAACAAATATAAATTAAGGGGTTAAAATATGTATATTTTAGCACTTATTACCCAACCCGCCCAATCCGCCCCGCCTACCCGAAACCCCGCAGATATGGTGACTTGAATCCGAGTAGCGGGTAGGGTTTTTCAAACCCGCTAGGTTCGGGTCGGGTAGCTAAAAAGGCTAAAACCCTCCTGAACTAACCCGTGCCCACCCTTACTTGCTACAAGGTTTCTCACAGTATCAAGTACATGCGGTGGGTCATGCAGTTACCAATGCAGCGCATACTATCGCTAGGATGGCTACTATGGAGGAGCTAGATAGGACCTGGTGGGGTGTCTACCCTGATAGTACCTGCAAGACTATTTTGAGGGAGTTTTCCACTCTTTCTCTTTGATTGATTTATGAAAGTGATCATGAATTTCTACTCAAAAAAATAAAGAAAAATAAAAATATTAACAAATAACTTCAAGCATAAAACACTTAAAATTATTTATACATTTCTCTCACATTGGAACATTTTTTTTTTTTCAACTAAAAAGCGTTATCAAACAAACCAAAACAAAACTCTTCTATTTTGTATGTATTTCTACATTTTAATTCGTTTTGAATTTATTATTGGAAAGCCCACCATTTCTTTGGTTTTAAGGTTGTCTACTCGTAACGTTTTCCTTATTCAAACTGATAAAAAATAAAAAATAAAAAAATAAAAAAAATCTATGTTCTTAATCTAAACAGTTTAAGACTTTGAAAGAAAATTATCATACAAGAACATGATTGAAGTGAAAAAAAAATAAAATAAATTATAAATTATAAATTGTTAGCCAATGAAATCATTTTCCTATAACAATAATAACATTTTGTGATGATTTATATTTGTTCTTCACCATCGTGATCATCAACAAGAAATATTAGGGGAAATTACACACTCTGAAGAGAATTTGCTTCTTCAAAGATTCCCCCGTGGCCGTTGTCATTCTTTTCAATGTCCTGTACGGAATGCGGTCTCTTTCCAATGCTTACGTTATGGCATCCGTCATCGGTTACTTGTTATGCAATTATTCTTCCTTTCTATCCGACGACCAAAAGTACTGTCCATATTTCACGGAGGCCTGTTTCTGTAATTTGCGACACAAAAATACGATCAGTTTCAGGGATCGTCATCAGAGAAAGTCATTTCTTGACTCAAAATCCAGATTTTTTTTTTTTTTTTTTTTTTAAATCTTGTTTTCAAGAAGCAATTTTCCGTTTCAGGCTATTTTTTCTAGGGGTGCAAAGGCTTTTTTAAAATTAGGCTTTTTTTTAGCTTTTTTTGCTTTCTTTAGGGCTTTTTGGACTTTTTTTTACCCTCATTTTTTTTTTCTTCTATTTTTAATATCTTCTTGGGCCCAATTACTATAAAAAGAGCTCATATTGAAAAATCAAAAATATTTGACTCAAAATTTACATTTACTTGTACTTTAAAAAAATTTCCTTAAATATTAAATCATAACCAGTTAACTTTTTTAAAAATAAAAAATAAAAATTCAACACAACATACAAAAAAAAAAAAAGTTCAAAATTCA
>NC_081549.1:10108953-10120712 GCF_901000735.1 Corylus avellana
TTTTACCCTCATTTTTTTTCTTGTATTTTTAATATCTTCTTGGCCCCAATTGCTATAAAAAGAGCTCATATTGAAAAATCAAAAATATTTGACCCAAAATTTACATTTACTTGTACTTTAAAAAAATTTTCTTAAATATTAAATCATAACCGGTTAACTTTTTTAAAAAATAAAAATAAAAATTCAACACAACATACAAAAAAAAGTTCAGAATTCAGACAACTGTCACAACATATAAAAAAAAATATAAAAAAAGTTCAACACAAAGCATATAAAATAAGTTCAAATAAAACATTAAATGATACAAATAAAACATTAAAACTTCATCAATCCTCTCATTTAATCCTCTAGCAAATCCTGTGGACATCAAAAGAAAAAAAGTTATAATATTAAACATAATAATATTAAGGCACAAGCATGTACACATATCAAAACGTGCTTAATATAATTGTATTGTAATTAAAATACTATGACAATTCAAAAAATAATAACCTTTGTTACTAACAAACCTCTAGGCAAAAGATGAAGCAGCACTTAAACTTGAAAGTTGAGTCACATCTATGAATAAATAATATGTTGTTTAATTCAATTGAATCAATTGTGATTATCATTGTACATGAATCATATGATTAACTTGTAGATTTATGACTTATGAGTTATGTCATATTATATATGTATTATTTATTATTATATAATCATATGATTTAATGATCAAGTCATCATGTGATATAATCATATCAATTCTAGTGATAATATATAAATTACTAAAATTATAATGATAATACATTAGTACTTAAATTATGTTTATAAGTAACACATTGGTCATTGTTTAATCCAATGTCAATTACTTAATTTGATATTATACGAATCATATCATCATTGTACATTAATAATATGATTCACTTGAAGTCTTGAATAAAGTATTTGAATTGCCATTGAATCATATGATTAAGTATTGATATTATACATTTATATTATTCATATGCATATATAGACTTATAACATATATAGACTTATAAGTTTATAACATACATTGAAAATAAGTCTCTAGATATTTAATTGTTGTATTAGTATGAATTGGTATACTTATGAGTTATGTCATATTATATATGTATAATTTGTTATTATATAATCAAATGATTTAATGATCAATCTCATTTGATATAATCATATAAATTATAGTGATAATATATTAATACTCAAATTGTGATTTAATTATTTTTTAAAAAAAATTGTGATTTAATGATCAAGTGATTATGTTATATGTATAAATATTTTTATAATTATAATTATAAAAATATATTATATAAAAATGCGGTTAGCGGTTAGTAGTTACGGTTAGTAAACCCAATAACTGCTAACCGCTAACCGCTAGGCGGTTATAGTGGTTAGGCGGTTAGCGGTTAATACGGTTAAGTGGTTAGAGCAATTAACGGTTAGCGGTTAGAGCGATTAGCAGGTGGTTTTTAACTGCCCGCCTTTGCACCCCTAATTTTTCCCATCATTTATTTGCATGTTCAGCTCTATGAAAAAAAAAAAAAAAAAATCAATTTAACAATTAGATAGTTAATTATTTCATTCCAAATTCGAACATCTCAAACACATCCAATCTCATATTAAAACGGGCATTACTTTTTCCTTAAGAAAAAAACAAAACAAAAATAAAAAAAATATGAGGTTTCTTCTTGATAGCATGAATAGTTCGATAGTGGCTTCTAAGGGAAGACTATATTTGATACAGATCACCGATTATTATAAATGCTTTACGGAAACTAGTCACAGAATCATATATATATATATATATATATATATAGACAAAGTTTTTCTCCAAACTGGATTGAAAGAATTTTCTTCAACCTAATCTATAAAAATAACATATGTCTCTTAAACATGTGTGATGCATATGTTTTTTTAATAGTAAGGACAAAGTTTGAATAAATTTAATTAAAACAATATATATATATATATATATATATATATATATAGGAGTTCTAAATATTTGAGGGAAAATCAATAAACAAAATGAGCATATATTTTCGGGTGATGACCCAACCGATCAGTTTTCTCCCACTACTTTTTTTTTTAAGAATAACTTCACTTTATACCCCTACATTATCACGTGATTTGACAAGCTTCCAAATCTCAAAATTTCTCAATTTAAACACTTAAATTTTCAATTACAATCAATTTGAACCCCTACGTCTGATTTTAAATATTAAAAATGAAACAATAACGTTTATACCCCTAACTTTTTTATAAAAATGCAAATTTACCTTTAATTCTAAATTAAAAAATAATAATAATAATAAAGTAAAAAAAAAAAAAAAAAAAGTTGTCTAGCCTTGTGACCCGTGGGTCTAGCCAGACCCACATGGGTCAAAAGACCCGCGTGGAAAGTCCAATACATATTCTCATAAAGAAATTTACTAATCATCAATGAGAATTAGGGAACTCCTAGAGGGGCACTACCATAAGATGACCAGGGGCTCGCACGTTACCAAAAGATGGCCAAGCCCACCTTCCCCCAAAGAGATCAGCAGGATTTCCAGAAGAAAAGTGTCAACAAGCTCATTGGCCAGACCAGATGGGTCGAAAATCCGGTACATGGGCCACAAACCAACATTCAACAGAGGATCCGCTCGAGTGTAGCATTAGCAGGGAAGAACTCATAAGCATGTGATATTCCCCCATGCCAGCTCATGTAATCACAATTAGGGGTGTAAACGAGCCGAGCTTGGGCGAGCTTTGGCTGTCCAGGCTCGGCTCGTTTATTTTTGGGCCAGGAGCTCGAGCTCGAGTCGAGCCTGACTTTGCTGCTCGAGCTCAGCTCGATAGGGTTGAAACCCTGTTCGAGCTCGTCTACTTGCTCTTGCTCGAGCTAGCTCGAGCTCGACTTTTATTATTATTTTTTTTTTTTGTAATTTAAGCGTAACTTGAAGAAATCCGCCCAATATTTTCTGGGCAACCAAACAAAATTCGTTCCAACCATAAAATTAGCCTAACTTTAAGAAATTCGCCCAATATTTTTTGGGCAACCAAACAAAATTCGTTCCAACCATAAAATTAGCCTAACTTTAAGAAATTCGCCCAATATTTTCTGGGCAACCAAACAAACACATCAAACAGCAAGGAATCTCACATTTACAAGGAATCTCGACCCACCCAAAATTGGTCCCAACCATAAAATTAGCCTAACTTTAAGAAATCCGCCCAATATTTTCTGGGCAACCAAACAAACACATCAAACGGCAAAACCCCAAACCACCCACCACCCAAGAAGAAACGGAGAAAAAATAACCCAAAAAGAAAAGAAAAACCCACAAATCTTATCACCTCCTCCGCCTCCGATCCGCGGCGTACTGCGAGAGTGAAACGACCTCCGAGAGCGGCGTGGACAGCGAGGTTGGCAGCTGCAAGTTCCTGGAAACCGGGCACGAGCCGTTCAGCTTCAGCCAGGCGTCGAGGTGTGTGGTTGCTGCGGTGGTGGTGGTGGTTGCTGTTGGGGGCATTGGGAGAGTGGTAGGAGCGGCAACAAAGAAAGGAGGCGAAGAGGATGATGGAGAGTTTGTGAGAGATCTGTCGAGAGAATGGAGAGATCTGATAGAGATTTAGGTTAAATTTGGGTTCTTTAATTTGCAACCGTTGGATTTGGAAAAATAATTAAATTTTAAATATTAACGGTTTGATTTGTTTTACCAAAAAGGTATCCCATGTGGCTGTCTCTACTTAGATCTGGTGTGCTTGTTTAATATGATCCATTGATCATATAAACGTTTTCAACATTTAATATTACTCGTCAGATTAGATCAAACAAGGCAAGCTTACGGTGTCTCTGTTACACCATATACATTCTTCTTAGTAAATGCTTGATAGTTGTCATCTATTAATATCATCCAACGGCTATTAGATCATCAAAACATTTTGGACGGCTACGATTACACTTATATTCCATATATCAAATTCAAATTCAATTAAATTATTAAATTCAATAAAAAATTCAAAATTTAAAATTTAGGAATTATGAATAAAAATTGTGTTATGTAGTATTATTTAGGGAAGTTTGTTTTTTTAATTTCAATAATTACAATTCTAAAAAATGTGTTTTTTTAATCGCGTTTTTTTTTCTTATTATTTTAGATTAAGTATTTTTTAAATCACAACGTAAAACGCTTTATGTCACACACTTACACACACTAATCACTATTATCATATTACATATAGTATTATTTAGTTAATATGTTAAAATGTTAATGCTTAACACGGGTCAATTATATAATGTCAATATTAATATATATTGTATCTTATATGTAAACATTTATATACTTTTATGGTTATATGGTTGTATCATTATCTAATTTATATGGGTAATGGTTATGGGTCAATGTTAATTGTTATAACTTATATACTTATATTATATGTTCTTAACTTCTTATTATCACGATTCATGATATATGATTTAAATTCAAATTGTTAAGTTTTTACTTACCGTAAATTGTTATTATAATGTATAAATTATAAGAAACATATTAGTTACTTAATTATTAATCATTTAATCTAATAGTAATACTCAAACTCTAAGTAATAAATTCATATGATCTAATGATCGTACACTCATACTTAAATTTTATGATCATATTATCTCACAATTAATATTAATATTATCTTAGATCTAAGATCATGTGATACGTCATATATGTTTTATAAGAATAAAATATATAATTATAATGTATTGATTAAATAACACAATAACTTATGCAGATATACCATATGATTATATAATGATTATGTGATATATACGATTCCAATTTTCAAAGTATAAACTATCTAATTATAGTATTTGTATTAAATGACACAATAACTTGTACGGTTGTACTATATGATTATATCATATGATAAAATGATTAATGATAATATCATATATTTCTTTTATATATATATTTCTTATATGTTTTTATATTAATATATACATATATTATATATATAATATATATACACACATATACATAAATAACAAAAAAAAAACAAAGGTATATAATATATTTGTTATTATTGAGTAAATGAGTAATGTTGATTATATATTGTTATTTGTTACTTAATAAAAAAATATACGAGCCGAGCATAATAAGCGAGGCGAGCCTTATACGAGCCGAGCTCACGAGCTGCTCACGAGTTAGCCGAGTCGAGCCGAGCTTGCTTCGTTTAATATTCGAGCTAGGATTTGTATTCACGAAGCGCTTCATTTAATATTCGAGTCGAGCCCGAGCTTGCTCGCAAGACGCTTCGCTCACTTAACAGCCCTAATCACAATCTCATGCCCCACCAACCTCTCTAACAATCCGAAAAGAAAATGTGTCCATATAATAAACATACTTTAGGAGAAATCTCCTAACAAGACCTAGAGAGCACCAGCCTCTAAAAGGGGCCTAAGGAAAAAGTTATAGTTAAGAACTCCCATATCTCTCCCACCCAGCAACGCTGGTTTCCATTAAAGGGCCTCCACTAATCTCTGCAAGCTCCTCTCTAATAGGCGGATGTGAGGCGACTATTGATTTGGACATCAACATTCTTAATAGTTGAACCGCGAAGTTATTCGACCTCGTCTATTTGCCCATTACATTTAAATTCGAACTCACAAAACATACCTACGCCATTTATCAAGAGATAATAATTGGCTGGTTATTAGAGATAATAACTATCAATGCTCACAGCCCCCTAAAAAAAAAAAAATCCTTATCAATGCTCACATTACAATAATGCTGATGATAGTTTTTTTTTTTTTTTTAAATGATTATATCAATTGCGAAGCTAAGAAAGTCATTTGACCCCTCTTGCCCGGCATTGTGTTCACGAAAATTTTGTAAGTTAATATCTTTTGTAATATATGTATGTCTATACACAAGAGTTATCTAGATGCTATGATATCCTTTTGAAGTTGATATATGATTTTATATATCAATTTAAGGCCAATATATAAAAAGAAAAATATTTTATTTTTATCTTTTGCTTATCTCCATGCAAGATATATGGACAAGAAATAAGTTATAAATAGATGTGTAAGATCTTTGTAGATAAAATATCTCTTGCTAAAAAAAAAAACACCCAAAAAAGTATAAATTATAAATTGCGTACTCATTTATCTTTTCTTTTACAACTTAAACACAATCATACACTCTAGGGCATTGAAGCTAGCCTTACCTTTCTTCTAGAACAAAAGGTACATTTTGGTCCAAATACTATTAGTTAACTGCATACTTGTCATTAACAATTTTTTTTAAAAAAAATAATTGTTTAGTTGCACTTGCAATAATATTTGACCATTTAAGAAAGATTTTGTTACCTAGCTAGTTGAAGTAAAATTTAAATGATTTAATATTTAAAAAAAAAAATAGAATTTTGACCCATTCAGGAACAACTTAGAATTGAGCAAACTATACTCCAGAATATTGGCCTATTCCGTCACCTAAGAGCATTCACAGCAGCTTCCCTATAAGGGGGTCTGTTCCCTATGTTTAGGGAATATGTCCAAAAAATCACAAAAAACGTCCCACAGCAAATTCCCTAAATGGTTCCTTAAACCATCATATGCTACAGTGGAACCCAATATATTGGGCTCCACTGTAGCAATCCTAAGGCTTATTAAATTGAAAAATAAATCTTTCTCTCTCCTGTCAGCACAAGCCTCAACGCAACGCAAGCTCTCTCTTTCCTGTCCAACACGCCACCCATCTCGCTCAATACAAGCTCTCTCCGCTCAATACAAGCTCTCTCTGCGAAAATTCCGTCTTCTTCAACCTCTCAAGTTTCATCTGTTCTACACAAGGTAGAGAGGAGACCGAAAAGAGAGAAAATTCGAGATTGAGAGAGAATGGTGAGCGTTCTGTTCAAGCCGAGAGAGAGAGACTGAAGAACGGTGGTTGAGCCACCGTCGTCGTGGAGTGGGCAGCGCCTGGGCAAGCTGAACCAGTCCTTTTCCGGCGAGCGTAGTGTCCAGCTCAGAAAGGTTCGTTCTTCGATTGGAAGAAAGGTTCATTCTTCCCTTTTGTTCGATTTCTCCTAAATTTGGGTTTGTCTTCTCCTAAATGTTCATTGCTCTGTAATCAAATGTATTGTAAGAAGCCTCCGCCACATCGGTGAGCGATGTACACAGCTATAGCGTTAGCGTTAGGGTTTCACTTCTTTGCCTTTGAATGAATGAATATCACGCGGCGTCATTTACTGATTACCGGTGCTCAGATGGCAGTGAGCGCTTGCGTATGAGCTGACGCCCATAGTTGCTCCGTCTCTGCGAATCTTCGAGAGAGAGAGTCTAGTGGCTCAATCTTTCTTGCAGATTTGGGCAAATTTCATGTGTTTTCTTTTACTTATCAAAAAAAAAATCAAATGTTTTGAAATTATTTTGTATATAGAATTCTTATATTTATTGAGAAGGTTTGAGAAACCTTGGAGAGGAAGAGAAGTAGAACGCTTTCAAATCCCAGCCTAATTTTGGTGTTCTTGTTGTTCTTTATGGCTAGGAGTTGGCTTTGATATTCACAGGGCATTTTGCTATTATTGCTTTGTGCTTAACCAATTCCTTATATTCATCTGGGTGGCGATTAAAGCCCTGATTTTAGACTGAATTATTCTACAAGTTAGGGTTATTGATTTCCGTCCTTGCTGTATGACACTTTCTTTGTGGGGCTGTGGATTTTCTTGATTAAATGATGGGTTTTCTAGTTAAATTTCATCGGTGCATGTTAAACTCCAAGTTATGTATGTTAAACTCCAAGTTACTGGTTATTTGTTTATTGCTAATAGACTCTGGGGGGGCTTCAATGGCTTTTTTTATTCTTCTCCGTTTTGAAATATTGAATGACATGTTTTTTGTGGTTTCAAGAATCAATTAGATGGATTTCATGAAAAAGGAAAAAGAACGAAGGGAGGAAAGGCATCATAAGGAGATCTTCAGTAAAACCTAGACTGTGTTCGACTTACTGTGTTCGACTTACTGGTTTCAGTAAAACCTAGATCTTCAGTAAAACTAGAATCAATTAGATGGACTTCCCACAATTACTGGTTTTAGAAATTGTCACTTTAGAGCTGCATGAATTATTTTTCTATATTTGGTTCTTGGTGTTCATTGGAAGCGTCTCTTGAGGAAATTGGTTATATACTTGGGTCAGATTGTTGGGGAGGTTAGATGGGTGTGAGATCAGATTTGTTGTCATTGTGGATTTGTTGGGGTAGTTGGGGTAGATATCCTCTTCTTCCTCAAGTTTTGTAGAGCCTACATTTTCTGCAATTTGCAGTGATATGTAAAGTGCCACACACCTCCCATCTTAAATGTGTATTTACATTGTTAATCGAACCCAATAAATTAGGGTAGTAGATCCCACTTTGTAGCTAGCACCATAGATTGAATAATGTGTTGCTTCAATTTAAATTTACAGCTTAGTCTTTGAGTGCTTTTGTACCCTTTGATTTCCCAAGCCAAAAGTGCATCTTTGAATATAATTTAGAGTTTATTCTCCTTATTGTTAAGGGACTGGTTCAAGGCAAATTAGGATGTTATGTGTACATCTTTAATGTTACATGGATCCATGAATGGAACCAAATTTATGATATTTTTAGTTCCTTTTTTTTCATTCAGCTACTTGCACTCATGGACTCACAAGAGGGGTTACAAGAGTTCAATGAAACTCCTTCCCAAAGCTTCACCATGCTCTTACAAGAGGGGCGTCAATACAACAATGAAAATCCACCCCAACCTAAAAAGAAGTCTACTACTAAAAAAACAAACTTCTCAATAGAAGAAGACGTTTTACTAGTAAAGGCTTGGCTCAATACTGGCCTTGATCCAATTCAAGGGAATTCTCGAAAAAGCACCAAATTTTGGGATAGGATTTTGGAGAACTATAATGAGAACAAGAAAGAAACCACTGTAGAACGGACTGCACATTCTTTATCAAATCGATGGTCTTTCATCCAAAAAGTCATCAACAAATTCTGTGGGTACTTAGAACAAGTTGAACATAGGAATCAAAGTGGTATTGGTGAGCAAGATAAGGTATAAATGATTTCTTACTAGTAGTGTAAATTAGTAATTTATTTGATTCAAGATTTTAATCATTTTCATTTTATGAATTTTCTTTTAGATCAATATGTCAAAGGCTATGTACCAGGAGTTGAATAACAATGCCATATTTCAATTTGAACATTTGTGGAATATGTTGAAGACAGTACCGAAATGGAAGAAATATATGTTGACTCAATCAGATTTGAAAAGGAAATGCCTTGATACAAGTACTTCTTATCCGCTAGATGTTATACATTTAGGGGAAGATAACAATGATCAAGATGTACATGTAGCCTTGGAGAGACCTATAGGCAAGAAGGCTGCGAAAGAGAGAGAGAGAAAAAGAAAGAGCAACAATTGTGGAGAGAAAGAGATTGTGATGGAGGTTTTGAGTGGATTAGCGGAAGCGAAGAAGAGATTACATGAGGAGAGAAAGAAAGAGATCGATACGACAAAGGAGGAGATCATTCGTATTGAGAAACAAAAGCTTGAAGTTGAACTTAGGAAAGAGAAAAGGGAACAAAAGAAAGAAGAATTTGAGAAACAAAAGCTTGAGGTTGAACTTAGGAAAGAGGAAAGGGAGCAAAAGAAAGAAGAATTTGAGAAACAAAAGCTTGAGGTTGAACTTAGGAAAGAGGAAAGGGAGCAAAAGAAAGCAGAATTTGAAAAACAAAAGCTTGAGGTTGAACTTAGGAAAGAGGCAAGGAAACAAAAGAAAGAAGAAAGAGAAATTATGATGATGGATACAAGCCACTTGTCTAAAATGCAGCTTGAATATATTCAATCTCTCCAAATGGAAATCATTGAGAAGCGTAGGAGTAAATAGTCATCGGTCTTTGGGTATTATTTTGTATTTAAGTGAACTAATCATGTAATTTTGTAAATAGTCATTGATTTTGTCATCTTTTTGTTCAGTGACTATTTTGCTATTGAAAGTAAGAATAGCACAGACCTCTTTGTTGCACATTGATTAAAGCTAAGAATGCTTGTGTTGTTTACATGTATGAAGATCTTCTTTGATGAGGTTCTAACTGAAGGTGTATCATTTGTGTAATTTTGTAAATCAATGTATCAAGTTCCTTTTCTTTGTGTGCAAAGGCAGTGAAAGCAATCGATCATTTTATTTACCAATGCATCGTATTTCATCTAGATCGATGTTGAGCTCAATCAAACGAAAACGGCCATGTGGATCATTACATATTACTTCATTAAGGATTTTTTTCCACAAATATATCTGAGGTTTTCGAGCTTACATTTGGTTGTATATAATGCTCCAAGAGCATTCATATAATGCGTCAATGATGTTCTTATTTTGCTTTTGCTATCTCTAAATAGGCATACTG
Organism: Corylus avellana; assembly: GCF_901000735.1. Lineage (NCBI taxonomy): Eukaryota > Viridiplantae > Streptophyta > Magnoliopsida > Fagales > Betulaceae > Corylus > Corylus avellana. Next base: position 10,119,352 of record NC_081549.1, read on the forward strand.
CTTATACAGACAAAACAAACTAGATGAAGCTTTGGAGTCCTTGAAAAGCCTAGAGGGGAATTCTACAGCCATGTTGTTAGAGTCTCAGATTCTGTATCGTCTGGGAAAAATGGACGCTTGCATGGATATTTATCACAAGCTTCAAAAATCCAAGAGTGAATCATTAGAAATAAACTCTGTTGCTAGTTTGGTCGCCTCTGGGAGGGCTTCTGAAGTGCAAAGAATGATGGATACACTTAGGGTCAAAGCAACTAGCAGTTTTGAGTTGGCATTCAACACTGCTTGTTCTTTAATTGAAAGTAACAAGTACACAGATGCAGAACAACTATTGCTGTCAGCCCGAAGGTAATGTACTATTTTGCTTTTTTGAACTTTATTGAATAGTATCATAATTTTAAAAATAACTTTCGTGTTATTTTTTGAAGCTTAGTACTCTCTTTACTGCATTATTTTTCAAGCTTAAGTTGTTATATCTGCAGCTTTCTTGAATGTGACTGTTAGTATGTTGTAAACAGTACCTTTAGAGAAATCTTATAAGACCATATACATGCAGAGCTTAGATTTGAAGGACAGAAACTTTGTTAAGCAGCATCTAGTCAAGCAAACCATTTGCTCTTAAAATTATTTTGACTAATAAGGTAACTCAGTTTTGTTCTTTAAGTGTTCAATTCATTGGTCTTCTCTATTTTGTTGTGTGATTATATTGTGCATTGCAAACCCGCTACTCTGTGTTGTGACAGTACATTAAAGTTTTCCACACCTCACACCTGAACTGAGTTTTTGAGATCCGATTTGGTCTATTTGGATCATTGTTTTGGCTTTTCCTCTTGTATATGACCCAAGTACATAGAAGTCCCCTTTCTTTTTTCTTTTTTCTTTTTTCATTTTTTGTGGCAAGACAGACCACATTGAAAGAGAGAGATTCCTGCTTGTAGAAGGAAGTTAAGGGTTCGGACTAGGAGCCATCTGTAATCTTCAATGCAAAGAAGCTTCTACTTGATGTTGTATATTGCAGTTCCTTATAATGTATAATGATATTTAACATTCTAGGATTCTATAATGCTTCTTCTTAGAACCTGGTATTCTGTTTTTGAATCATGGTTGCTCCTTAACTTATGAAAAGTTCTTTCTTTGCCATTTGCAGCATGTAGTTTTAACTATTTTCTCTTTTACTTTTGGTTGTAACTACAAATAGTACTTTGGGAAGTTGACATTCATAAGGAAATAACTCTGATTCGGGAGGAGTTTACATTCAGTTTGAATAAGTTATGTTTGGAGTCTGGAAATCATATCCTGCATTGTAACATCATCACTTTTAATCTTAAATGTTGTGAAGGAAGTGATGATGGAGGGATCAACGC
>NC_081549.1:10120812-10131708 GCF_901000735.1 Corylus avellana
ATCATTAAAAAGTGTGAAAGCTGCATGGTTTTTGAGCAACTAATGATTAGCTTGTGTGAAATTTTTTGGGAAAACTTTTTATGACATAAATTTCCTCCATACCAGTTTGAAGGAAATATCCTCTAACCTATTTAAAATAGTGTCGAGTGTCTATATAAACCTTTAAAACACACATTAAATTCTTAACATTATTAATAGCAATTTTCTAACTTAGACTAAATTTAATGTGCGTTTTAAATATTTATAGACACTTGGCACTATTTTAAATGGGTTAGAGGATAAGGGATAAACCGTTAAATGTTCTAAGATGTCGTGAGTTTTCTCACTAGTTAAACCTAGTGGAGGAGGATTTGTTTTTCAGGGCGGCTAGCCAGTGAAAAGATTGTTGATAAGTGCCAAATATTGCATATTTGGACCCCTTTATTTACATTAGTTAATTCTTTAGCTGTGTCGATATTTAATATTTTGTGTTAGTTTTGTGTTTTTAATGTTTTGTAGGTCATTGAAGAAAAACTACAGCTTTAAAGGGAAAAATGAAAAGTTTGGAAGAAAGCATACTTTGAGAATACCTAGATGATGTGGTTAAGTCTAACCAAATTCAAGAAAATGTTAAATCGGATTAAAGATTAGATTGGATTAAAGTTCAGATTTGATAAAATTTCGGATTGGATTTAAATTCAGATTCTGCACACGTCTCAGTATTTTGACCACAACTTTTTGCTCCAATATCAGATTGAAGTGATTCAAGCAGAATTGGAAAGCTAACTCAAAATTATACAATTCGTTGTGAAATAGTATTTTCCTAATTCGGACGGTTACTATGCCAAAATCACCCCAAAATTAAAGGACACAAATTTGGACGAATTCTATTTCGATTTCAGACTTCTATTTTGACTGGAAGACAGACCTCCGAATTATTTAGGTTTAATAGGGCTTCTAGGACTTCCCTAGGCCTATAAATAGACTTCTTTGCATTCAAGAAAAGATATAGAATTCCAGAGAGCAAAATTCTACAGTTTTTCTCTTTTTAGTTTATGTTTTCTTTTTAAGTGGAGCTAAATTCCCAACTAAGTTTGGGGATGAAGCCTCACCGATGAAGAACATCAATACTTTTATGTAAGTCTTTGTTTATTTGATTTTATTGGGTTTAATATTTCAATTGTTTTACTTCTTTTCAATGTGTGGATTGATTCTTGGATATCTTTTGTGATTCAAGGATACACTTGACGATTTAAGATAATTTTACATAATTGATTGCTTGATTTTATTTGCCTAAATAATTGGATATCCCTTGTGATCTGTTCTATGGATACATTTGGTGTTTCAATTAAGATTGATTATTTTTTGTGATTTATGGATACATTTGATGATTTAATTGATATTAGATTCCTCTTGTGATTTGTGTAATGAATGGATACATGAGGTGGTTTTGATTAATTATTTGAAGCATAGTAAAACATATATAAGATTTTAATTGTGAGAACTTCAGATTAATATTGATAAACATGGAAGTATGTTGTTATGATTCGGTGAGTGTGAATTCCCAAACCTTAGTATTTTATCTCTTAGTTTATTTTAATTAGTTTATGTTTGTCTTTTAATTTTTAAAACCAAAATTCAAAACCCTTTTGGAACTAGGTTATGATTTAATTAGTTTAGATTTAAATTGCACTTTCAAAAACACAATTCCCTATGGGTTCGACCTCGCACTTGCAATCCATTATATTGCAAACGATTCGTGCACTTGCGAGTATTAAAATTTGCACAACAATTGTGCAGTAGATTTTGTTCCATCAGGATGGCATAGGATCTACATTGGGATCAGCTCTCATTGACGGAGAGTGAAGATGCAGAGGTGAACATCCAAAGAGTGGAATTGATGGGAGTGGTTTCTCGTGGCCAAGCTTATGTCATAGGCAAATTGATTGCAGATTGATTGGTGAGCAAATAGACAATCAAGATGACTCTTATGAAATGGTGGAAACCTTTGGACAATCTGTCTTTTAAGGTGCTTGGGGAAAATCTGTTCATGATCGACTTTGTGAACCCTAAAGACAAGGAGAGGGTTTTGGAGGGACGACCATGGGTATTTGAATGGTGCCTCTTTCTCGTTGAGGATTTTGATGGCACTACACCATCGTCAAAATATACTTTTGAGAAAGTGGCTTTCTGGGTAAGAATGATAAACCTACCTCTGGGTTGCATGGGGCGTGACATTGGTCAAAAAAGTGGAAGTAGTGGACACGGATGGTGAGGGCATTGGGTGGGGTGAATTTCTTCGGGTTAAGATTGTACTTGACCTGACAAAACCTCTCCAACGCAGAAGGAAACTGAATATACAAGGTGAACAATTTTGGATTACATTTCAGTATGAACATCTTCTAAAATTCTGTTTCTCTTGTAGGGTCATAAGACTTGGAAAAGGGGGGTGTCCACGGAGAAGCATGCTTCGAAACCTAGATAAACCTAAGTACAGTCCATGGCTCAGGGTGGCTTCACCACCATGATGAACGGAGAAAACCCATAATTGGTTTGGTGTGAAGCGAGGACCTACCTCATCGATGAAGGAAAATCAGAAGAGGAGGTGGGACTGGGACGGGCAGGCTAGGCTTCACTGAAACATGGCCGGAACTGATCACAAGGAGATGGTGGGTGGCGAAGAGGATTGCTAGAGGAGACAAAACCCTAAAGCCCGAAATGGAAAGAGCAGGACTCCTGGCGAAGATCAGGAAACTGATGCGAATAACGGAGATTTGGGCTAGTCCAGCTTTGGGAAGAGGAGGCATGAGGATAACAGTTGGAATAATTATGGGCATAGCGAATCCCCACGTATGGAAGATGATAGTGATCCTCGGATACACAACTTGGGAAAGTTTTCAAGTGAAGACCAATAGTCAAATCTTAATAGCTCAAACACGGTAGTGGTTTCCCATGGGGTTGGCTTCAATAAAAACTTCATGCAAAAGGGGCCAAATTCTATGGGCTAGGAGGGTATGAAAGGGAGCCCTAGATTCTTTTTTATTGGCCCTCTTATCTCATATGTGGAGAAAAAGATGCAGGCAAATAACCAATCAGGTGGGTTGAAGCAATCAGGGAAAGAAGTGCTCACATGGAAACATAAGGCCCAGGAAGATGCTGGACCTGTTGGCCCAAGAAAGAAGAGGGGCATTCGAGGAGAAGTAAACACCTCTAGTCATGCTTCTAAGGGAGGGAAAGTGAGTGGGTAGATAGTAAATCAAAGTGGATCATGAATGGTGGTTGTTGTTTTACAACCCCACCAACCGCAATGAAGATTTTGAGTTGGAACTGCTAAGGGCTTGGGAACCCGCGGACAGGTCGAGAGCTTCATCGATTGGTGAAGCAAAAGAAACCCTTCTTGGTCTTTCTCATGGAGACCAAGTTACGTAAAGATCGTATGGAGTCCATTAGACGAAAGTTGGAGTTCTTTAATATGCTTGCAGTGGATTGTGTGGGAAAGAGTGGAGGCTTGGCATTACTATGGGAGGATGAGACTTCGGTGGAAACACAAAACTATAGCCAACGGCACATAAATGGTTTGATTAGGTGTTCGGAGAGAGAAGAGCCGGGGAAATTTACCGGTTTCTATGGTGAACCAGATGCCTTTAAACGACACGAAGCCTAGGCCTTATTAAAGCACCTAGTAAGCCTTGCTCCTTATCCGTGGGTATGTATTGGAGATTTCAATGAAATAGTGATACAATCGAAAAAAATAGGGTGGTAGGGGATGCCCGAACAGCAAAATGCTAGCCTTTCAACAAACCTTGGAATTTTGTGAGTTGTCGGACTTTGGTTTTATTGGTCCAAAATTTACTTGGACTAATTGATGGGAAGATTTCGATTTCATGAAGGTACGCCTGGATAGGGGAGTCACTAATGCGACATGGCGGGGGATATATGCATTAGCCGAAGTAGTTGTGGAGGCGGTGCCATGTTCGGACCATACGCCATTATTATTGAACCTGACGGAAGAACATGGGGGCAAGCAGGGTGGTGCACAGTTTAGATATGTGAAAAGGTGGAAATTAGATGAAGGCTTTCATGACGTGTTGCAGGAACAATGGCTGCTACCTTTTGGTGATAGGAGTAAGTTGGAAATGATTTATGCCAAACTTAGCTGTTGTTGTAAAGGACTTGTGAGGTGGTAGAAAGTTATTGGTGAGCCCATGCAAAAGTCCATCACAGATTTAAAAAGGATATTAGTGGAGGAGATGAGAATGGGGTGGAGATGCGAACTGCCCGGAAGGATTTACAGGAATTGCATGACAAAGAGGACCTCCAATGGTGATAGAGAGCGAAATCAGACTGGCTTAGGGGGGGAGATCGCAACACATGGTTTTTCATGCATGTGCTACTTCCCTAGAAAATCAAACTGCATTTCCAATATTATAGATGCACGGGAGGTCCAATATACATCGATGGAGGAGGTACAAATGGCGTTTGTTAATTATTTTTCAAATTTTGTTTACTTCTGATGCTGCAGGAGATATGGAGCCCTGTTTACAGAATTTGGAAATTCGGGTGTCCGACGAGATGAATTGTGAATTATTGAAACCTTTCGTGGTGGACGAGATTCGGATGGCTTTATCTCAAATGGCTCCTCTAAAAGCACCGGGACCTGATGGTTTTCCTGCGGGGTTTTATCACTCCAATTAGAGTACGGTGGGGGACGACATTTGTCAAGGAATTCTAGATACACTGAATTTGGGTATTTTCCCTTCCTTTTTGAATTTGAAAAATGTTGCTCTTATTCCGAAAGTGAAGAATCCTACTTGTGTTACAAAGTTTCGACCGATAAGTTTAGGTAACCTGACGTATAAGTTGATTTCCAAGGTTCTTTGCAAATAGGCTAAAAACAATATTGCCTGACATTATTTCTCCAACTCAGAGCGCTTTCATTCCAGGGAGATTAATCACAGATAATGTTTTGGTGGCCTATGAGACTCTCCATACAATGCACACGAGGCTAAAAGGCAAGAAGAGTTATATGGCGGTAAAGTTGGACATAAGCAAAGCCTACGACCGTGTCGAATGGAATTTTCTAGAGGTTGTTATGAGATTGTTCGGGGTTGCGCAAGGTTGGATACAACTCATTATGATGTGTGTTACAACGGTCGAATATGCAGTGATGGTGAATGGGAAGCCATATGGGAAAATTATTCCGGAGAAGGGTGTACGAGAGGGAGATCCCATTTCCCCATATCTGTTCCTTTTATGTGTAGAATCTCTGAGTTCAATGATAAATAATACTAATGGGGTGGGGGCTTTGACGGGGGTACCTACTTTTAGGAGGGGCCCTCGAGTAAGCCACATGTTCATTGCGGATGACAGTTGATAAGTGCCAAAATATTCATATTTTAGCGTTTAACTTCTATTTGTTAATTCCTTAGTTTTGTTAGTCTATGCTATTTTATTTCCTTCTTGTATTTTTTTTGTTTGATAGGTTTTGGGAAGAAAAGAAAGCATTCCTAGAAGTATCGGGCTTAAAGGACAAAATTGGGAAAAAGCTAGAAGATTTGAAGCAAGAAAAAGCATTCTGGTAGTGCAATCGATCGCAGGGGACTTGCGATCTAGCGCAATTCCAGAAAGGTCCAGACGTGAAGAGCAAGGCGTGTGCACATGCACATAAGAGAAGACTTGATCACATCTGCGATGAAGCACAGAAGATACGCAATTGATAGTAGCCATGTGATCGAGCGCACCCGTGCGCTGGAGAATTCCAGAAGCTGGGGCGAAACTTATATTGCTTTCCATATTAGGATTTTTCTAGTCCTAGTTGCACTAAGACTAAATCCTATGATTTTACTAGGGTTTCTAGGTTTCTAGAGTATTCCTAACCCTATAAATAGACCTTTTAGCCTCTCAGAAAGATCATCTTTATCCACAACTTTGGAGAGGGGAATTTAGAGGCTACTTCTAGGAATCGTTTTCGGTTCTATCTTTTCCCTTTATTTTAATTATGTGTAGCTAAACTCTTTAGGAGGGCTAGATTGAAGTCCTAATTATGTTTATTTAGTATTTCAATATTAGCGCCTTTGTGATAATCATATTGTGATGCTTAACTTGATTAATGCCTGTTTTCTTGAATTCCTCATATGTGTGTGATTGGATATTATATGTATGTGGTATGGATTAGTTATTTAAGTCAATTTGGATGATCGAGTCCTGGGCTTAATAGAGTAACAAAAGAATTCCTCACGGGTTCTTGGGTTAATCAACATAGAAAACCAGGAGTATACACCCATGCCCTAGGTTTCGTGTGTTTGTCAATTTTCATAGATTTATGATTTGTTAAAGAAAAACTTAGTATACACCCATGCTAAATCCTTTAAGAAAGAAAAGAGTTAGAGTATATACCCATGCCTAACTCGTTGTTTAGGGAAATCAATAGCTTAAGGAGTTTACACCCATGCCCTTAGGTTGGCAAACATTAGGTATTCATAATATGATTAGAGCATTGGCAAATTGTTATATTATTTGAGCATGATTAGTGGTTGATATCAAGGCCCTACCTTTTATTTATCTTTATTTCTTTTCAACATATCAATATCAAATTTGTGACAACTTTGATATTTTAATTAATTCTAAATAAAATCAACAATCTCCGTGGGATCGATCTCGTACTTGCTGCACTATACTATTGTTTGGATCTTGTGCACTTGCGAGTTAAAACGTACCAATTGTTATCTATTAATTTAGGTAGTATTTAGCACAACAACAGTCTGTTATTTTGTAGGGCCAGCATCACACAATGGGAAAGGTTGCATGATATTTTGCAACTTTATGAAAAAGCGTCGGGCCAGCGGACCTCCCTATTTTTTATCAAAAAGACGGCAGTGGTGGATAAGGATGCAATTTTGGCAATTGTAGGAGTACTAGCTACCCAATCTTATGACACTTATTTGGGCCTCCCATCTTTGGTGGAAAAATCATGCGCAGCAGCTTTCAATGGCATTTTAGACCGGGTGTGGAAAAGACTGCAAGAGTGGAAGCTGAAATTTTTATCCTAAGCTGGTAAGAAAATTCTACTAAAGTCGGTAATTCAGGCAATTCCATCTTATTGTATCGGTACTTTTTTATTGCCAAATGGTCTTTGTTCGGATATCAATGTCAAATGCGAAAATTTTGGTGGGTCACCAAGAAAATGAGACCCGAATTAATTGGATGAGTTGGGGGAAGATGGGTATGGCCAAAGCTTCGGGTGGAATGGGCTTTCAGGATCTCAATCTTTTTAATAGGGCCCTATTAGCGAAACAAAGTTGGAGACTATGGAAGGAACTAGAGAGCTTAGTTGCGAAGATCATGAAAGCGAAGTATTATCCCGATGGGTCTATTCTAGATGCCAAGGTAGGTGTAAGGCCGTCCTTTGCATGGAGGAGTATACATAGCTCTTGTGATGTGTTAAAGGACGATATATTTTGGCGTATTGGGAATGGAGCTACTGTTTGAATATGGAAGGATAGGTGGATTTCTAACCCGTCAACATTCCGAATAATCTTGCCAACGGATGTCCTCAGTTCGGACGCCACTGTGACGGAATTAATTGATGCAGATTTGAAGGTGTGGAATGTCCCATTATTGGAGTGAATTTTTTCCAAGGAGGAGGTCCAGTTGATCCAATCCATTCCTATTAGCCGCACAAACCAGTCGAAATCCTTGATTTGGAGAGGTACTGCAAACGAAATTTTTTTCGTCAAGAGTGCTTACCATATGTAGTTGGAAAATTACGTAACGGGTTCAGCTGCGAGCTCCTCTAGCAGGGGGGCCAATGAAGTTTGGAAAAAGCTGTGGGGCTTGGCATGTCTGAATGTCGAAATTTTTTTTTTGTGGCAAACTTGTCATGACATCTTCCCTACTTGGGAAAATCTCCACAAACGGAAGGTAATTCAGGATCCTGAGTGCCCAGTTAGTGGCTTCATGGTGGAAACGAGTTTTCAAATTTTATGGCAATGTTTGGTAGCTTCGGATGTTTGGGGTATGCGGCCTGTAAAATTCTAGTAGAGTTGTTTTGCTGGTCCCAGTTTTCTAGAGGTCGTGGAAGGGATATTTCAGAAGTGTACCAAATATAAGATGAGTTTATTTGCCGGGTTAGCCAAAAGGATTTGGCTAAGACGTAATGATATATTACATGGTGAACTGTTCTCTCATTCGACCGCCATTTTTAACCAAGCAAAACAGGCTTTGGATGATTTCAAGGCTGCTCAAGACAAGAGGCCCACGAATATGCACAGCAGCGTCGTTGAGTGTCGAAACAAATGGGAAGCTCCAAGTCCGAGATGGGTTAAAACCAACAAGGATGCTGCTTTGAACTTTAAGGAGGGGCGAATGGGAGGTGGGGTGGTGATATAGGACTGCTGTGGACAAGTGGTAGCGGCAAGATGTTTCTCTCGTGGGGGGAACCCCTCACCGATAGCAACTGAATCAATGGTGGCACTGGTGGCTATAAACTTTTGCCTGGACATGGGGCTCGCTCATGTGCATCTGGAAGGGGATGCTAAAAATCTTGTACATGCAGTTAATTGTGAAGAGGCTGATTGGAGTCGACTGGGTCATGTTGTGGAAGATATCAAGATTGAACACCAGATGTTCACCCACTGGAAACTGAGCTTTGTCAAGAGAGAAGGGAACTAGGCTGCACACTCTCTTTCTATGTTTGCTGCCAATAATGGAGTGGATATTGTATGGAGTGAATCTCCAGATTGTATTTCCGAGACTATTTTGTTAGAGCAATTTGCTCTAGCACAGTGATTCTAATAAGATTTCAACTTTTCCTCAAAAAAAAAAAAAAAAAAAAAAAAGAAGTTTGGAGGATATTTCCTTCAAACTGGTTCCGAGGAAATTTCTGTCCAACTTTTTATATTCCTTTTATGTATCATGAATGAGTATTGTAATTATGTTAATTTTGTATTATTAAAAGTTGTAATTTTGAGCATTTTATATTTCAGTCACTTTTAATTTCATCTATTTTGTAAAGTTTTCTGTTAAATTCTAACGAATGATGCTAAAAGAATTAAAATGCCCCGTTTTATTTTTGATCTTTTTTTAAAAGGTGAAAATTCCCTAGTGATTGGGTAGCCACTTGAGTGCCGTCCACTTTGGTTTGATCTTCTTGGTTTTGATTTTAGCAGTTGGTTTGGGTTCAAAGTGATTGATTAGGGTTCAATTTTTCTGCTATGTTGTAATTAATGGATGAAAGTTAATTGAGGACTTGTTGAAGTATTAGTTTCCAAAAATTTTTTGCGATGTTGTATGTAGGCCAGCTATATTGTAATGGATGAAAGTTTTTTGTAGGAGTTGTAGAACAGTACAATTGTGGTGATCAAAATCTGATGTTTATTTGATCCTTAGAAAGTATTTGACCATAATTCTAATGTTTTGACCAACACATGAATGAAAATTTATTGTGCAGCCTACAGGAGGGGTAATGATAAAAGTAACGAAGATCGCATATTTTTCTTCTACATGAAAAAGAAAGAAAGAGGGATTCGAGTTATTTTGTGCCATCTCGTATAATATTCTACATTAAATATGAATAATTTGCTTATGAGTTGTTGATACTATGAAACCATTGTCTTATTCATTTCAATTTATTCGGTACAACACTCTCTAGCCCTCCTTTTCCTTTTCACTTTGTTTAATTTGGTTTTTTCATCTCCTTGAAATCCATAAAATCCACTAGCTAAACGACTGGTGGCCATGGAGGTAAATTGACTACAAGGCAACAACATTGTCCTGGAGATCCACAGTTTGAAACAAGTCCCATGCCACAAAAACGTTGGCAGCTCTTTTCGGTACAATTAGGAAGGTTAACGCATGACTTATGAATTTGTTGTCCTGATACGGTTCCTGTTATTGAGGACAAAAAATAAAAATAAAAATGAAGTAATTAAGGCAAATATTATAGTTTCATTATGGAGCTAACATAATTATATTATAACATTACACATTAAAGAAAACAACTATTGACAATACACAAAATAAATTACGTACATTGTTCAATCAATTGTTTCAAGCTTCTAACAATATAAAAATTTTAAGGAAGCTATTTGTACCACCCTACACCAAAAAAAGATTGGCCAATTTTTTGAAGTCCGAATGTCAAAACTATATTCTTGAATAAAATATTTTAGTTTTTAGCACCAAATATGAATTATAAGTAACTAGAAAGAATCTTTATACAGAAATTAAAAAAAAAAAAAAAAACAAATTAAATGAGAAGAAATTTGAATGTTAAAACTTTGTTCTTTATTGAATATAAACAACAAGAAGTTTTTTCGTGCACTAAACAACTATTAAGATATGTACGAAATTTAATATTTCAATGTAAACGGATTTAAGACAATGAAGAAGAAAGAACATTTATACAAAGGAGAATTAAGAATACCTGAAGAGATAACTAGCAAAGTCACCAAAAAAAGAGAGAATGCCTCGAAATGTTTCATATTTAGATGGAACAAGTACACTAAAACACTTCAAAATGAATGAAAAATACACATAATCTTATCCCATATATATAGCAAAGATTAAGCGCAATATTAATGTCTTAAGCAAATATGGTAATATTGCGGGAATGATATCAGACAATAAAAGAGAATTTGAAAGAAATTTTATAACATAGCAGGAAAATTAAAGCCTAACAAATCAGTTGTTAATTTGGTTTCTTTCTTCGTTAGCATTTAATCCAATATTCAAAAATGACTTTAATATTGCTTGATTCCCTTATTTAATGTTATGGATATTTTTAAGCCATATTGTGAGAAGGAAACAATCAATTCGCAACGTACTCGGAATTGCTGCTATTCACGGAAAGCTGAGAAGGTTTTTCATGTTCCCTACTCCGAATCAAGGCCGACTTGATACATTTTGGTGCTTAAAAGT
>NC_081549.1:10131808-10137992 GCF_901000735.1 Corylus avellana
AATAATGCTAATGGGGCGGAGGCTTTGACGGGGGTACCTACTTTTAGGAGGGGCCCTCGAATAAGCAACATGTTCTTTGCGGATGACAGTTGATAAGTGCCAAAATATTCATATTTTAGCGTTTAACATATATTTGTTAATTCCTTAGTTTTGTTAGTTTATGCTATTTTATTTCCTTTTTGTATTTTCTTTGTTTGATAGGTTTTGAGAAGAAAAGAAAGCATTCCTGGAAGTATCGGGCTTAAAGGAAAAAATTGGGAAAAAACTAGAAGATTTGAAGCAAGAAAAAGCATTCTGGTAGTGCGATCGATCGCAGGGGACCTACTATCTAGCGCAAGTCCAGAGAGGTCCAGACGTGAAGAGCAAGGCGTGTGCTTATGCACATAAGAGAAGACTTGATCACATCTACGATGAAGCGTAGAAGATACACGATCGATCGTAGCCATGCGATTGAGCGCACCTGTGCGCTGGAGAATTCTAAAAGCTACGGCCAAAATTATATTGCTTTCCATATTAGGGTTTTTTTAGTCCTAGTTGCACTAGGACTAAACCCTATGATTTTACTAGGGTTTCTAGGTTTTCTAGAGTATTCCTAAGCCTATAAATAGACCTTTTAGCCCCTTAGAAATATCATCTTAATCCACAACTTTGGAGAGGGGAATTTGGAGGCTACTTCTAGGAATGGTTTTCGGTTCTTTCTTTTCCCTTTATTTTAATTATGTGTAGCTAAGCTTTTTAGGAGGGCTAGATTGAAGTCCTAATTTTTTTTATTTAATATTTCAATATTAGCGCCTTTGTGATAATCATATTGTGATGCTTAACTTGATTAATGTCTGTTTTCTTGAATTCCTCATATGTGTGTGATTGGATATTATATGCATGTGGTATGGATTAATGATTTAAGTCAATTTGGACGATCGAGTTTTGGGCTTAATAGAGTAACAAAAGAATTCCTCACGGGTTTTTGGGTTAATCAACATGGAAAACCGGGAGTATACACCCATGCCCTAGGTTCCGTGTGTTTGTCAATTTCCATAGATTTATGATTTGTTAAAGAACAACTTAGTATACATCCATGCTAAATCCTTTAAGAAAGAATAGAGTTAGAGTATACACCCATGCCTAACTCTTTGCTTAGGAAAATCAATAGCTTAAGGAGTATACACCCATGGCCTTAGGTTGGCAAACATTAGGTATTCATAATATGATTAGAGCATTGGCATATTGTTATATTATTTGAGCATGATTAGTGGTTGATATCAAAGCCCTACCTTTTATTTATCTTTATTTCTTTTCAACATATCAATATCAAATTTGTGACAACTTTGATATTTTAATTAATTCTAAATAAAATCAACAATCTCCGTGGGATCAATCTCGTACTTGCTGCACTATACTATTGTTTTGATCTTGTGCACTTGCGAGTTAAAATGTACCAATTGTTATCTACTAATTTAGGTAGTATTTAGCACAACAACAGTCTGTTATTTTGCAGGGCCAGCATCACACAATGGGAAAGGTTGCATAATATTTTGCAACTTTATGAAAAAGCGTCGAGCCAGCGGACCTCCCTATTTTTTAGCAAAAATACGGTAGTGGTGGATACGGATGCAATTTTGGCAATTGTAGGAGTACCAGCTACCCAATGTTATGATACTTATTTGGGCCTCCCATCTTTGGTGGGAAAATCATGCGCAGCAGCTTTCCATGGCATTTTAGACCGGGTATGGAAAAGACTGCAAGATTGGAAGTTGAAATTTTTATCCTAAGCTGGTAAGAAAATTCTACTAAAGTCGGTAATTTAGGCAATTCCATCTTACTGTATCGGTACTTTTCTATTGCCAAATGGTCTTTGTTCGGATATCAATGTCAAATGCGAAAATTTTGGTGGGGTCACCAAGAAAATGAGACCTGAATTAATTGGATGAGTTGGGGGAAGATGGGTATGGCCAAAGCTTCGGGTGGAATGGGCTTTCAGGATCTCAATCATTTTAATAGGGCCCTATTAGCGAAACAAAGTTGGAGACTATGGAAGGAAACAAAGAGCTTAGTTGCGAAGATCATGAAAGCGAAGTATTATCCCGATGGGTCTATTCTAGATGCCAAGGTAGGTGCAAGGCCATCCTTTGAATGGAGGAGTATACATAGCTCTTGTGATGTGTTGAAGGACGGTATATTTTGGCGTATTGGGAATGGAGCTACTGTTTGAATATTGAAGGATAGGTGGATTTCTAACCTGTCAACATTTCGAATAATCTTACCAACGGATGTCCTCTGTTCGGATGCCACTGTGATGGAATTAATTGATGCAGATTTGAAGGTGTGGAATGTCCCATTATTGGAGTGAATTTTTTCCAAGGAGGAGGTCTAGTTGATCCAATCCATTCCTATTAGCCGCACAAACCAGTCGAAAACCTTGATTTGGAGAGGTACTGCAAACGGAATTTTTTTTGTCAAGAGTGCTTACCATATGCAGTTGGAAAATGACGTAACGGGTTCAACTGCGAGCTCCTCAAGCAGGGGGGCCAATGAAGTTTGGAAAAAGCTGTGGGGCTTGGCATGTACGAACGTTGGAATTTTTTTTTTTTTTGGCAAACTTGTCATGACATCTTCCCTACCTGGGAAAATCTCCACAAATAGAAGGTAATTCATGATCTTGAGTGCCCAATCAGTGGCTTCATGGTGGAAATGAGTTTTCACATTTTATGGCAATGTTTGGTAGCTTCGGATGTTTGGGGTATGGGTCCTGTAAAATTCTAGTAGAGTTGTTTTGCTGGTCCTTGTTTTCTAGAGGTCGTGGAAGGGATATTTCAGAAGTGTACCCAATATGAGATGAGCTTATTTGCCGGGCTAGCCAAAAGGATTTGGTTAAGATGTAATGATATATTACATGGTGAACTGTTCTCTCATTCGACCACCATTTTTAACCAAGCAAAACAGGCTTTGGAAGATTTCAAGGCTGCTCAAGACAAGAGGCCCACGAATATGCACAATTGCATCGTTGAGGGTCCAAACAAATGGGAAGCTCCAAGTCCGGGATGGGTTAAAGCCAACTGGGATGTTGCGTTGAACTGTAAGGAGGGGTGAATGGGAGGTGGGGTGGTGATACAGGAATGCTGTGGACAAGTGGTAGCGGCAAGATGTTTCTCTCGTGGGGGGAAACCCGCACCGATAGCAACTGAATTAATGTTGGCACTGGTTGCTATAGACTTATACCGGGACATGGGGCTCGCTCATGTGCATCTAGAAGGGGATGCTAAAAATCTTGTGTATGCTGTTAATTGCGAAGAGGCTGATTGGAGTCGACTGGGTCATGTTGTGGAAGATATCAAGATTGAACACCAGATGTCGACCCACTGGAAAATGAGCTTTGTCAAGAGAGAAGGGAACTAGGCTGCACACTCTCTTTCTAAGTTTGCTGCCAATAATGGAGTGGATATTGTATGGAGTGAATCTCCAGATTGTATTTCCGAGACTATTTTGTTAGAGCAATTTGCTCTAGCACAGTGATTCTAATAAGATTTCAACTTTTCCAAAAAAAAAAAAAAAAAAAAAAAAGAGTTGGAGGATATTTCCTTCAAACTGGTTTGGAGGAAATTTATGTCCAACTTTTTATATTCCTTCTATGTATCATGAATGAGTATTGTAATTATGTTAATTTTGTATTATTAAAAGTTGTAATTTTGAGCATTTTATATTTCAGTCACTTTTAATTTCGTCTATTTTTTAAAGCTTTCTGTTAAATTCTAATGAATGATGCTAAAAGAATTGAAATATCCCGTTTTATTTTTGATCTTTTTTTAAGAGGTGAAAATTCCCTAGTGATTGGGTAGCCACTTGAGTGCCGTCCACTTTGGTTTGACCTTCTCGGTTTTGATTTTAGCAGTTGGTTTGGGTTCAAAGTGATTGATTAGGGTTCAATTTTTCAGCTATGTTGTAATTAATGGATGAAAGTTAATTGAGGACTTGTTGAAGTATTAATTTCCAAAAATTTTATGCGATGTTGTATGTAGGCCAGCTATATTGTAATGGATGAAAGTTTTTTGTTGGAGTTGTAGAACAGTACAATTGTGGTGATCAAAATATGATGTTTATTTGATCCTTAGAAAGTATTTGACCATAATTCTATTGTTTTGACCAATGCACGAATGAAAATTTATTGTGCAGCCTACAAGAGGGGTAATGATAAAAGTAACGAAGAACGCATATTATTCCTTTACAGGAAAAAGAAAGAAAGCGGGATTCGAGTTATTTTGTGCCATCTCATATAATATTCTACATTAAATATGAATAATTTGCTTATGAGTTGTTGATACTATGAAACCATTGTCTTATTCATTTCAATTTATTCGGTACAACACTCTCTAGCCCTCCTTTTCCTTTTCACTTTGTTTAATTTGGTTTTTTCATCTCCTTGAAATTCATAAAATCCACTAGCTAAACGACTGGTGGCCATGGAGGTAAATTGACTACAAGGCAACAACATTGTCCTGGAGATCCACAGTTTGAAACAAGTCCCATGCCACAAAAACGGTGGCAGCTCTTTTCGGTACAATTAGGAAGGTTAACGCATGACTTATGAATTTGTTGTCCTGATACGGTTCCTATTATTGAGGACAAAAAAAAAAAATTGAAGTAATTAAGGCAAATATTATAGTTTCATTATGGAGCTAGCTAACATAATTATATTATAACATTACACATTGAAACTTTGTTCTTTATTGAATATAAACAACAAGAAGTTTTTAAATGCACTAAACAACTATTAAGATATGTAAGAAATTTAATATTTCAATGTAAACAGATTTAAGACAATGAAGAAGAAAGAGCATTTATACAAAGGAGAATTAACAATACCTGAAGAGATAAGTAGCAAAGTCACCAAAAAAAGAGAGAATGCCTCGAAATGTTTCATATTTAGATGGAACAAGTACACTTAAACACTTTAGAATGAATGAAAAATACACATAATCTTATCCCATATATATAGCAAAGATTAAGCGCAATATTAATGTCTTAAGCAAATATGGTAATATTAGGGGAATGATATCAGACAATAAAAGAGAATTTGAAAGAAATTTAATAACATAGCAGGAAAATTAAAGCCTAACAAATCAGCTGTTAATTTGGTTTCTTTCTTCCTTAGCATTTAATCTAATATTCAAAAATGACTTTAATATTGCTTGATTCCCTTATTTAATGTTATGGATATTTTTAAGCCATATTGTGAGAAGGAAACAATCAATTCGCAACGTACTCGGAATTGCTGCTATTCACGGAGAGCTGAGAAGGTTTTTCATGTTCCCTACTCCAAATCAAGGCCGGCTTGATACATTTTGGTGCTTAAAAGTTAAAGCGTGAAATTTTAGTGAGGCATTTTTCTTAAATTTAAATATTAATTAAATAATATTTAATTTAAAAATCATTATTCTTGTTTTTTGGAATGCGAAATTACTTATTAAGGTTTTATATTCAAGTTTTTCAAAAATCTCCTTTCTGTTTATTCACTAATTAAATATGAAATGGTTTTAAGCACTTGAACAATTAGTTATTGGAAAATAATAAAATTGGAGAAAAAAAAAAGAATTAAAATTTGAATAAGACTCGAATTGAGAAATAGAGAGAAAAAATAGAAACGTATAAATATGAGTTTGTAATTGAATAAAATATTTAAAGGCTTTTCATCTTCTTAAAATTAAATTTTTTAAGGTTGGAATCCAATCATAAATTCATATTTTGTGGACAAAAGCAACCTATGTCTCATGTTAGAGAGAGAAGAAAGAAAATATATATATATATATATATATATATATATATCATGTATTCATGCAAGTGACTATCTAATTGTCAGTTGCGACTTGGGGATTATAATTTCTATTGCAGATTAGTTGGTCATTGTGGCCATTATGATGGGAATCTTTGGCTGCTCATCATCACAAGTTGGGCTGGCAAAACGGGTAATCGGGTAGACCCGCGACCCGATTATCATAGACACGAACATGATGCGTTTAGCTAAACGGGTTAGCGGGTCTGACACGATTATAACACGAAAAATATTCGGGTAACCTGACACGACCCGCTTAACCCGTTTAAAATTACCGGGTCATATCAGGTAGACACTATTCAACATGACCTGACATGACCCGTGTCTAAATAGGTCACCCGACCCGACCCGATAAAAAAA
>NC_081549.1:10138069-10138411 GCF_901000735.1 Corylus avellana
GCTGCTGCCTGGGGGTGGTGGTGCCTGCGAAGCTGCGATAGAGGGAGAGAGATAGGGGAGAGGGGGACTGGAAGAGAGAGGTGCGGGGAGAGAGAGCTGAGAGGGGGACTGGAAGAGAGAGCCGTGAGGGAGAGAGAGAGAGGCGTTGGGGGGGGCTACTGCCTGGTGCGGCGGTGCCCTGGCTGCCTGCGATTCTCCCTGAGAGGGAGAGAGAGAGCCGTGAGGGAGAGGGAGGCGCTGGGGCTTGGGTGGCTGCTGCCTGGTGCTTGCGAATCTGCGATAGAGGGAGAGAGAGAGCCGAGAGGGAGAGAGAGGCGCTGGGGGGGGGGGGTGCTGCAGCTC
>NC_081549.1:10138431-10145702 GCF_901000735.1 Corylus avellana
TTACGCATGGGGGGGTGGTTTTAATTTAAATAAGTTAACGGGTCTGGCGGGTCGACCCGTCTGACCCGCTAGACCCGTTAACTTAAACGTGTCTGGCGGGTCGACCCGCCAAACACGAATTTAGTCAGGTCTTAATCGGGTAGACCCGATTAAGACCTGAACCCGATAAGCCCAAACCCAATACCAGTTAACTTCGTGTTGTGTTCGTGTCGGGTTCACTGGTCGTGTGAAAATTGCCGGCCCTAATCACAAGGCCCAAAATATCTCTACCTTCAACATGATAATTTTATTTAAGAATGACTTTGATATTAATATATTATTTAATTTCTTGATTTAATTGTATCAATTATTGTAATACTTGTTTCAAGAATGGAATGTTGGAGATTTTAAGAGAATCAAACAAATTAATGTCTTTCTCAATTATTTATTTGCCATAAATTTGGAATTAGGATCCTCTGAAGTTCATTTGAATTGGATAATATTGACTTAGTTATATTGGATGGGTATGTTTATCCCATCAAAAAAAGAAAAGACAAAAATACCCCACCAATGTAATAACTGTATATTATCATGTTCAAATGAGCCGGAGATGATTATATTCCATAAATTGGAGCCTTAATTAAAAAATATTGACGGTAATTAAGGCTTTAAATATTTTTGTTTGGAAACTGTTAGAAGAGTTACGGTTTGAATCATTAGGGTTTATGGGGTAGTTTAGTCTTTATGGTATTTCCCTAATCCTATATAATAAGATGCTTGTATTTGGTTAACATAAGTTTAATAAGTTAAATAATATAATAGCCTCCGCATTTTGTGTCTAAACCGTTTATACAAACAATAACATGGTATCAGAGCTTGTTTCGATTCTGGGATAATCCGTTGTTGGGTTTTCTCTTGCTGGCTGCAGCACTGCTCGTGTGGGCTTTAGCCCACAGAGACAGTACCTTCGTAGCAGTTTATTTTTTTTTTATGTTTTATGGTTACTAGAATACCGCCGGTGAAAAAAAAAGAAGAAAAAAACCTGTAGTGTTGTTCCTGCTGGGTTGCGAGTTCTTGTTGCTGGAACTAATTGTCGGTATTGTCTATGGTGGCCGGCGGAGTTGTAGTGGCCATAAAAAAAAAAAAAAAAAATCTGGCCATTTGATTATGCTGTTAAAACATTGATCTGTGGTCATCGTTTGAATCTGTTGATGCTGTTATTGGAGTGGTCGGAATGTTCTGTCTTCACCGGCGAGCTTCGGTGCTACTTCGGCAAAACTCCAGTGAAGCTCCGGCGAGCCTAGAGTGACTGTTTCTACTATGTTTTCAGTGTTTTTCTTCTGTTTTAGGTATTGGAGGCATGGTCTGCTTGTCTCTGGCCAATTTTGAAGCTCCGGCGTGTTTCTGGTAAGGCCCCGGCGAAGTATTTTTTTTTTTTTTTTTTTTTTCAGTAGTTGTTTTCCGGTGAAACTTGTTGGTTAATCATGTGAAATATAATTGTTGTTGGGTGTTATGATCCATGTATCCGACCGACCTTGGTGTTTTGTGGCGAGAACCGATCCGAAGTTGTTAGTGATCAATGTATTCGACCGGCCTTGGATTGTCCGGCACGATCACCTCTTGTTAGTGATCGTTGTATCCGACCGGTCTTGGTTGTTTGCGGTGAGATCCGATCAAATCTTTGTTCAAGTTTCCAACGAATTTTTGACCGGCGTTGAAGTTTATTAAATTATCTTGTTATTTGTATGAGTCTTTGTATTGTGTGCTCCAAGCTGTTCCAGCTTGAGGGGGAGTGTTAAAGTATGTTTTTCTAGTTGTTTTCGTTTGCTTGTATCTTCCAAGCAGGATTCAATTAAGATTGAATATCTTTTGTGATTTACGGATACATTTGATGATTTAATTGACATTAGATTCCTCTTGTGATTTGTGCAATGAATGGATAGATGGGGTAGTTTTGATTAATTGTTTGAAGCATAGTAAAACATATGTAAGATTTTAATTGTGAGAACTTCAAATTAATATTGATAAACATAGAAGTATGTTGTTATAATTCGGTGAGTGTGAATTCCCAAACCTTAGTATTTTATCTCTTAGTTTATTTTAATTAGTTTGTGTTTATCTTTTAATTTTTAAAACCAAATTTCAAAATCCTTTTGGAACTAGGTTATGATTTAATTAGTTTAGATTTAAATTGCTCTTTCAAAAACACAATTCCCTGTGGGTTCGACCTCGCACTTGCAATCCATTATATTGCAAACGATTCTTGCACTTGCGAGTATTAAAATTTGCACAACAATTGTGCAGTAGATTTTGTTCCATCTGGATGGCATAGGATCTACATTGGGATCAGCTCTCATTGACGGAGAGTGAAGCTGCAGAGGTGAACATCCGAAGAGTGGAATTGGAAGGAGTGGTTTCTCATGGCCAAGCCTGTGTCATAGGCAAATTGATTGCAGATTGATTGGTGAGCGAAGAGACAATCAAGATGACTCTTATGAAATGGTGGAAACCTTTGGACAATCTGTCTTTTAAGGTGATTGGGGAAAATCTGTTCATGATCGACATTGTGAACCCTAAAGACAAGAAGGAGAGGGTTTTGGAGGGACGACCATGGGTATTTGAATGGTGCCTCTTTCTCGTTGAGGATTTTGATGGCACTACACCGTCGTCAAAATATACTTTTGAGAAAGTGGCTTTCTTGGTAAGAATGATAAACCTACCTCTGGGATGCAAGAGGCGTGACATTGGTCAAAAAAGTGGAAGTAGTGGACACGGATGGTGAGGGCATTGGGTGGGGTGAATTTCTTCGGGTGAAGATTGTACTTGACCTGACTAAACCTCTCCAACGCGGAAGGAAACTGAATGTATAAGGTGAACAATTTTGGATTACATTTCAGTATGAAGATCTTCCAAAATTCTATTTCTCTTGTGGGGTCATAAGGCTTGGAAAAGGGGGGTGTCCACGAAGAAGCATGCTTCGAAGCCTAGATAAACCTTAGTACGGTCCTTGGCTCAGGGCGGCTTCACCACCATGATGAACGGAGAAAACCCATAATTGGTTTTGCGTGAAGCGAGGACCTACCTCATCGATGATGGAAAATCAGAAGCGGATGTGGGACTGGGACGGGCAGGCTAGGGTTCACCGAAACATGGCCAAAATGATCACAAGGAGATGGTGGGCGGCGAAGGGGATTGCTAGAGGAGATGAAACCCTAAAGCCCGAAATGGAAAGAGCAGGATTCCTGGCTGAGATTAGGAAATTGATGCGAATAACAGAGATTTGGGCGAGTCCAGCTTTGGGAAGAGGAGGCATGAGGATAACGGCTGGAATAATTAAGGGCATAGCGAATCCCCACGTATGGAAGATGATAGTGATCCTCGGATACACAACTTGGGAAAGCTTTCAAGTGAAGACCAGTCGTCAAATCTTAACAGCTCGAACACGGTAGTGGTTTCCCTTGGGGCTGGCTTCAATAAAAACTTCATGTAAAAGGGGCCGAATTCGATGGGCTAGGTGGGTATGAAAGGGAGCCCTAGATTCTTTTTTGTTGGCCCTCTTATCTCTAATGTGGAGAAAAAGATGAAGGCAAATAACCAATCAGGTGGGTTGAAGCAATCAGGGAAAGAAATGGTCACATGGAAACATAGGGCCTAGAGAGATGCTGGAACTGTTGGCCCTAGAAAGAAGAGGGGCATTTGAGGAGAAGTAAACACTTCTAGTCATGCTTCTAAGGGACGGAAAGTGAGTGGGCAGATAGTAAATCAAAGTGGATCGTGAATGGCGGTTGCTGTTTTACAGCCCTACCAACCGCAATGAAGATTTTGAGCTAGAACGGCCGAGGGCTTGGGAACCCGCGGACTGGTCGAGAGCTTCATTGATTGGTGAAGCAAAAGATACCCTTCTTGGTCTTTCTCATGGAGACCAAGTTACATAGAGATCGTATGGAGTCCATTAGACGAAAGTTGGAGTTCTCTAATATGCTCGTAGTGGATCGTGTGGGAAAGACTGGAGGCTTGGCATTACTATGGGGGGATGAGACTTCAGTGGAAACACAAAACTATAGTCAACGGAACATAAATGGTTTGATTAGGTGTTCAGAGAGAGAGGAGCCGGGGAAATTTACCGGTTTCTATGGTCAACCAGATGCCTTTAAACGGCACGAAGCCTAGGCCTTATTAAAGCACCTAGTAAGCCTTGCTCCTTATCCGAGGGTATGTATTGGAGACTTCAACAAGATAGTGATACAATCAAAAAAATGGGGTGGTAGGGGACGCCCGAACAGCCAAATGCTAGCCTTTCAACAAACCTTGGAATTTTGTGAGTTGTCGGACTTGGGTTTTATTGGTCATAAATTTACTTGGACTACTTGCCGGGAAGATTTCGATTTAACGAAGGTAAGCCAGGATAGGGGAGTCACTAATGCGGCATGGCGGGGGATATATCTGTTAGCCGAAGTAGTAGTGGAGGCGGTGCCATGTTTGAACCATACGCCTTTATTATTGAACCTGACGAAAGAACATGGGGGCAAGCAGGGTGGTGCACAGTTTAGATATGAGGGAAGGTGGAAATTAGATGAAGGCTTTCACGAGGTGTTGCAAGAACACTGGCCGCTACCTTTTGGTGATAGGAGTAAGTTGGAAATGATTTATGCCAAACTTAGTTGTTGTCGTAAAGGACTTGTGAGGTGGCAAAAAGTTATTAGTGAGCCCATGCAAAAGTCCATCGTCGATTTAAAAAGGATAATTGTGGAGGAGATGAGAATGGGGTGGAGATGCGAACTGTACGGAAGGATTTACAAGATTTGCTTGACAAAGAGGACCTTCGATGGCGATAGAGAGCGAAATCAGACTGGCTTAGGGGGGAGATCGTAACACATGGTTTTTTCATGCATGTGCTACTTCCCTAGAAAATCAAACCGCATGTCCAATATTATAGATGCAACGGGGGTCCAATATACATCGATGGAGGAGGCACAAATGGCGTTTGTTAATTATTTTTCAAATTTGTTTATTGCTGATGCTGCTGGAGATATGGAGCCCTGTTTACAGAATTTGGAAATTCGGATGTCCGACGAGATGAATTGTGAATTATTGAAACCTTTCATGGTGGACGAGATTTGGATCGCTTTATCTCAAATGGCTCCTCTAAAAGCATTAGGACCTGATGGTTTTCCTGCAGACTTTTATCAATCCAATTTGAGTACGGTGGGGGACAGCATTTGTCAAGCAATTCTAGATACACTCAATTCGGGTATTTTGCCTTCCTTTTTCAATTCGACTAATATTGCTCTTATTCCGAAAGTGAAGAATCCTACTTGTGTTACGAAGTTTCGACCGATAAGTTTATGTAACTTGACATATAAGTTGATTTCCAAGGTTCTTTGCAAATAGGCTAAAAAAAATATCGCCTCACATTATTTCTCCAATTCAGAGCGCTTTCATTCTAGGGAGATTAATCACAGATAATGTTTTGGTGGCCTATGAGACTCTCCATACAATGCACAAGAGGCTAAAAGGCAAGAAGAGTTATATGGCGGTAAAGTTGGACATGAGCAAAGCCTACGACCGTGTCGAATGGAATTTTTTAGAGGTTGTTATGAGATGGTTGGGGTTTGCGCAATGTTGGATACAACTCATTATGATGTGTGTTACAACGGTCGAATATGCGGTGATCGTGAATGGGAAGCCATGTGGGAAAATTATTTCGGAGAAGGGTATACGACAAGGAGATCCCATTTCCCCATATCTGTTCCTTTTATGTGTAGAATCTCTGAGTTGAATGATAAATAATGCTAATGGGGCGGGGGCTTTGACGGGGGTACCTACTTTTAGGAGGGGCCCTCGAATAAGCCATATGTTCTTTGCGGATGACAGTTGATAAGTGCCAAAATATTCATATTTTAGTGTTTAACTTATATTTGTTTATTCCTTAGTTTTGTTAGTTTATGCTATTTTATTTCCTTTTTGTATTTTCTTTGTGTGATAGGGTTTGGGAAGAAAAGAAAGCATTCTTAGAAGTATCGGGCTTAAAGGACAAAATTGGGAAAAAGCTAGAAGATTTGAAGCAAGAAAAAGCATTATGGTAATGCGATCGATCGCAGGGGACCTACGATCTAGCGCAATTCCAGAGAGGTCCAGACGTGAAGAGCAAGGCGTGTGCTCATGCACATAAGAGATGACTTGATCGCATCTGCGATGAAGCGCAAAAGATACACGATCGATCGTAGCCATGCGATCGAGCACACCCGTGAGGTGGAGAATTCCAGAAGTTGCAGCCAAACTTATATTGCTTTCCATATTAGGGTTTTTCTAGTCCTAGTTGCACTAGGACTAAACCCTATGATTTTACTAGGGTTTCTAGGTTTTCTAGAGTATTCCTAAGCCTATAAATAGACCTTTAGCCTCTTAGAAAGATCATCTTTATGCACAACTTTGGAGAGGGGAATTTGGAGGCTACTTCTAGGAATGGTTTTCGGTTCTTTCTTTTCCCTTTATTTTAATTATGTGTAGTTTCACTCTTTAGGAGTGCTAGATTGAAGCCCTAATTATGTTTATTTAATATTTGGGAAAACTTCATTTACCCCTCCATACTTTCGCGCTTTTTGCAGACACTCCCCTCCCCCCCCATTGTTCAAAACCTCTCACTTACATGTATCAAAGTTTGAGTTTCGTTCACTTTGGCCCTTCCGTTAGGATTTTCTGCGAAATCCTAATGGAAGGGGTCGCACGTGCCGCGCACGTGCGAAAGAATTATGGGAAGCCCCGTTTTACCCCGGATGCCACCACGCGTACAAACACCCTTAGGGTTTTTTTTTTTTAAGAAAATCACGAAAACTCCAAGATTGAAAAAGGATTTGGATAGCCGTCTTCGTGATGAACACAAGCCGACGACCACTGATCTTCGTCAACCCACCCAGTGAGTGTAAATTGCGATTCCACCCAGATTTAAATCGCGATTCCACCCAAATAAACGAACTCCAACCCTAAATCGCGATTCCACCCTAATTTAAATCGCGATTCCACCCAGTGCCTGTCTTGTATAGTTGCGTCGGAAGATTTGTCCGTGAGCCGTCTTCTTCGTCACTGCCATCTTTTCGAGGTATAGTCCCTTTTGTCAAATGATTTTGGTTATTTTATTTATAGGTATGCCGAGTCGTTGACCATTGTGGTCCCCTTTGTTCGTATGCCGAGTTTCACATTGTGGTCCCCTTTACTGTCGAATGTTGTCTATTTGTGGGTTGTCTATTTGTGGGTCATATGGTTTTATTGTCAAAAGTCTGTCAAATAAAAAA
>NC_081549.1:10145802-10154510 GCF_901000735.1 Corylus avellana
AAATTCTCATGCCACTCAAACAGTTTTGAAACCACTCGCTTACCATGTTGACAAATATCCATATCTACCCATTTGAAAAACCCACATCCACGGTTGTCAGCATTCTACACAATCAGATCAAAATAAAATAAGATCTCTCACACAACTATTATGTACCATAAGCCACCAACACTATTTCTTGACAAAAATAGTGTATCTGACGTCAACCAAAAATACTTCATTCCAAATCCTTCCTAGAGTTTCAAAATGAATCAAAATATATCACAACCAATTTCATGAACAAACTAAACCTTAAACCGTACTTAGCTAGCTTCAATCAAAATATATCACAAACTAAACCTCAAAATGAATCAAAATATATCACAACCAATTTCATTAATCAAATACCCAACCAATCGAAAAAAATTCAGCAAATTTCCAGCTCAAATACCGAGCCAAGCAAAAAAATTTCAGCAAATTTCCAGCTCATTTACCCAGCCAACCAAAAAAATTTCAGCAAATACCCAGCTCATTTACCAAGCCAAGCAAAAAAATTTCACCAAATTCCCAGCACAAATACCCAGCCAACCAAACCAAACAAATTTCAGCAAATTCCTAGCTCAAATACCCAGCGAAGCAAAAAAATCTCACCAATTTCATGAATCAAATCCCCAGCTCATTACCCAGCCAAGCAAAAAAATTTCACCAAATTCCCAGCTCAAATACCTAGCGAAGCAAAAAAATCTCACCAATTTCATGAATCAAATACCCAGCCAAGCAAAAAAATTTCACCAAATTCCCAGCTCAAATACCCAGTCAACCAAACCAAACAAATTTCTGCAAAATACTCCGCTCACATTTTCGGCTAAGGAAAAAAATTGCACCAAATACACAGCTAAAAACCGTAACCATCCCCAACAGAATAAAAATGCCAAAATAAATCTTACCACGTAATTGCACATGTAAACCTTTTACCGAAATTCGATAGCGTGAATGCTGTTAAGATGTGTGATCTCCTCCCACATTTGCACATTGGATTGTTAGTTCCTGTTCCTACGTCGATCACTTCACTGACTTCACTCTCGGCTTGATCCATAATGGGTATCAAATGGGTATAACCAAGCAGAATGATGAAATGGTTAGCACGAAGAAGAAGAACAAGAAACGCGGGCCTGCCCAAAGAAGAAGAAAAATGTGGAAGAAAAGTGGAACGAAAAAAGAAGAAGATGATTTCGAGTTAAATGGTGCAGAAGCAGGGCAAGGAAGAAGAGACTTCAGGGGTAAAACGGGGCTTCCCTCAATTCTTTCGCATGTGCGCAGCACGTGCAACCCCTTCCGTTAGGATTTCACAGAAAATCCTAACAGACGGGCCAAAGTGAACGAAACTCAAACTTTGATACATATATGTGAGAGGGTTTGAACAATGAAGTGTGCAGCGGAAAGCATGGGGGGGGGGGTAAGTGAAGTTTCTCCTTAATATTTCAATATTAGCGCCTTTGTGATAATCATATTGTGATGCTTAACTTGATTAATGCCTGTTTTCTTGAATTCCTCATATGTATGTGATTGGATATTATATGTATGTGGTATGGATTAGTTATTTAAGTCAATTTGGATGATCGAGTCATGGGCTTAATAGAGTAACAAAAGAATTCCTCATGGGTTCTTGGGTTAATCAACATAAAAAACAGGGAGAATACACCCATGCCCAAGGTTCTGTGTGTTTGTCAATTTTCATAGATTTATGATTTGTTAAAGAACAACTTAGTATACACCCATGCTAAATCCTTTAAGAAATAGAAGAGTTAGAGTATACACCCATGCCTAACTCGTTGCTTAGAGAAATCAATAGCTTAAGGAGTATACACCCATGCCCTTAGGTTGGCAAACATTAGGTATTCATAATATGATTAGAGCATTGGCTTATTGTTATATTATTTGAGCATGATTAGTGGTTTATATCAAAGCCCCACCTTTTGTTTATCTTTATTTCTTTTCAACATATCAATATCAAATTTATGACAACTTTGATATTTTAATTAATTCTAAATAAAATCAACAATCTCCGTGGGATCGATCTCGTACTTGCTGCACTATACTATTGTTTTGATCTTGTGCACTTGCGAGTTAAAATGTACCAATTGTTATAAATTAATTTAGGTAGTATTTAGCACAACAACAGTCTGTTATTTTGCAGGGCCAGCGTCACACAATGGGAAAGGTTGCATAATATTTTGCAACTTTATGAAAAAGCGTCGGGCCAGCGGACCTCCCCATTTTTTAGCAAAAATACGGCAGTGGTGGATAAGGATGCAATTTTGGCAATTGTAGGAGTACCAGCTACCCAATGTTATGACACTTATTTGGGCCTCCCATCTTTGGTGGGAAAATCATGCGCAGCAGCTTTCCAGGGCATTTTAGACCGGGTGTGGAAAAGACTGCGAGATTGGAAGTTGAAATTTTTATCCTAAGCTGGTAAGAAAATTCTACTAAAGTCGGTAATTCAGGCTATTCCATCTTACTATATCGGTACTTTTCTATTGCCAAATGGTCTTTGTTCGGATATCAATGTCAAATGCAAAAAATTTGGTGGGGTCACCAAGAAAAAGAGACTCGAATTAATTGGATGAGTTGGGGGAAGATGGGTATGGTTAAAGCTTCGGGTGGAATGGGCTTTCAGGATCTCAATCTTTTTAATAGGGCCCTATTAGCGAAACAAAGTTGGAGACTATGGAAGGAAACAAAGAGCTTAGTTGCGAAGATCATGAAAGCGAAGTATTATCCCGATGGGTCTATTCTAGATGCCAAGGTAGGTGCAAGGCCACCCTTTGCATGGAGGAGTATACATAGCTCTTGTGATGTGTTAAAGGACGGTATATTTTGGCGTAGGGAATGGCGCTACTGTTCGAATATGGAAGGATAGGTGGATTTCTAACCCGTCAACATTCCGAATAATCTTTCCAATGGATGTCCTCAGTTCGGATGCCACTGTGACATAATTAATTGATGCAGATTTGAAGGTGTGGAATGTCCCATTATTGGAGTGAATTTTTTCCAAGGAGGAGGTCTAGTTGATCCAATCCATTCCTATTAGCCGCACAAACTAGTCGAAAACCTTGATTTGGAGAGGTACTACAAACATAATTTTTTCGTCAAGAGTGCTTACCATATGCAGTTGGAAAATGACGTAACGGGTTCAGCTGCGAGCTCCTCTAGCAGGGGGGCCAAGGAAGTTTGGAAAAAGCTACGGGGCTTGGCATGTACGAACGTTGGAATTTTTTCTTTTTGGCAAACTTGTCATGACATCTTCCCTACCTGGGAAAATCTCCACAAACTTAAGGTATTTCAGGATCCTGAGTGCCCAATCAGTGGCTTCATGGTGGAAATGAGTTTTCACAATTTATGGCAATGTTTGGTAGCTTTGGATGTTTGGAGTATGGGTCCTGTAAAATTCTAGTAGAGTTGTTTTGCTGGTCCCATTTTTCTAGAGGTCGGGGAAGGGATATTTCATAAGTGTACCCAATATGAGATGAGCTTATTTGCCGGGCTAGCCAAAAGGATTTGGCTAAGATGTAATGATATATTACATGGTGAACTGTTCTCTCATTCGACCGCCATTTTTAACCAAGCAAAACAGGCTTTGGAAGATTTCAAGGCTGCTCAAGACAAGAGGCCCGCGAATATGCACAACTGCGTCGTTGAGGGTCCAAACAAATGAGAAGCTCCAAGTCCGAGATGGGTTAAAGCCAACTGGGATGCTGCTTTGAACTGTAAGGAGGGGCGAATGGGTGGTGGGGTGGTGATACAAGACTGCTGTGGACAAGTGGTAGCGGTAAGATGCTTCTCTCATGGGGGGAACCCCTCACCGATAGCAACGGAATCAATGGTGGCACTGATGGCTATAGACTTATGCCGGGACATGGGGCTCGCTCATGTGCATCTGGGAGCGGATGCTAAAAATCTTGTATATGCTGTTAATTGCGAAGAGGCTGATTGGAGTCGACTGGGTCATGTTGTGGAAGATATCAAGATTGAACACCAGATGTTGACCCACTGGAAAATGAGCTTTGTCAAGAGAGAAGGGAACTAGGCTGCACACTCTCTTTCTAAGTTTGCTGCCAATAATGGAGTGGATATTGTATGGAGTGAATCTCTAGATTGTATTTCCAAGACTATTTTGTTAGAGCAATTTGCTCTAGCAAAGTGATTCTAATAAGATTTCAAGTTTTCCTCAAAAAAAAAAAAAAAAAAACGGTTGGAGGATATTCCCTTCAAACTGGTTTGGAGGAAATTTCTGTCCAACTTTTTATATTCCTTCTATGTGTCATGAATGAGTATTGTAATTATGTTAATTTTGTATTATTAAAAGTTGTAATTTTGAGCATTTTATATTTCAGTCACTTTTAATTTCGTCTATTTTTTTAAAGTTTTCTGTTAAATTCTAACGAATGATGCTAAAAGAATTGAAATACCCCGTTTTATTTTTGATCTTTTTTTAAGAGGTGAAAATTCCCTAGTGATTGGGTAGCCACTTGAATGCCGTCCACTTTGGTTTGATCTTCTTGGTTTTGATTTTAGCAGTTGGTTTGGGTTCAAAGTGATTGATTAGGGTTCAATTTTTCAGCTATGTTGTAATTAATGGATGAAAGTTAATTGAGGACTTGTTGAAGTATTAGTTTCCAAAAATTTTATGCGATGTTGTATGTAGGCCAGCTATATTGTAATGGATGAAAGTTTTTTTGTTGGAGTTGTAGAACAATACAATTTTGGTGATCAAAATCTGATGTTTATTTGACCCTTAGAAAGTATTTGACCATAATTCTAATGTTTTGACCAACGCACGAATGAAAATTTATTGTGCAGCCTACAGGAGGGGTAATGATAAAAGTAACGAAGAACGCATATTTTTCTTTTACAGGAAAAAGAAAGAAAGCGGGATTCGAGTTATTTTGTGCCATCTCGTATAATATTCTACATTAAAAATGAATAATTTGCTTATGAGTTGTGGATACTATGAAACCATTGTCTTATTCATTTCAATTTATTCGGTACAACACTCTCTAGCCCTCCTTTTCCTTTTCACTTTGTTTAATTTGGTTTTTTCATCTCCTTGAAATCCATAAAATCCACTAACTTGATTATTTGTATGGCTAGTTTGGCTTCGTAGCATTGTTGACTTGAGTAATTAAGCCTTTAGGGATGTTTTTACATCTAGTGCCCTAAAGCCATCTGGTTTGGGAGTCACTGGCCCAACACTCGTTACATAGGTCAATTAGAAAGCTTAAGGGAGCCGAGCATTGCACAACCAATACACAAAAAAATAAAAAAAATAAATAAATGCATGTCCTGATTTAAGCCTTGGTTGTTTTCATCTGAGTGAATTCCTTTGACTTTTGTGGTATACCCAACTTTGAGAAAAATTGAAACCTCATGATTGTATGTTAGTCTCACATTGCACTTATTGGAACATGTGTTGTTTCAAATTTCCATTTATGAGTGAGTTGATTTTTGATGTCCTGATGATGTAATTATGGTGTTGATTTTGTTAAACATGCTCATGATATATGAACCATGTGTTTGTGTGGAAGTTCATGTTGTCAATAACATAGTGCTCAAAATTTTTGTGGCTATCATTGATATTAAACATTCACAAGACTTCACTCGTCCACTAGGGACGCTTAGGGGTTTGAAAGGCTTGTTGCATATAAGAAATGCAATCGTCTCTCCCACGACAGTGGATTTGTGTTTCATGTTTTGATTTTGTTTTTTACTTTGTTTGGGTAAGGGACTAGCAAAATGTAAGTTTGAGGATATTTGATGAATGCCAAATATTGCATATTTGGACCCATTCATTTCCATTTGCTAAGCCTTTACCTTTATTATTTTCTGATGTTTTAGTGTTTTGTAAGTTGCTAAGGGAAAAATGCGCCTTTAAAGGGAAAAACACAACTCATTCCATTAATTCTGGGGCTTAAGACACTTTAGGGAGCATTGACAACAAATTTGGATCGAGCGATGATTCTCACCCAACGAGTCCCACTAAAAAGGCCATATCTTGAGTTACAGAGATCGGATTGAAGTGATCTAGGTGTCATTGGAATCCTAACTCAAAGATCTAAAAATTCATGTTTCATAAGAGTTGGCTAGTTCCGAACTGTAGTGTGCTCGAGCGCACATTTAGTACGATTGAGCGCACCTGCGCCCA
This sequence comes from Corylus avellana, assembly GCF_901000735.1. NCBI lineage: Eukaryota > Viridiplantae > Streptophyta > Magnoliopsida > Fagales > Betulaceae > Corylus > Corylus avellana. Next base: position 10,151,987 of record NC_081549.1, read on the forward strand.
TCGAAAGTGGAAAGTGCATGCTCGAGTGTGATCGAGCACACTTTGTGTGCGCTTGAGCGCACTCGGCTACCCTAACATCACTAAAAACCTAAAATAACATTATAAATGTCAATTTTTTTTTCATTGTAAATGGACGGAGACGCGCCAAGGGTGTCGTGCTTTGTCAATTTTCGTGTTCTCCTCCTTGCCCAGAACAAAACGCACAAGAAAGGGAGAAAGAGAGCTGGAGGAAAGGGAAGAAAGAAAGGAGAGAGAGAGAGAGAGAGAGAAAAAAAAAAGAGTTGTGTTTCCCATGCTTAGACCCAGCCGAGAGAAAGAGAAGAGGGGCAAGGTTCTCTTGCCCAACCAACCCGTGAGAGAGGAGAGAGAAACGGAGTTAGAGAGAGAGAGGCAAAGAGGGGCATTTCCCCTTGCCCAGACCATGGCGAGAGAAAGAGAAGAGGGGCTAGGTTCTCTTGCCCAACGAGCCCATGAGAGAGGAGAGAGAAACGAAGTTAGAGAGGAGATTTCCCACCTCAAACCATACAAAACCCAAGAGGTCATGAGGAGCTCAAGTCTGTGACTATCTTTAAGAGAGGAGAAGCCACAAACAACAATGGGGGACAGCAATAACAGAAGGACAACAGTCTGGCTGAAGACGTTAAACTTAGCGCTCATGGGAGGCACCCCATAGCATATCCTTTTTATTTTCTATTTGTTTTTCATTTCTTTTTTTTTTCTTTTTTTTCTGTTGTTTACTTTTAGTTTATATTTGTTTTCTTTTGGGAAAATTCTAGTTTACCCCCCCAAAGTTGACAGCGTTTTTTAATTCGAACACCAAAGTTTCAATTTTTGCAATCCACCCGCCCCCCCAAAGTTCCAAATTTTTACAATTTAACCAATTGTATCCAAAACTTCTCATATTGCCCCTAATTTTATTTTTTTATTTTTTTAAAAAAAAAAAAAAAAAAATTCGGGGTGGCCATAGCCACCCTTTGCCCATCTGGCCATTTTTTCACCTCCCAAATTTGTTTTTTTTTTTCATAGAAAATAAAATAAAAATAAAAATAAAAATCATGAGCAATATGGGAATTTTGGGATAATATTGGTCGAATTGAAAAAAAATTGGAACTTTGTGAGAGTGGATTGCAAAAATTGAAATTTTCATGTTCGAATTGAAAAACACTGTCAACTTTGAGGGGGTAAACTATAATTTTTCCTTTTCTTTTGTTTTGTTTTAGTAGTTTTTAGGGACAAGTGTGCTTGCATTCAAGTTTGGGGGTGTGCTATGAGCCATACCTTTCCAACCAGTTTTCTCATCTCCCGGGTAAGATCTTTTAATGTTATTTACACATTGAGGACAATGTGTAATTTAAGTTTGGGGGTATGGGAGACACTTTATTCACACTTTGTTCCTAACTTTTTTTGTAAAAATGCATATTCATGTTTGCCTTCAAATTTTGGTTGATCTGAAAAATTGTGCTTTGATTTTCATTGGTGAGCTTAAAATTTTGAACACATGATGTGATGATAGAGTTTCTAAGTTTGGTTAGTTACTTTAGGCAATGAGAATTCACCTGTTTTATTTGATTTGACACAAGAACACGAGCACATCATTTGTGAGGTTTGACAAGTGGGCTTAATGTGTATGTTGCTATGTCTTGGGTTAAGCTGGGTGACTTGTTGGATGATACTTTGGCATGAGTTTGAAAAAAAAAAAAAAAAAAAAAAAAAACTGTTGATCTATTTTAAGTTTTTCACTAAGTAATTGGACCTCTTGCCTCATTAAACAGTGAGTGTTCATGTCAAAAGGTGAAAATTTTGATTTGATTAATGTCATGGCTAGTTTAGTTCCGTAGCTTTTTGTTTGACTTGAGTTAGTAAGTCTTTAAGGGTGTTTTTACACCTAGTGCCCTAAAACCATCTAGTTTGGGATACATTGGCTTAACACTCATTATGTGGGTCAATTAGAGAGCTTAAGGGAACAAAACATTGCATAGCCTGACCAAAAAGAATAAAGAGAAAAATAATCTGACTTTACGCCATAGTTTTTCATTCTGATAGGCATCCAGTAAATTTGAGATATTGAGACATTGCACATTGAAAATAATTGGAAACTTTATATTTATGTGCTAGTTCACTTTACACAGTTTGGAGCTTGTGGTGCCTTTGCCTGCCTTTTGTAAGTGGTTAGACTTTAAAATTCCAATTAATTGGGAAGATAGAGTTTATCTTTTTTTAAGCTTGCTAATGAATGAAAATCATGGTTTTGAGTGATACTTGAATCTTCTGGACAATATGAATTTTTGCATAATGTTGGTGGGTAACATTTCTGTTAAACCTTCACGAGAGTTCACTCGTCCTACTAGGGATGCCTAAGGGTTTAAAAGGCTTGTTGCATATGCTAAACGCAATCGTCTTTTCTACGGCAGTGGAGATAAAGTGTTTTTGTTTTAGTTTCCTTTTATTTTTAGTTTCGTATTGCTAATGAGCTAGCAATATGTAAGTTTGGGGGTGTGATAAGGGCTAAAATATACATATTTAT
>NC_081549.1:10154610-10221337 GCF_901000735.1 Corylus avellana
AAGTCCATCGCCGATTTAAAAAGGATAATTGTGGAGGAGATGAGAATGGGGTGGAGATGCGAACTGTACGGAAGGATTTACAGGATTTGCTTGACAAAGAGGACCTTCGATGGCGATAGAGAGCGAAATCAGATTGGCTTAGGGGGGAGATCATAACACATGGTTTTTTCATGCATGTGCTACTTCCCTAGAAAATCAAACCGCATGTCCAATATTATAGATGCAGCGGGGGTCCAATATACATCGATGGAGGAGTCATAAATGGCGTTTGTTAATTATTTTTCAAATTTGTTTATTGCTGATGCAGCTGGAGATATGGAGCCCTATTTACAGAATTTGGAAATTCGGATGTCCGACGAGATGAATTGTGAATTATTGAAACCTTTCATGGTGGACGAGATTTGGATCGCGTTATCTCAAATGGCTCCTCTAAAAGCATTAGGACCTGATGGTTTTCCTGCAGAGTTTTATCAATCCAATTTGAGTACGGTGGGGGACGGCATTTGTCAAGCAATTCTAGATACACTCAATTCGGGTATTTTGCCTTCCTTTTTGAATTCGACTAATATTGCTCTTATTCCGAAAGTGAAGAATCCTACTTGTGTTACGAAGTTTCGACCGATAAGTTTATGTAACCTGAGATATAAGTGGATTTCCAAGGTTCTTTGCAAATAGGCTAAAAAAAATATTGCCTCACATTATTTCTCCAATTCAGAGCGCTTTCATTCCAGGGAGATTAATAACAGATAATGTTTTGGTTGCCTATGAGACTCTCCATACAATGCACACGAGGCTAAAAGGCAAGAAGAGTTATATGGCGGTAAAGTTGGACATGAGCAAAGCCTACGACTGTGTCGAATGGAATTTTTTAGAGGTTGTTATGAGACGGTTGGGGTTTGCACAATGTTGGATACAACTCATTATGATGTGTGTTACAACGGTCGAATATGCGGTGATCGTGAATGGGAAGCCATGTGGGAAAATTATTTTGGAGAAGGGTATACGATAGGGAGATCCCATTTCCCCATATCTGTTCCTATTATGTGTAGAATCTCTGAGTTCAATGATAAATAATGCTAATGGGACGGGGGCTTTGACGGGGGTACCTACTTTTAGGAGGGGCCCTCGAATAAGCCACATGTTCTTTGCGGATGACAGTTGATAAGTGCCAAAATATTCATATTTTAGTGTTTAACTTATATTTGTTTATTCCTTAGTTTTGTTAGTTTATGCTATTTTATTTCCTTTTTGTATTTTCTTTGTGTGATAGGGTTTGGGAAGAAAAGAAAGCATTCTTAGAAGTATCGGGCTTAAAGGACAAAATTGGGAAAAAGCTAGAAGATTTGAAGCAAGAAAAAGCATTATGGTAATGCGATCGATCGCAGGGGACCTACGATCTAGCGCAATTCCAGAGAGGTCCAGACGTGAAGAGCAAGGCGTGTGCTCATGCACATAAGAGATGACTTGATCGCATCTGCGATGAAGCGCAAAAGATACACGATCGATCGTAGCCATGCGATCGAGCACACCCGTGAGGTGGAGAATTCCAGAAGTTGCAGCCAAACTTATATTGCTTTCCATATTAGGGTTTTTCTAGTCCTAGTTGCACTAGGACTAAACCCTATGATTTTACTAGGGTTTCTAGGTTTTCTAGAGTATTCCTAAGCCTATAAATAGACCTTTAGCCTCTTAGAAAGATCATCTTTATGCACAACTTTGGAGAGGGGAATTTGGAGGCTACTTCTAGGAATGGTTTTCGGTTCTTTCTTTTCCCTTTATTTTAATTATGTGTAGTTTCACTCTTTAGGAGTGCTAGATTGAAGCCCTAATTATGTTTATTTAATATTTGGGAAAACTTCATTTACCCCTCCATACTTTCGCGCTTTTTGCAGACACTCCCCTCCCCCCCCATTGTTCAAAACCTCTCACTTACATGTATCAAAGTTTGAGTTTCGTTCACTTTGGCCCTTCCGTTAGGATTTTCTGCGAAATCCTAATGGAAGGGGTCGCACGTGCCGCGCACGTGCGAAAGAATTATGGGAAGCCCCGTTTTACCCCGGATGCCACCACGCGTACAAACACCCTTAGGGTTTTTTTTTTTTTAAGAAAATCACGAAAACTCCAAGATTGAAAAAGGATTTGGATAGCCGTCTTCGTGATGAACACAAGCCGACGACCACTGATCTTTGTCAACCCACCCAGTGAGTGTAAATTACGATTCCACCCAGATTTAAATCGCGATTCCTTCCAAATAAACGAACTCCAACCCTAAATCGCGATTCCACCCAGTGCCTGTCTCGTGTAGTTGCGTCGGAAGATTTGTCCGTGAGCCGTCTTCTTCGTCACTACCATCTTTTCCAGGTATAGTCCCTTTTGTCAAATGATTTTGGTTATTTTATTTATAGGTATGCCGAGTTGTTGGCCATTGTGGTCCCCTTTGTACGTATGCCGAGTTTCACATTGTGGTCCCCTTTACTGTCGAATGTTGTCTATTTGTCGGTTCTCTATTTGTGGGTCATATTGTTTTATTGTCAAAAGTCTGTCAAATAAAAAACGATTTGTGTACTGGTGGGTTGAATAAAGCGGGTTTCCATTTTCTTTGGTCGAATTGATGCTAGCAAAATGTTGGGAATTTTTCCATTTTTTAATTGGCTACTGTCGGTTGAAGAAACTTGACTGTCTGTTAGGGTTTTCTTGAGCAAAAAAGTCACTGCATATTTGGGGTTTAGCAATAATTAAGTCCATACTTAGAGTTAAATTCTCACTGTTTGATTGCTGTTGTTCACTGCAAAAAGTCACTGCATATTTAGGGTTTAACAATAATTAAGTCCATACCTAGAATATTATGGATGCTTTAGCCAAAAGTCATTGCATACTTATGGTTTAGCAATAATAGTGTGCATACTTAATGGTTTATTTCTCACTGTTTGATTGCAGTTTAGGGTTTGTTTGTTTATTGCTTTTTTGGAATATTCTGCATGCTTTAGCTAAAGCTCATTGCATACTTATGGTTTAGCAATAATAGTACGCATACTTGATGGTTTATTTCTCACTGTTTGATTGCTGTTTTGGGTTTAGGGTTTGTTTGTTTAATGCTTTGTTGGAATATTCTGCATGCTTTAGCTAAAGCTCACTGCATACTTATGGTTTAGCAATAATAGTATGCATACTTAATGGTTTATTTCTCACAGTTTGATTGCTGCTTAGGGTTTAGGGTTTGTTTGTTTAATGCTTTGTTGGAATATTCTGCATGCTTTAGCTAAAGCTCACTGCATACTTATGGTTTAGCAATAATAGTATGCATACTTAATGGTTTATTTCTCACTGTTTGATTGCTGCTTAGGGTTTAGGGTTTGTTTGTTTAATGCTTTGTTGGAATATTCTGCATGCTTTAGCCAAAGCTCACTGCATACTTAGGGTCACTCAATGTTGTATTTTGTTGCTTCCTTTTTTTTTTTTTGTTCTGTAAGTATATGTTGCATTTTGTTTAATACTTTTTGCATCCTGGCTTAATGAGGCAGGCCGCATAATGGCTAGTGACATATTGCTGTCTGAGGTCCATTACAATGGTTATTTCAATAGGGCAACTAGGTGAACGTATGTGGGTGGGTTTGTTCATAATCATTCGGTTCATGATGTACATAAGATGTCTTTCTTGGATGTTGAGGAAATATGTAAGGATTATGGGTATAGGTTTGGTGACCTCATTCACTACAAGATACTTGATAGGTCTTTAGATGAAGGATTAAGGCTGATATCATCTGATCATGATGTAAATGAAATGGTTTCACACCATTTAGGGCATGGGCTAGCTGAGTTGTATTTGGTTTCGTTTGTTGCTGTTGATGTAGATGTGGTAGATGACAATGCAGAAGAGGATGAAGAATATGAGAGGACTGTTGTATATAAGAAGGATGCTTTCTGGGATGAGGTTCTTAGTGTAGATACTGATGTTGAGTCATCAGATGGGGAGGAGCATGTAGACTCAGAAAGGGTGGGGGGTTCGGGTGTTGTTGATGATGAAGCAGGGTTTAGGGATGAGGTAGATGGGGGTGAGGAAGATGGGGGTGAGGAAGAGGATGGTGAGGAAGCTGGGGGTGGACATGTGGAAGAAATAGGGGGGGAAGATGATGAAGATGATAGTGAAGATCTTTGTCCGAGTGACATACTCAGGTCGCCCGCTCCCAGTGCTAGTGACAATGAAGAAACATCAAGTCGTAGTGATGTCACCAAAAGAATTCCATTTACCCAAGAAGAGATGCCAAATTTAGTGTTACAAATAGGTCATGTGTTTGGTGATGCGGTGCAGTTTAGAAAAGCGGTGAAGCAAGCAAATATTTTGAAGGGGAAGGATTTAGAGTTCCCAAGAAATGAAACCAAGAAGGTTATAGCTCGTTGCAAAGACAAGAAATGTAAGTACAGGGTTTATGGGAAGAAGTTAAGGGATGAGTCCAATTTCTCTTGGTGTCAATGTATCCAAGACACTCATGCACTAGAAGATACAAGAATCACATGATTAATTCAGCTTGGATAACTGAATGGTGCATGGACTCATTCAGAAACTAGCCAAACCTACCTATAGACGTTTTGCAGAAACAGGTCAAAGCTAAGTGGAATGTAGATGCCCATGTTAGCTCATTGTATAGGGCAAGGAAGAAGGCGCAACAAAAAATTTATGGGAAGTTGGATGAGCAATACCATCGGTTATGGAACTACTATGCAATGGTTAGGAAGACCAATGTGGGCAGCTGTTTAATTCTTATGGTTGAGAGACCAATGCCCGAGGTCCCATGTAGGTTTCAGAGGTTATATGTATTGTTCCCAGCAATGAAGACAGGTTTCTTACAAGGATGTAGACCTGTGATAGGTGTAGATGCCTGCTTCCTGAAGGGTAGGTACAAGGGCCAGTTAATGGCTACTGTTGGGAAGGATGCCAACAATAGTATGTATCCACTGTCCATTGCGGTTGTAGAAGCAGAAACCAAGGACAGTTGGACTTGATTCTTGGAGGCACTTATATCTGATCTTGGCCCAGCACCAGCACAAGGGTGGACTTTTATATCTGATCGACAAAGGTAAGCATACTTGTGTGCATAATGTCTAACATTTAACTTACTTGTATGAATAATGTCTGACCTATTTTATCTTACCATATGTGCAGGGCCTAGTACCAAGCCTCGAACATGTTTGTCCCACAGCTAAGCACCGTACATGTGTGAGACACCTGTATGCCAATTTCAGAAGTGCCGGTCACAAGGGGATATTGCTAAAGGACATGCTTTGGACTGCTGCATCATCTTATACCCAGACAGATTTCCATAATGCGATGGAAGAGATGAAGAAAGTAAGTGAGCCTGCTTATGATTACTTCGCAAAGATTGATCCCAGTACTTGGTGTAGGGGATGGTTCAACACCATGGCCAAGTCTGACCTGGTATACAACAACTGTGCTTAGTGTTTCAACTCATGGATCCTGAAGTACCGTCAATTGACAATAATGTCAATGTTGGAAGGGATTATGAATAAATTAATGAGGAGGTATGTAAGGAAAAGGGAGTTGAATACTGCAATGGAGGAGGCTAGTTTAGGGCCAAAAATAAGGGCCAAGTTGGAGAAGGAAGAGGATGGTGCCAGTCATTGTTGGTGCTCATATGCCGGCGATGGCATTTTTTAGGTCGAATGTGATGGCAAACGAGTTACAGTCAGTGTGGAGGGCAGAACATGTGGGTGTAGGAAATGGGACGTCACTGGGATACCATTCAGTCGTGCCATATCAACCATCTTATACCATGGTGGCAATCCAATAGATTATCTCAGTGACTACTATAGTAAAGACAAGAACCTGAAGACAAATCAACCCATCATCTATCCTGTGCCCAGTGAAGAGCAATGGCCTAGGAGCAATCAACCGATTATCGAACCACCAAAGGCAAGGATAGCTCCTGGGCGACCTATGAAGGTAAGAGTGAGAGGGGTTGAGGAGCTAAAAAATCCAAACGGCATCAGGAGGGGGGGAACCAAAAACCAGTGTGGGCACTTTAAGAAATGGGGTCACAACAAGAGAACATGCACTACAAGGCTGAGGCAAGATGAAAAAAGAGAACAAGTACGAGAGTACTACAGATCCACTGCAGGAGTTGATTGGAATCTTGATATGATAATTTATAACTGCATACCCTTCTGTTATGGTCTTTGTGAAATTGTCTTACTAATGGTTATTTCATAATTTTAGTCATTCATGGGCAATCATTTTTTATGTTATTTTGTAGTTGGATGAGCCATCTATTGCCGCATCAGGAAGTGGAAGCAAAAGACAAAGGAGAGGTACATCAACCAGTACTGGAACAAAAAGGTAAAGAGGAGGTCAAGCAACTGATGTTGGTACTAGCTATGATGTAAGTCCTGTTTGTTTATTGTAGGTTCGGATTTTAAATTGATAGTAAAAACAAAATGTGACATAATCTTTTTTCAAAAATATGTAGGTTGTTCATACTACTCCCCAACCAAGTGCACAACCAACTGCTCCAACTCAACTTTGCGCATCCCAAAGACGTGCCCCACCTGAGCGTCGTAACAGCCAATCCAATGTAAGGCTTGAAGTATTTACTGTATGTCCTGTTTGTGAAATTATTGGAGCTGTTGTTGTGTCTCATTTTGGATTGTGAATTCATTATTGAAGTATTTAGTGTATGTGCTGTTTGTGTACTGATAACAAAAATGTGCATGTGACATAATCTTTTTTCAAAAATATGTAGGTTGTTCATACTACTCCCCAACCAAGTGCACAACCAACTGCTCCAACTCAGCTTCACACATCCCAAACTCGTGCCCCAACTGAACTTCGTAATAGCCAATCCAATGTAAGCCTTATTATTTAGTGTATATGCTGATTTTGAATTTATTAAAGGCGTTATTAAAGAATTTGTTGTGTCTGATATTAGATTTATTATCTAATATATTATTTTGATTAAAATCTACAGGCGGGTCCTGCAGTTAGAACCAGAAGGAAATTGTTGGGGTTAGCCACAAGATCTAGAGCAGCTGGTGATTTGAGGGTAGACGCTGGTAGTGTTAGGGACCCTAACCGCAAGGGCAAGCTGGTGATCGATATCACGGGTGAGCGTACTGGACCACCGAAAATTCCAGGAGGTGGACCACTATGTGCTTGGGGACTTCCACGGGCAGGTGGTATTACCTTTAGGGTTGCCCCCCCTGATTTTGACATACCCAAATCCCAAGTGGCCCCAAGTGAAACAATTCCACCTACAGGTACACAAAATGCAAAAAGGGACAAGGGAAAGGGGAAAGGGAAGCAAAAAATATGGCAACCATGAATGTTTCAAAGTTGGATGTAGGTTGTGAGTTAATGAATGTAACTATTTTGTGACATGAAGCCAGACAAATGTAATCCTAATATTTTGTCTTCACCATATTAGCCAATGTGGTGGCTTTCTAATATTATTAATGTAATGTAATTATTTTGTGACATGAAGATAGGGTAATGAATCTTATGTAATTATTTTGTGACATGAAGACAGGTTAAGGAATGTTATGTAATTATTTTGTGACATGCATACATGTTGTAATATTTGGTGTTCATGTTGTTTGCCAATGTGGTGGATTCTTGGATGGTAATTATTTTGGATGTTAACATTTTACAAAACAATTTTACAAGTATTACAATATTTTACAAGTATTACACAACAACGGTAGGTAAATTACTTGTATCGCACAAAACAATACTATGTAAATTACTTGTCTCACACAAAAAAAAGTCTACATCAAAACAACAAAGTACATTACATCATACGGTTTGCATTACACATTTCATTACATGCTCAGGGCAACATCAACCTTGAGGAATATCTATTAGAGACGGGATAAAACATCAATACAGCAAGGAGGATAAATGAACATGTTAAGGCAAACCGGTACTTCATCTCCTTTGCATGAAATTTATTCTTTTGCGCTTGTAATTGCATTTCAAAATTAACAGATGCAACCTCCATTTTGGCCTTATATTCAACAACTTCAATCTTGCATTTCAAAATTTCATTCGAGATTGTTGTTCCAATCTGTGCACGTTCAGTCTTCAAATTCTCGTGCCACTCAAACAGTTTTGAAACCACTCGCTTACTATGTTGACAAATATCCATATCTACCCATTTGAAAAACCCACATCCGTCAGCATTCTACACAATCAGATCAAAATAAAATAAGATCTCTCACACAACTATTATGTACCATAAGCCACCAACACTATTTCTTGACAAAAATAGTGTATCTGACGTCAACCAAAAATACTTCATTCCAAATCCTTCCTAGAGTTTCAAAATGAATCAAAATATATCACAACCAATTTCATGAACAAACTAAACCTTAAACCATACTCAGCTAGCTTCAATCAAAATATATCACAAACTAAACCTCAAAATGAATCAAAATATATCACAACCAATTTCATTAATCAAATACCCAACCAATCGAAAAAAATTCCGCAAATTTCCAGGTCAAATACCGAGCCAAGCAAAAAAATTTTAGCAAATTTTCAGCTCATTTACCCAGCCAGCCAAAAAAATTTCAGCAAATACCCAGCTCATTTACCCAACCAACCAACAAAAATTTTAGCAAATACCCAGCTCATTTACCAAGCCAAGCAAAAAAATTTCACCAAATTCCCAGCACAAATACCCAGCCAACCAAACCAAACAAATTTCAGCAAATTCCTAGCTCAAATACCCAGCGAAGCAAAAAAATCTCACCAATTTCATGAATGAAATACCCAACTCATTTACCCAGCCAAGCAAAAAAATTTCACCAAATTCCCAGCTCAAATACCCAGGCAACCAAACCAAACAAATTTCAGCAAATTCCTAGCTCAAATACCCAGCGAAGCAAAAAAATCTCACCAATTTCATGAATCAAATACCCAGCCAAGCAAAAAAATTTCACCAAATTCCCAGCTCAAATACCCAGCCAACCAAACCAAACAAATTTCTGCAAAATACTCCGCTCACATTTTCGACTAAGCAAAAAAATCGCACCAAATACACAGCTAAAAACCGTAACCATCCCCAACAGAATAAAAATGCCAAAATAAATCTTACCACGTAATTGCACATGTATAAAACCTTTTACCGAAATTCGGTAGCGTGAATGCTGTTAAGATGTGTGATCTCCTCCCACATTTGCACATTGGATTGTTGGTTCCTGTTCCTACGTCGATCACTTCACTGACTTCACTCTCGGCTTGATCCATAATGGGTATCAAATGGGTATAACCAAGCAGAATGATGAAATGGTCAGCACGAAGAAGAAGAACAAGAAACGCGGGCCTGCCCGAAGAAGAAGAAAAATGTGGAAGAAAAGTGGAACGAAAAAAGAAGAAGATGATTTTGAGTTAAATGGTGCAGAAGTAGGGCAAGGAAGAAGAGACTTCAAGGGTAAAACGGGGCTTCCCTCAACTCTTTCGCATGTGCGTGGCACGTGCGACCCCTTCCGTTAGGATTTCACAGAAAATCCTAACGGACGGGCCAAAGTGAACGAAACTCAAACTTTGATACATATATGTGAGAGGGTTTTGAACAATGGAGGGGGGGGGGGTATGCATAGCGGAAGAAAGCATAGAGTGAGTAAGTTTCTCCTTAATATTTCAATATTAGCGCCTTTGTGATAATCAAATTGTGATGCTTAACTTGATTAATGCCTGTTTTCTTGAATTCCTCATATGTATGTGATTGGATATTATATGTATGTGGTATGGATTAGTTATTTAAGTCAATTTGGATGATCGAGTCCTGGGTTTAATAGAGTAGCAAAAGAATTCCTCATGGGTTCTTGGGTTAATCAACATAAAAAACCGGGAGAATACACCCATGCCCAAGGTTCTGTGTGTTTGTCAATTTTCATAGATTTGTGATTTGTTAAAGAACAACTTAGTATACACCCATGCTAAATCTTTTAACAAATAGAAGAGTTAGAGTATACACCCATGCCTAACTTGTTGCTTAGAGAAATCAATAGCTTAAGGAGTATACAGCCATGCCCTTAGGTTGGCAAACATTAGGTATTCATAATATGATTAGAGCATTGGCTTATTGTTATATCATTTGAGCATGATTAGTGGTTTATATCAAAGCCCCACCTTTTGTTTATCTTTATTTCTTTTCAACATATCAATATCAAATTTATGACAACTTTGATATTTTAATTAATTCTAAATAAAATCAACAATCTCCGTGGGATCGATCTCGTACTTGCTGCACTATACTATTGTTTTGATTTTGTGCACTTGCGAGTTAAAATGTACCAATTGTTATCTATTAATTTAGGTAGTATTTAGCACAACAACAGTCTGTTATTTTGCAGGGCCAGCGTCACACAATGGGAAAGGTTACATAATATTTCGCAACTTTATGAAAAAGCGTCGGGCCAGCGGACCTCCCTATTTTTTAGCAAAAATACGGCAGTGGTGGATAAGGATGCAATTTTGGCAATTGTAGGAGTACCAGCTACCCAATGTTATGACACTTATTTGGGCCTCCCATCTTTGGTGGGAAAATCATGCGCAACAGCTTTCCAGGGCATTTTAGACCGGGTGTGGAACAGACTGCGAGATTGGAAGTTGAAATTTTTATCCTAAGCTGGTAAGAAAATTCTACTAAAGTCAATAATTCAGGCTATTCCATCTTACTATATCGGTACTTTTCTATTGCCAAATGGTCTTTGTTCGGATATCAATGTCAAATGCAAAAAAATTGGTGGGGTCACCAAGAAAAAGAGACCCGAATTAATTGGATGAGTTGGGGGAAGATGGGTATGGTAAAAGCTTCGGGTGGAATGGGCTTTCAGGATCTCAATCTTTTTAATAGGGCCCTATTAGCGAAACAAAGTTGGAGACTTTGGAAGGAACCAGAGAGCTTAGTTGTGAAGTATTATCCCGATGGGTCTATTCTAGATGCCAAGGTAGGTGCAAGGCCACCCTTTGCATGGAGGAGTATACATAGCTCTTGTGATGTGTTAAAGGACGGTATATTTTGGCGTAGGGAATGGCGCTACTGTTCGAATATGGAAGGATAGGTGGATTTCTAACCCGTCAACATTCCGAATAATCTTTCCAATGGATGTCCTCAGTTCGGATGCCACTGTGACATAATTAATTGATGCAGATTTGAAGGTGTGGAATGTCCCATTATTGGAGTGAATTTTTTCCAAGGAGGAGGTCTAGTTGATCCAATCCATTCCTATTAGCCGCACAAACTAGTCAAAAACCTTGATTTGGAGAGGTACTACAAACATAATTTTTTTCGTCAAGAGTGCTTACCATATGCAGTTGGAAAATGACGTAACGGGTTCAGCTGCGAGCTCTTCTAGCAGGGGGGCAAATGAAGTTTGGAAAAAGCTGCGGGGCGTGGCATGTACGAACGTTGGAATTTTTTCTTTTTGGCAAACTTGTCATGACATCTTCCCTACCTGGGAAAATCTCCACAAACGGAAGGTATTTCAGGATCTTGAGTGCCCAATCAGTGGCTTCATGGTGGAAATGAGTTTTCACAATTTATGGCAATGTTTGGTAGCTTCGGATGTTTGGAGTATGGGTCCTGTAAAATTCTAGTAGAGTTGTTTTGCTGGTCCCATTTTTCTAGAGGTCGAGGAAGGGATATTTCAGAAGTGTACCCAATATGAGATGAGCTTATTTGCCGGGCTAGCCAAAAGGATTTGGCTAAGATGTAATGATATATTACATGGTGAACTGTTCTCTCATTTGACTGCCATTTTTAACCAAGCAAAACAGGCTTTGGAAGATTTCAAGCCTGCTAAAGACAAGAGGCCCATGAATATGCACAACTGCTTCGTTGAGGGTCCAAACAAATGGGAAGCTCCAAGTCTGAGATGGGTTAAAGCCAACTGGGATGCTGCTTTGAACTGTAAGGAGGGGTGAATGGGAGGTGGGGTGGTGATACAAGACTGCTGTGGACAAGTGGTAGCGGTAAGATGTTTCTCTCATGGGGGGAACCCTTCACCGATAGCAACTGAATCAATGGTGGCACTGATGGCTATAGACTTATGCCGGGACATGGGGCTCGCTCATGTGCATCTGGAAGCGGATGCTAAAAATCTTGTATATGCTGTTAATTGCGAAGAGGCTGATTGGAGTCGACTGGGTCATGTTGTGGAAGATATCAAGATTGAACACCAGATGTTGACCCACTGGAAAATGAGCTTTGTCAAGAGAGAAGGGAACTAGGCTGCACACTCTCTTTCTAAGTTTGCTGCCAATAATGGAGTGGATATTGTATGGAGTGAATCTCTAGATTGTATTTCCGAGACTATTTTGTTAGAGCAATTTGCTCTAGCACAGTGATTCTAATAAGATTTCAAGTTTTCCTCAAAAAAAAAAAAAAAAAAGGGTTGGAGGATATTCCCTTCAAACTGGTTTGGAAGAAATTTCTGTCCAACTTTTTATATTCCTTCTATGTGTCATGAATGAGTATTGTAATTATGCTAATTTTGTATTATTAAAAGTTGTAATTTTGAGCATTTTATATTTCAGGCACTTTAAATTTCGTCTATTTTGTAAAGTTTTCTGTTAAATTCTAACGAATGATGCTAAAAGAATTGAAATACCCCGTTTTATTTTTGGATTTTTTTAAGAGGTGAAAATTCCCTAGTGATTGGGTAGCCACTTCAGTGCCGTCCACTTTGGTTTGATCATCTTGGTTTTGATTTTAGCAGTTGGTTTGGGTTCAAAGTGATTGATTAGGGTTCAATTTTTCAGCTATGTTGTAATTAATGGATGAAAGTTAATTGAGGACTTGTTGAAGTATTAGTTTCCAAAAATTTTATGCGATGTTGTATGTAGGCCAGCTATATTGTAATGGATGAAAGTTTTTTTGTTGGAGTTGTAGAACAATACAATTTTGGTGATCAAAATCTGATGTTTATTTGATCCTTAGAAAGTATTTGACCACAATTCTAATGTTTTGACCAACGCACGAATGAAAATTTATTGTGCAGCCTACAGGAGGGGTAATGATAAGAGTAACGAAGAACGCATAGTTTTCTTTTACAGGAAAAAGAAAGAAAGCGGGATTCGAGTTATTTTGTGCCATCTCGTATAATATTCTACATTAAATATGAATAATTTGCTTATGAGTTGTTGATACTATGAAACCATTGTCTTATTCATTTCAATTTATTCGGTACAACACTCTCTAGGCCTCCTTTTCCTTTTCACTTTGTTTTATTTGGTTTTTTCATCTCCTTGAAATCCATAAAATCCACTAGCTAAACGACTGGTGGCCATGGAGGTAAATTGACTACAAGGCAACAACATTGTCCTGGAGATCCACAGTTTGAAACAAGTCCCATGCCACAAAAACGGTGGCAGCTCTTTTCGGTACAATTAGGAAGGTTAACGCATGACTTATGAATTTGTTGTGCTGATACGGTTCCTGTTATTGAGGACAAAAAAAAAAAAAAAAATTGGAGTAATTAAGGCAAATATTATAGTTTCATTATGGAGCTAGCTAACATAATTATATTTTGACGTTACACATTAAAGGAAACAACTATTGACAATACACAAAATAAATTACGTACATTGTTCAATCAATTGTTTCCAGCTTCTAACAATATAAAAATTTTAAGGAAGCTATTTGTACGACCCTTCACCAAAAAAAGATTGGCCAATTTTTTGAAGTCCAAATGTCAAAACTATATTCATTCAACTATATTCTTGAATAAAATTTTTTAGTTTTTAGCACCAAATATGAATTATAAGTAACTAGAAAGAATCTTTATACACCAATATAAAAAAAAAAAAAAAATTAAAGGAAATGAAAAGAAATTTGAATGTTAAAACTTTGTTCTTTATTGAATATAAACAACAAGAAGTTTTTAAATGCACTAAACAACTATTAGGATATGTACGAAATTTAATATTTCAATGTAAACGGATTTAAGACAATGAAGAAGAAAGAACATTTATGCAAAGGAGAATTAAGAATACCTGAAGAGATAACTAGCAAAGTCACCAAAAAAAGAGAGAATGCCCCGAAATGTTTCATATTTAGATGGAACAAGTACACTAAAACACTTCAAAATGAATGAAAAATACACATAATCTTATCCCATATATATAGCTAAGATTAAGCGCAATATTAATGTCTTAAGCAAATATGGTAATATTAGGGGAATGATATCAGACAATAAAAGAGAATTTGAAAGAAATTTAATAATATAGGAGGAAAATTAAAGCCTAACAAATCAGTTGTTATGGATATTTTTAAGCCATATTTTGAGAAGGAAACAATCAATTCGCAACGTACTCGGAATTATTGCTATTAACGGAAAGCTGAGAAGGTTTTTCACGTTCGCTACTCCGAATCAGGGCCGGCTTGATACATTTTGGTGCTTAAAAGTTAAAGCGTGAAATTTTAGTGAGGCATTTTTCTTAAATTTAAATATTAATTAAATAATATTTAATTTAAAAATCATTATTCTAGTCTTTTGGAATGCAAAATTACTTATTAAGGTTTTATATTCAAGTTTTTCAAACATCTCCTTACTTTTTATTCACTAATTAAATATGAAATTGTTTTAAGCACTTGAACAATTAGTTATTGGAAAATAATAAAATTGCAGAAAAAAAAAACAATTCAAATTTGAATAAGACTTGAATTCAGAAATAGAGAAAAAAAATAGAAACATATAAATATGAGTTTGTACTTGAATAAAATATTTAAAGACTTTTCATCTTCTTAAAATTAAATTTTTTAAGGTTGGAATCCAATCATAAATTCATATTTTGTGGACAAAAGCGACCTATGTCTCATGTTAGAGTTTGAAGAAAGAAATATATATATATATATATATATGATGTACAAATTTAATTGTACTCGCAAGCGCACGAGTCGTGTGCAATATAGCGTGTGTGCAAGTGTGAGGTCGATCCACAGAGAATTGTGTTTGTGAAGTTTAATTTCTATCTAAATCAATTATATCTTAACCTAGTTTCGAATGATTTTGATTTTTAAAATAAACAAACATAAACTAAATAAAATAAAAATAATCAAAAGATAAACGACTAAGGTTTTAGAATTCACCTCACCAATTCAAAGCATACATTCTCATGTTTTCATTCATGCATCTGGCAAACAATTAAACCCAATATATGTTTTATTGTTTTTTTATAAACCAATTGAATCATTCGATGAATCCATCTTTATTACAAATCACAACGAATATCCAATTGAGTTCAAATCATCCACTGTATCCGTAAATCACAATGGATATAAGTCTCAATCAAATCATTCGATGTATCCGTTGGATGAAACACAACGAATATCCAATGTTTTCATGATTTATAAATAACAATCAATCACAATTTTGTCACGCAATTGAATTGAAACGAACATACATTACATTAAATGATGGATTTGTATGAACAAAACATAAAAATATAAAACTAATCAATGGCGAGGCTTCATCTTCAACCTCAGTTGAAGATTTAGCCTCTCATGACAAAAGAAATTATAAAGAAACTAAATTACTTTATTAAAATTAAAAACTTACAAAATAATTCGAATTTCAAGCTACAAAAACCCAGAAAACATGAAAAACGACCAAGAACGGCACCCCCAGCGCATCTATGTCCGTTTACAATGGAAAAGAATGATATTTATAAGCTAATTTTAGGGTTTTAGTGCTGCCAGGTCGGCCGAGTGCGCTCAATCGCACTCGTGCAACATGTGTTTTGCTGCGCGGGCGCGAGTACGCTCGATCGCACGTTTGCGCACTTCCAATCAGAATTAGCCTACTCTTGTGAAACATGACTTTGTAGATCTTTGAGTTAGCTTTCCAATGACACCAAGATCACCTCAATCCGAGCTATACAACTCTAGATATGGCCTTTTCAGTGGGACTCGTTGAGTGCGAATCATCGCTCGATTCCAATTTGCTTTCAATGCTCCATGAAATGTCTTAAGCCCCAGAATTAATGGAATGAGTTGCAAATATCACCTTATAGCCGCATTTTCCTCTTAACGACCTGCAAATCACTAAAACACCAAAACTAACCAAAACATCAGAAAATAATAAAGCTAAAGGCTTATCAAATGCAAATTAAGGGGTCCAAATATACAATATTTGGCACTCATCAATATATATATATATATATAGATATCATATCTCATGCAAGGACTATCTAATTGTCAGTTGCGACTTGGGATTATAATTTATTGCAGATTAGCTGTCATTGTACATTATGATGGGAATCTTTGGCTGCTCATCATCACAAGGCCCAAAATATCTCTACCTTCAACATGATAACTTTATTTAAGAATGACTTTCATATTAATATATTATTTGATTTCTTGATTTAATGCTATGAATTATTGTAATACTTGTTTCAAGAATGGAATGTTGGAGATTTTAAGAGAATCAAACAATATTAATGTCTTTCTCAATTATTTATTTGCCATGAATTGGGAATTAGGATCTTCTGAAGTTCATTTGAATTTGATAATATTGAGTTAGTTATATTGGATGGGTATGTTTATCCCATCAAAAAATGAAAAGACAAAAATAGCCTTTTAATGTAATAACTGTATATTATCATGTTCAAATGAACTGGAGATGATTATATTCCATAAATTGGAGCCTTAGTTAAATAATATTGACGGTAATTAAGGCTTTAAATATTGTTGTTCGGAAACTGTTAGAAGAGTTACGGTTTGAGTCATTAGGGTTTTGGGGGTAGTTTAGTCTTTATGGTATTTCCCTAATCCTATATAATAGGATGCTTGTATTTGGTTAACATAAGTTTAATAAGTTGAATAATATAATAGCCTCCGCATTTTGTGTCTAAACCGTTTATACAAACAATAACATGGTATCAGAGCTTGTTTCAATTCTGGGAGAATCCGTTGTTGGGTTTTCTCTTGCTGGCTGCAGCACGGCTCGTGTGGGCTTTAGCCCACAGAGACAGTACCTTCGTAGTAGTTTATTTTTTATGTTTTATGGTTACTAGAATACCGCCGGTGAAAAAAGAAGAAGAAAAAAACCAGTAGTGTCGTTCCTGCTGGGGTGCGAGTTCTTGTTGTTGGAACTGATTGTCGGTATTGTCTGTGGTGGCCGGCGGAGTTGTAGCGGCCATAAAAATTAAAAAAAAAAAATCTGGCCATTTGATTATGTTGTTAAAACATTGATTTGTGGTCATCGTTTGAATATGTTGATGCTGTTGTTGGAGTGGTCGGAATGTTTTGTCTTCTCTAGCGAGTTTCGGTGCTGCTTCGGCAAAACTCCGGTGAAGCTCCGGCGAGCCTAGAGTGACTGTTTCTACTATGTTTTCAGTTTTTTTCTTTTGTTTTAGTTATTGCAGGCGTGGTCTGCTTGTCTTTGGCCAATTTTGAAGCTCCGGAGTGTTTCCGGTAAGGCCCCGGCGAAGTATGTTTTTCTTTCTTTTTTCAGTAGTTGTTTTCCTGCGAAACTTGTTGGTTAATCATGTGAAATATAATTGTTGTTGGTTCTTATGATCGATGTATCCGACCGACCTTGGTGTTTTGTGGCGAGAACTGATCCCAAGTTGTTAGTGATCGATGTATTCGACCGGCCTTGGATTGTCCTGTGTGATCACCTCTTGTTAGTGATCGTTGTATCCGACTGATCTTGGTTGTTTGCGGTGAGATCCGATCAAATCTTTGTTCAAGTTTCCAATGAATTTTTGACCGGCGTTGAATTTTTTTAAATTATCTTGTTATTTGTATGAGTCTTTGTATTGTGTGCTCCAAGCTGGTCCAGCTTGAGGGGGAGTGTGAAAGTATGTTTTTCTAGTTGTTTTCATTTTCTTGTATCTTCCTAGCTGGATTCATATGATGTATATGCTCCACCTTGAGAGAGAGTATTAGAAGAGTTAGGGTTTGAGTCATTAGGGTTTTGGGGGTTGTTTAGTCTTTATGGTATTTCCCTAATCCTATAGAATAGGATGCTTGTATTAGGTTGTTGTGCCAAATACTCACCTAAATTAATAGGCAAATACTTGGTACATTTTACTCGCAAGTGCACAAGAACAACAATAGTATTGCAGGCAAATACGAGATCATTCCCACGAGGATTTGTAAATTATGTTTAGAAGTGATATCCTATTTAATTAAACATAGAAAATTCTATTGTCATGATTGAATTTAATATAAAGAAATAAAATAAAAGAATTACTAAAACAAAAAAGAATTACGGTTTTGATATCCACCACTAATCAGACTAATTAAGATAACAATATGCCAATGCGCCAACCTAAGGGCATGGGTGTCTACTCCTTAAGCTATTGATTTCCCTAAGCAACGAATTTGGCATGGGTGTCTATTCTAATTCTTTTCTTTCTTAAAGGATTTAACATGAGTGTCTACTAAGTTGTTCTTTAATAAGCATAAAACTGTAGAAATCGACAAACACACGAGGCCTAGGGCTTGGGTGTCTACTCCCAGTTCCCCATGTTGATTAACCCAAGAATCCGGTGGGGATATCTTTCGTTACTCTTGTTAAACCCAGGACTCGATCATCCAAATTTATTTAACTAACTAGTCTATACCAAATGCATATATTGGCTAGATAAACACATATGAGGAATACAGGATAACATGTATTAATCAAGTTAAAGACACCAAAATATAATTGTAGCAAATGCGCCAATATTGCAATCATAAATAGACATGATTAGGGCTTCAATGTAGCCCTAATTAAAAATATAAACTACATAATGAAAATAAAAGGTGGAAGAGAAGAAAACCCAAACTTCTTTTGATCTAGTGTTCAATTCTTTTTCAAAGCTTGTGCCTCTTTTCTCCACACCTATTCCTAGAAGCTAAGAGGTCAATTTATAGGCTTTAGAAGTCCTTGTTACACTAGTAAACCTAGGAAATTCGTAGGGTTTTACTCCTATTACAAGTGGGAGTTGAAAAACCCAAATATGGAAATACTAGCACTCTGGCCGCACTCTTGATGTGTCTCCCCCGCATGGGTGCGATCGATCGCAACCCGTATGCGCTCGATCGCATGTCTGCGATCGAGCCTCTTCTGTTGTGTGCACAATCGCACATGGCCGATTCGCTACTTGTCTTCTCTGGTAGTGTGCTCGATCGCAGGGAACCTGTAATCGATCGCACTGTCAGGGGCCCCAACTTTTCTCAATTTCTCTCCTTGAGCCCAAATATTCTATATTTACTTCATTTTCTTCCAAAAGCCTTCGAAAGCATGGAAAGCACAAAAAGGAACTAAAATAACTCAAATTAACAATATTAAGGAATTAACACACATAAGTTTAAGGGCTAAAATATGGATATTTTGGCACTTAACATAGGTTAATGTTGAGCGCCAAATATTGCATATTTAGGCCCCTTAATTTATGTTTGCTAAGCCTTTAACTTTATTATTTTATGATGTTTTGTGTTAGTTCTTTGTTTTTAGTATTTTGTAGGTTGCTAAGGGAAAACTGCGCCTTTAAAGAGAAAAATACAACTCATTCCATTAATTCTGGGACTTAAGACACTTCAGGGAGCATTGGCAGCAAATTTGGATCGAGCGATGATTTGCACCCGACAAGTCCCACTAAAAAGGCCATATCTAGAGTTGTAGAGCTCGGATTGAAGCAATTTTGGTGTCATTGAAAAGCTAACTCAAAGATCTATAAAGTCAAGTTCACAAGAGGTGGCTAATTTCAAACGATAGGGTGCACTCTGTTAAGTGCCAAAATATTCATATTTTAGCCCTTAAACTTATATGTGTTAACTCCTTAAGTATTGTTAAATTGTGTATTTTAGTTCTTTTATGTGTTTTCCATGCTTTTGTAGGCTTTTGGAATAAAATAAAGTAAATCTGGAAGATTTGGGCTCAAAGAGAGAATTTTGGAAAAATTGGAGTTCCTACTTGTGCGATTGAGTGCACTATCAGAGAAGACAAGCAGCAATGCAACATCTGCGATTGAGCGCTGCACACATAGGATCGATCGTAGTCCTGCAATTGAAGTGTACTACCAGAGAAGACAAGCAGCGATGCAGCATCTGCGATTGAGCACCACACACGTAGGATCGATTGCAGTCCTACGATTGAGCGCACACGGGCTGCGATCGATCGAACTTGTGCGCATGTGACACATCAAGCGGCAGCTAGACTCTTATTATTTCCATATTAGGGTTTTCCAACTCCCACTTGTAATAGGAGTAAAACCCTATAAATTTCCCAGGTTTACTAGTGTAACAAGGATTTCTAAAGCCTATAAATAGACCTCTTAGCCTCTAGGAATAAGTGTGGAGAAAGAGGCACAAGCTATGGAATGGAACTGAAGGCTAAATCAAGAGGAGTTTGGGTTTTTCTTCTCTTCCACCTTTTATCTTTTATTATGTAGTTTATATTTTATTTAGGGCTAGATTGAAGCCCTAGTCATGTCTTTTTAAGATTACAATATTGGCGCATTTGCTACAATTATATTTTGATTTATTTAACTTGATTAATACCTGTTATCTTGTATTCCTCATATGTGTTTGTCTGGCCAACATATGCATGTAGTATGGACTAGTTAGTTAAATCAATTTGGATGACTGAGTCTTGGGTTTAATAAAAGTAATAAAAGATATCCACCCCGGATTCTTGGGTTAATCAACATGGGGAGCCGGGAGTAGACACCCATGCTCTAGGCCTCATGTGTTTGTCGATTTCCACAGATTTATGCTTTCTTAAAGAACAACTTAGTAGATACCCATGCAAAATCCATTAAGAAAGAAAAGAATTAGTGTAACACCCATGCCTAATTTGTTGCTTAGGAAAATCAATAGCACAAGGAGTAGACACCCATGCCCTTAGGTTGGCAAACATTAGATATACTAGTATAATTGGCGCATTGGCATATTGCTATCTTAATTAGTCTGATTAGTAGTAGCGATCAAAACCCTAAACCTTTTTAGTTTTAGTTTATCTTTTATTTTATTTCTTTATATCAAATTCAATCGTGACAATTGAATTTTATTTGTTTAATTAAATGGGAAATTACTTCTAAACATAATTTACCAATCCTCGTGGGAATGATCTCGTATTTGCCTACTATACTATCGTTTGATCTTGTGCACTTGCGAGTAAAACGTACCAAGTATTTGCCTATTAATTTAGGTTGGTATTTGGCACACCACGCTCGTGCGATCGAGCGCACCCGCGCCCATTGAAAGTGGAAAGTGCATGTTCGAGTGCGATCGAGCGCACCTAGTGTGCGCTAGAGCGCACTCGTCTAACCTGGCAGTACTAAAACCCAAAAATAACATTATAAATATCATTTGTTTTTTCATTGTAAACGGAGGGAGACGCGCCAGGGGAGTCGTGCTTTGTCAGCTTTTGTGTTTTTGTAGTTTTTGGAGCTTTGAACTCCAATTCTTTTATAAGTACTCCAATTTCATGAGAGGCTAAATATTCAACTAAGGTTGAAGATGAAGCCTCACCATTGATTTGTTTGCATATCTTTATGTTTTGTTCGTACAAATCCGTCATTTAATTTTGTTCGTTTCAATTCAATCATGTGACAAAATTGTGAGTGATTGTGTTTATAAATTGTGAAAACGATGGATATTCATTGTGTTTCATCCAACGGATACATTGCATCTTTTGGTTTACTTGGGATTCCATTGTCTTTTGTGCAAAGCATGGATACGTTGGATCTTTTGAACTAAACCAAATATGTTTTGTGATTTTTAATAAGGATGGATTCATCGAATGTTTTAATTGGTTTATAAAACCAATAGAACATATATAGAGATCAATTATTTGTCAGTTGTATGAATGAAAACATGAGAATGTATGCTTTCATTTGGTGAGATGGATTCTGAAAACCTTAGTAACTTTGTCATTTGATTTAATTCTAGTTTTTATTTAATTTCCCATTTTGCACAACACAATTTGGAACTAGGTTAAGATAGAATTAGTTTAGATAGAAATTGATTTTTGCAACACAATTCCCGATGGATTGACCTCGCTCTTGCACACCCTATATTGCACACGACTCGTGCGCTTGCGAGTAATTATAATTTGTGTATCAAGTTTTTTGCGCCGTTGCTGGGGATTTGTCTGTTTGTGAAAATTAATTTTATTTGAATTAATGTTATTTTTCTACTAGTTTAGGTAGATTTTTTTTTCTTTTCCTTTTGCAATTTTATTTTATTTTATTTGTTTGTGTTTATGAGATTTTATCTGACCATAAAAAAAAAAAAATAAATAAATAAATAAATAAAAAATTGAAAAAAAAAAGAAAAAAAGAAAAAGTTGGTTGTTTCTATGTTTTTGTTGTAGTGTCAGCAAAACCAGTCCCTACCAGTGCGATCGATCGTGCCGCACCTATGCTCGAGCGCACTCGAGCACTCGTGCAGTAAGCGAGGACATGGACCCTGCTAGTCCCTGCCAATGCGATCGATCGTGTCGCACCCATTTTTTGTTTATATTTTGTTTTCTGTTCTTATTGTTCAAAAAAAAAAAAAACAAAATAAATAAATAAATAAATAATTGGTTAATGTTTTATGTGGAAGTGTGTTTTGTCTAGAGAGTGAGGGTAATCATGAATTTTCCATTTGGTAATTTTAATGCTTCACCTAGTTGTAGGACACCAACTCCTACTAACTACTCTTACATTTTTAAACCACATGAACCATGTTCATATTGCTCGAATCCTCACCATCAGATTGGAAATAGTCCATCCTATGAGCAATTTTCCAATTTTTCTTATGAGCAAATGAACACTTTTTTCTACAGTCTAGGGCTGGAATCAGACTCCAATTTCTATAACCTGGACTGGAGCAACCATTCTGATTTCTCATGGCAAGCTCAAGCTACGGGAAATTTTGCTCCCCAAGATTATGAATTGCACCATTTAGACTATCCATAGTTTGATAATCCATCTTCCAATCCTTCATCATACAATTATCAATCTTCGTTGGAAGACTCTCTCAAGGAATTCATGCAACTAACCAGTCAATCAACCAGTCCCGCGTCACAAGAATTATCATTCGCAGACACACTTGAGGCGTTCAGGCAAATAGCTAGCCAGTGCATAGAAGAACTGCAACAACCCAGGCAAGAGCTCAAAGATGCCGACACTCAAGCTACTGCAAGAGTGGAAGAATGGATTGGCCAGAGTGAGAATGAACATCCATCTAAACATCAAGTTGACCCAATGACTCAATATTGGGACAATGAGTGCATAAAGGATGACAATGTGGAAGAAAGAAGCCAAAGCTCACATTGCATTTATTGGAACATGTGTTGTTTCAAATTTCCATTTATGAGTGAGTTGATTTATCATGTCCTGATGATGTAATTGTGGTGTTCATTTTGTTAAACATGCTCATGATATATGAACCATGTGTTTGTGTGGAAGTTCATGTTGTCAATAACATAGTGCTCAAAATTTTTGTGGCTATCATTGATATTAAACCTTCACAAGACTTCACTCGTCCACTAGGGACGCTTATGGGTTTGAAAGGCTTGTTGCATATGCGAAATGCAATCGTCTCTCCCACGACAGCGGATTTGTGTTTCATGTTTTGATTTTGTTTTTTACTTTGTTTGGGTAAGGGACTAGCAAAATGTAAGTTTGAGGATATTTGATGAATGCCAAATATTGCATATTTGGACCCATTCATTTCCATTTGCTAACCCTTTACCTTTATTATTTTCTGATGTTTTAGTTAGCTTTGGTGTTTTAGTGTTTTGTAAGTTCCTAAGGGAAAAATGCGCCTTTAAAGGGAAAAACACAGCTCATTCCATTAATTCTGGGGCTTAAGACACTTTAGGGAGCATTGACAACAAATTTGGATCGAGCGATGATTCTCACCCAACGAGTCCCACTAAAAAGGCCATATCTTGAGTTACAGAGATCGGATTGAAGTGATCTAGGTGTCATTGGAATCCTAACTCAAAGATCTAAAAATTCATGTTTCATAAGAGTTGGCTAGTTCCGAACTGTAGTGTGCTCGAGCGCACATTTAGTACGATTGAGCGCACCTGCGCCCATCGAAAGTGGAAAGTGCATGCTCGAGTGTGATCGAGCACACTTTGTGTGCGCTTGAGCGCACTCGGCTACCCTAACATCACTAAAAACCTAAAATAACATTATAAATGTCAATTTTTTTTTCATTGTAAATGGACGGAGACGCGCCAAGGGTGTCGTGCTTTGTCAATTTTCGTGTTCTCCTCCTTGCCCAGAACAAAACGCACAAGAAAGGGAGAAAGAGAGCTGGAGGAAAGGGAAGAAAGAAAGGAGAGAGAGAGAGAGAGAGAGAAAAAAAAAAGAGTTGTGTTTCCCATGCTTAGACCCAGCCGAGAGAAAGAGAAGAGGGGCAAGGTTCTCTTGCCCAACCAACCCGTGAGAGAGGAGAGAGAAACGGAGTTAGAGAGAGAGAGGCAAAGAGGGGCATTTCCCCTTGCCCAGACCATGGCGAGAGAAAGAGAAGAGGGGCTAGGTTCTCTTGCCCAACGAGCCCATGAGAGAGGAGAGAGAAACGAAGTTAGAGAGGAGATTTCCCACCTCAAACCATACAAAACCCAAGAGGTCATGAGGAGCTCAAGTCTGTGACTATCTTTAAGAGAGGAGAAGCCACAAACAACAATGGGGGACAGCAATAACAGAAGGACAACAGTCTGGCTGAAGACGTTAAACTTAGCGCTCATGGGAGGCACCCCATAGCATATCCTTTTTATTTTCTATTTGTTTTTCATTTCTTTTTTTTTTCTTTTTTTTCTGTTGTTTACTTTTAGTTTATATTTGTTTTCTTTTGGGAAAATTCTAGTTTACCCCCCCAAAGTTGACAGCGTTTTTTAATTCGAACACCAAAGTTTCAATTTTTGCAATCCACCCGCCCCCCCAAAGTTCCAAATTTTTACAATTTAACCAATTGTATCCAAAACTTCTCATATTGCCCCTAATTTTATTTTTTTATTTTTTTAAAAAAAAAAAAAAAAAAAATTCGGGGTGGCCATAGCCACCCTTTGCCCATCTGGCCATTTTTTCACCTCCCAAATTTGTTTTTTTTTTTCATAGAAAATAAAATAAAAATAAAAATAAAAATCATGAGCAATATGGGAATTTTGGGATAATATTGGTCGAATTGAAAAAAAATTGGAACTTTGTGAGAGTGGATTGCAAAAATTGAAATTTTCATGTTCGAATTGAAAAACACTGTCAACTTTGAGGGGGTAAACTATAATTTTTCCTTTTCTTTTGTTTTGTTTTAGTAGTTTTTAGGGACAAGTGTGCTTGCATTCAAGTTTGGGGGTGTGCTATGAGCCATACCTTTCCAACCAGTTTTCTCATCTCCCGGGTAAGATCTTTTAATGTTATTTACACATTGAGGACAATGTGTAATTTAAGTTTGGGGGTATGGGAGACACTTTATTCACACTTTGTTCCTAACTTTTTTTGTAAAAATGCATATTCATGTTTGCCTTCAAATTTTGGTTGATCTGAAAAATTGTGCTTTGATTTTCATTGGTGAGCTTAAAATTTTGAACACATGATGTGATGATAGAGTTTCTAAGTTTGGTTAGTTACTTTAGGCAATGAGAATTCACCTGTTTTATTTGATTTGACACAAGCACACGAGCACATCATTTGTGAGGTTTGACAAGTGAGCTTAATGTGTATGTTGCTATGTCTTGGGTTAAGCTGGGTGACTTGTTGGATGATACTTTGGCATGAGTTTGAAAAAAAAAAAAAAAAAAAAACTGTTGATCTATTTAAGTTTTTCACTAAGTAATTGGACCTCTTGCCTCATTAAACAGTGACTGTTCATGTCAAAAGGTGAAAATTTTGATTTGATTAATGTCATGGCTAGTTTAGTTCCGTAGCTTTTTGTTTGACTTGAGTTAGTAAGTCTTTAAGGGTGTTTTTACACCTAGTGCCCTAAAACCATCTAGTTTGGGATACATTGGCTTAACACTCATTATGTGGGTCAATTAGAAAGCTTAAGGGAACAAAACATTGCATAGCCTGACCAAAAAGAATAAAGAGAAAAATAATCTGACTTTACGCCATAGTTTTTCATTCCGATAGGCATCCAGTAAATTAGAGATATTGAGACATTGCACATTGAAAATAATTGGAAACTTCATATTTATGTGCTAGTTCACTTTACACAGTTTTGAGCTTATGGTGCCTTTGCCTGCCTTTTGTAAATGGTTAGACTTTAAAATTCCAATTAATTGTGAAGATAGAGTTTATCTGTTTTTTAAGCTTACTAATGAATGAAAATCATGGTTTTAAGTGATACTTGAATCTTCTGGACAACATGAATTTTTGCATAATGTTGGTGGGTAACATTTCTGTTAAACCTTCACAAGACTTCGCTCATCCTACTAGGGATGCCTAAGGGTTTAAAAGGCTTGTTGCATATGCTAAACGCAATCGTCTTTTCTACGGCAGTGGAGATAAAGTGTTTTTGTTTTAGTTTCCTTTTATTTTTAGTTTCGTATTGCTAAGGGGCTAGCAATATGTAAGTTTGGGGGTGTGATAAGGGCTAAAATATACATATTTTAGCCCCTTAATTTACATTTGCTAATATCTTAGTCTTGTTATTATGTGCTGTTTTACTTCCTGTTGTGTTTTCTGTCATTTTATAGGTTT
Organism: Corylus avellana; assembly: GCF_901000735.1. Taxonomy (NCBI): domain Eukaryota; kingdom Viridiplantae; phylum Streptophyta; class Magnoliopsida; order Fagales; family Betulaceae; genus Corylus; species Corylus avellana. The sequence goes on from NC_081549.1 coordinate 10,181,261, forward strand.
TTGAAGAAAAGGAAACATTTCTGGAAAGTTTCGAGCCTGAAGGTCAATTTGGAAAAATTATGCAAGCTTTGGGATCGAGCACAAGCCATTAGGATTGACCGCATCTACGCTCGATTGCACAACACCTAGGCTTGAGCACATCAGGGCTTGAATGCCCAAGCCAGTGGAGTGAATGCAGCAGCGATCACGCACACCAGAAGTAGGCTCGAGCGCATCAGAGCTAGGATCAAGCGTAGCCATGCGCTCAAGTGGACGACCTTGGGATCGAGCGCACTTGAAGCGCCCAGATGCGGCAGAGGCCCTTTCTCACTTCAGTTTTCAGCTCCCTAGTTGAATTAGGAGACTAACTTTCAATTTTATTAGGTTTTCTAGAGCCTCTAGGGTTTTCCTAAGCCTATAAATAGGCCTCTAAGCTTCACAGAAAAAGAAAATTCCAAAGAGGAGAATTTGGAGCTACTTCCAGGAGTCGTTTTCGGTTTCTTTTTTCCTTTCATTTTATTTTTAGTTTTATTATGTCTAGCTAAGTTTTTTGTTAGGGGCTAGATTGAAGCCCTAATTATGTCTTTTTAGGATTTCAATTATGCATTTGTTACAATCATGGTTTGGTTTATTTAAATTGATTATTTCTTGTTTATTTAATTTCCCCATATGAATATGCTTAATCATCATGTGCATGTGTGGATCTGTTAATTTAGTCAATTTCGATGACCAATTCCTGGGCTTAATAAAGTAACAAATCTCATCACGGGTTCTTGGGGTAATCAACATGGGGATCTAGGAGTAGATACCATGCCTTAGGCTTCATGTGTTTGTCGATTTCCATATATTTATGTTTCCTTAAAGAACAACTTAGTAGATACCTTGTTAAATCCTTTGGGGAAGAAAAGAATTAGAGTAGATACGATGCCCTTAGGTTGACAAATATTAAATATATCAACATAATTGGAATATTGGCATATTTGTATCTTAATTAGTCTGATTAGTGGTGGATGTCAAATCCCTAACCTTTTCATTATCTTTATCTCTTTCAACATTGCAAATCTCTGACAATTTGGCAATTTAATTTGGAAAATCAGTTTTAAACAAAATCAACAATCCTCGTGGGAATGATCTCGTACTTGCACCATGTACTATCATTTTGATCTCGTGCACTTGCGAGTAAAACGTAGCAGATACTCGCCTATTAATTTCGGTGGGCATTTGTCACAACATTAGTCAGTCCAAAAGACATGACTTAAAACTCGTATCGTCCATAATAAGTCCTAAAGGCCGTCTTAGGAATGTCCTCCTCCCTTACCCTGGTGATAGCCTGATTGTAAGTCAATCTTAGAAAACACAAGTGCTCCTTACAGCTGATTTAATAGATCATCAATCCATGGAAAAGGGTACTTGTCGTTAATTGTGACCTTGTTCAACTCATGATAGTCGATGCACATCCTCATCGACCCGTCCTTCTTCTTCACGAATAACACTGGCTCTCCCCACTGTGATGAGTTAGGGCCAATGAATCCTTTATCCAATAGCTCATGTAATTGTTCCTTCAGCTCCTTCAATTCTGACGGTGCCATCCTATATGGTGCCTTTGACATAGGATTGGTACCTCGCACGTACTCGATTCCAAACTCCGCCTCCCTCTATGGTGGCAATCCAGCCCAGTCTGTTGAAAAGACATTTGGAAAGTCTCACAACACAGGGATGTCTTGCAAGTTTTTTCCTTCCTTCTTTGCCAGGGCGATGACAAATGCCAAAAATGCATTCCTCCTCCATGAATAAGCTTCTTGGCCCGAACAGCCAAAATAGTGGGAGGTAAAGACCTCACCCGTGATTCAAAGTACGGAACTTCTCCTTCTCCCCACAGCCTAAGCGTAACTTGCTTTCATGCGCAGTCGATAACCGCCAAATGCTTCACCAGCCAATCCATCCTAAGAATAATGTCGTAACCATTCATAGGGAGAACAACTAAGTTTGCGGGAAGTATTCTTCCACAGATGCTTACAGGGCATCCACAAACTGCACGCCTACAAACTACAGTTTTGACTATGGCTGCAGTTACAGCAAGACTGGTTTTCAAAGTTCGTACTACCAGTCTAGATAGTCTCGCAAACATGACAGATACGAAAGAGTGGGTAGCCCCTAAATCAAACAAAACTGAAGCTTCAAATTCAAGTATAGGAATAGTACCTGTCACCAATTCCGGAATAAGCGAGTAGACTCTTGCTGGCGCCAAGGGCTTCTAAGTATTCCCCTTGTTCATGCAATCATTGCTTAAGTGGCCAAACTGCCGCACCGATAGCAGGTCCCTACACCCATCCTATAGAGTCCCCAATGAACCATTTTCGGCACAACTCTGGCGTTTGACCTTTCTGCTGCTGAGTCTGAGAGGTATTCGAGATACGTCCTTGTGGCCTCTGAGGTGGATAACTTTCCACCACCAATCTCTTAGCTGGACTGGCTCCTCCAGTCGAAGTATCAAGTCCTTGATCCCTCCTTTTCTAATCTGCATACTCCATCGCATTCTCCTTCAAACTCTCCTCATAGTTTGAAGCCCGATCCACCAGTTGGGAGAAATCACAGATGTCGAGCAAGTCATCATGGTCCGAATGCAGGTGTTCAGACCTCGCTCGAACTTTTTCACCTTCTTCTCCTCATTCGGGATGAGATACATGTAAAACCTTGACCGTAGAAGAAACTTCGCGGTGCACTCGATTACTAACATCTTTCCCTGAACCAAGTCCAGGAATTCCTGCGCCTTCGCCTCCTACACGACTCTGGGGAAGAAGTGTCGATTAAACTCATGCTTAAAGATGTTCCAAGTGATGGCAATATATGAACCCAACTCAGCGACAAGTACGACCTTCTTGTCTTGCACTAGCGTTTGACTTCCCCAGTCAGCTTATAAGCAGTGTATACCACCTTCTGCTCATACGTTCATCCCGTAGTGGTTAATAGCTCCTCCATGCCATTCAGCCAGTTCTCCGCGCTAATATGATCACCCATCCATCAAAACTATCTAGGTTATGACGACAGAAATCCTTCAGAGAATAGCCAGACTCCGCAGCCGGCTGTCTTGCCATCCTATCATGATTCAAGGCCAACACTAGTTGACTAATCGCGTCCATCATTTGATCTCTTCCTATAGGCACTGCCTTGTAGATTGGAATGTCCACAGACTCTGGGTGAACATTGTCCCTGACATTCTTGATTTCTAAAGCACTAAGTCCGGTTGCTGGATTCCTTTGGGGCTGCATTCTCTGCAACGAGAAGCAAAGTTATAACTGACTCGACTAAAACCAAGCGACCAACCTAGAACTTATGTCCTAGCCTATTCTCTGGTGTGATCAATACCTAGGCCTTCTTCTCCTTTATCCTATAGACTTTTAGAGCATAAGCCTCTAATACCAACTAAAACGCCCCATGGAAATCAATTAACTGGTAATTGACTCCATGGTTCATCTCCCGGCCCTTTCCCTCGCGAGACAAGACTCATGGATCTTAACTTCTCCTAAACGAGAGAATTCAGCGGAAGACTTCAAACTACAAGAGTAAAGAAAGCAATAAATAAAATCGCAATTAAGAACACCAGAGTAAAAATGACATCTCACAACATAGATAGATCACCAAATGTACTGGTCCACAGACTCGTCATCAAAATACATATTACAAGCCAAAATATACTTGTCTGTGAATAAGATAATAAGATCAACGCCTAATCTTGAGTAATGCCAAAACGATAACAATCTCTATCATATCCATCAGTGTGGTCCCTCCATCGTCCTACATGGATTTCAGTTGCACAGGGTCCATGTCCTCGAAAACGACTCTAATCAAGTCCTGAGCAATCACCCAAGTTCGGTCCGTAGGCATCTTCGTCTATGCTAGCTAAACAGCACAATTTATACATAATGGAGGAGAAAAATAAAAGGGGTAAGTCGAAGGACTTAGTGAGAGATAATGCACAGAATACCCATGCCATTTTTAGTAATTAACTCCATTTGATAAATGATGCAACAGTTTAGGTATGACTGTTATCCATGAATGCAATATATATATATAATACATGCTTATAGTGATCCACGAATGCAATTTTGAGGAATAGTGATAGTTCAACAATATGGTCTATCCGAGATATTACCCCTTCTCAGTAGGGTTGGCGCTGTCCCGAGGGACCTGTAATACAATGCTGATGCCTCGACTATTGTACACTACCGTCCATAACACTAGCAACCTGACCGAGTCTGACCTCGGGTGGCCCACGCTACTAATTATGTATGTCCTATAGGACCGCCCGTTAATGTTGTGCCGATCACGAAACAACCATTGGATCCAAGGCCCACATAACACACACATTTGACCATAAAGTTAACATGTATAGTAAGCCCATGGCTGTTATCCTGCACGTATAAGTGTACCCTGTCATACGATACAATTAATCTTATCCATATTTTATATGCATGCTTTTACAAGTCTCAATGTCATTATCTTGTTAAGTAGCACATTTTTACAAATAATAGAGTTCATGTTCAACAAAGTGTATATTGTGAGAGCTGTAAATATGCATATTTTGGTAAACAAAATACTTGTGCGATGTGGGAAAATAAATGGCGAGCATTATGTGAGTAAAAACTCACCTAGGTCAAACAAGTTCTCCAAGTACTCCTCCAAACAATCCAGGTTCTCCAAATCTATCGAAAACCTTTTATTAGTCCTAATTCCAACTAAAACGAACCTAAGACTCGAAAACAGGAGTCGTTGGGTGCTTGGCCAGTGAGGTTTAGTAGAACCTCATTTGGTCCAAATGCTTCTCAAAGCTTCCTCGACTAGTCTTATGTCCACAAAAAGGGTTTCTAACACCTCCTTAATCAAAACATCTTCAAATGACAAGATTAAGCCTAAACGGAAAGGAACTTAAAACGAAATTAAAGATTAAAATTCCTAGGCATTAACAACTATGCTTATCATAATCAAAGAGCTAGCATAACAACCTAACAAAACATCAGGGAAATGCAGTGGTTACCTCAACAAGGCAAGCTTTTCAAGAACACCTCCTTCTTCTCCAAAACACTCACTACCTCACACACACTCAAAAACCAAACCAAAAGTGTTTCTTTAAGGCTCCAGGAGTTCAAATGAAGGTTGGGGGTCGAATGGGGTGGGACATATATAAGGGGAAGAGGCTGAGGGTGTTATGGGAAAAATTCCTGAACAGATGCGAGCACTCGTGTACTACAGTGTCGAGTGCTCCTGTATTGTTTAACCAAGGGTTTTTGAGTTGTAGGTGGCATGTGCGAGCAAAAACCTGCGGTCAACAAAAAGTCAACAAGTGCTCGTTCTGGTCCCCACACGAGCATTCATGTACTGTAGCGCCAAAATCCCATAATTCCAAAAATACCCCTCTAGGTGTCCCTAGTGACCCAAAGTCCAATTATCCCTCTAACTAAACTGTTTTAAGCCTAATTAATTATTTGGGTCACTATAGTTATGATAACAAATGTTGCAGACATTACATAGCTATTCAATTTCTATAGGAGACTTTATTGTAACCAACTTCATTATATATAAGTGATAGCCTACTCTGGTGGAAGTAAGGCAACATAACACAAATACATCTTGAGTAATTATCTCTTATATGGTATCAAAGAGTTTTAGTGACCAATGTCTATTTCCATGGCTTCTTTTTCACTATGAATTCATCATCCTCAGGCTCTTCTTCCTCAACTAAAAGTCCCACCACCCACTGTTGCAAATACATATGCAAATCAATATTTGAACAGTGAAAATGAATCATATTCCCATGCCCAAGAAAACTTTATGAAGAATAGATACCTATTTCAACAAATAACAAGAACAAGAATGACTTACTTGAGGATCTATGGCCACGCCTTGGCTATGAGCAAAGAACTTATCTTTTTCTTCTCCAAAGACATAATAGATTGTAACCTCTAGATCTTCTCACCAATGACTAATTATAACCAAGAGAGTGTGGACTCTTGCTTGGCTCTTCAAATCTTAAACCTTTGTTTTTCGTGAGTTAACACAATGAACTTAATAATTTTCAGAAAGTTTATGAAAACTATGTATCAAGAGAACTTGATGGGATAATTTGAATGCCTTAGGCTCTTCACTATCTATAGGCTTAGCAGGGGAGAGAATTTCCAGATCATGGGGCAAGGAGCAAAAGGAGAGTCCAAGTAAGACAATGACAGAGGAGTGGACGGCTAGGGTCTCCCCTAGCTTCCACTCCATTGCCGCATGGGCCAGGGAGAAATTATCCCTCAGCCATGTGGTTCCTGCCTTGGGAGCTTGGGCCTGGGATTTAATCCCAGTCCCTTTCTTCTGCAATCCAACGCATAGAGCCAGGGAAAAATTCCCTGGCCTTATGCCCACATGCTTTATTTAAGGTTCATGGGTTTTATCCCAAGCCCAACCCTAAATATTTTCTAGCGCATGTTTTAAATAAATAAAAAATTTAGCCCAATAAATAAGAAAGCCTGTATATGGTTAATTTATATCAGTTTGGTGAGGGACCTAAAGAAAAAAAATAATTATTGGCTTAAATATTCCCATAATCATGTCTCCCTGACATTCGTTACACGATAATATTTTAATCACAATTAATTCCACTAAATAATTGTGACTGGACTCCAATAAAGATTTTGTTTAAACAAGTAATCCCTTTGACTTATTTTTTGTTGACTTATGATTCATGCATGAAATCTTTCATAGCAGAATTAAGGCTGAGGATACTATCACTCATAATGTGTAAATCACATATATATTTTGGTATACCAACCAAAATGCTCTGGCCAGAGTCTTGAGAATAATATCCATAAAATCTATCTAGAGGGGAAATTTCCTAGCTCTTTGTCTACCTGAGAAAGAATGTGGATTTCTTCTTGGAAATCGCTTTCCCATAATGTTTCATGCGATTACCCAATGCATTGAGGTTAACTTCGACCGATGATAGGTCTTACTCGGTGATACATCAAAGTAATCTACACAAAACATCTAAGTCCACGATTCCCTCAAAATTTAGAATCAAAGTGAAAAGTAGTCTGTAAGGAGTTTATTGTCATTTTCTTAACAGACAGTATCTTTATGAAAATACAACTTCTTGGTCCGTTTAGTGAGGGTCTCATCATCTACATATCAATTCGAAGGCGCCGCTTCGTTTGATCAAGGTAGATCACCAAGATTCGATGTGTAACAGTCTTACTCAAAATGGAATTTTTCCAGTTCCATTTACCGACTGTGAACTTTATATCTTGTGTGATAACAACATTACTCACAACCATAGCCATATTCAATGTCATCCTTAGGACCTTTCACTTGCATGATGAACTATTGGTAATAGGCATGTAAAAGACAATGTATATATGTCATATGCTTAAAAATGATTTAATCAATAAATAAAAACATATATTCATTACAAAAGTTAAATGTCATCATGGATCTAAGATCACTAGGATTCAGGGCATAAACCCCAGCAAACTCCCACTTGCCCTCAATTCCAGTGAGGCATATATTTGACTCTCATCCATGTGAGATTCGAAAATCCTCTGTGGCAAGGTCTTAGTGAAGGGGTTTGCCAAATTCTCAGTCGATGAAATCTTAGCTACAGTAGTATCTCCTCGAGAAACTATCTTGATAAGTGCTAAAATATTCATATTTTCAGCCCTTAACTTGCATGTTTTATTCCTTTGGTTTTACTTAATTAGGCCATTTTAATTCATTTTTGTGTTTTTCATGTTTTTACAGGCTTTTGGAAGAAAATGAAGTAAAACTAGGTGATTTGGGCTCAAAGAGAGAAGATGGGAAAAATCGAAACTCCCTGACACTGCGATCAATCGCAAGGTACCTGCGATCGAGCGCAATACGTGAGTGGACATAGCACAAAGCAAGCCAGGAGCGATCGAGCGCATGCCAGAAGAAGGGTCGATCCCAGACCTCCGATCAAGCTCACACGAGTTGCGATCGATTGCACCTGTGCACAGGAGACAAACCAAGGTGGCGGCTAAGATGTCCCTATTTCCATATTAGGGTTTTCCAACTCCCAATTATAATAGGATTGAAACCCCACGAAATCAATAGGGTTTACTACTTTTCCAAGGAATTTTAAAGCCTATAAATAGACTCCTAAGCCTTTAGAATAAGGAGGCTTGAGAGAAGGAAGAAAAATAGGAGCTCTCCAGTTCAAGTCTCGGGTTTATTCTTTTCTATTCTTTTCTTTTATGAAGATGTTTAACATCAACTCTATGTGTAGCTAATTTATTTAGTAGGGCTGGATTGAAGCCCTAGTGATGTTTTGTTAATATTTCAATATTGGCGCCTTTGTGATGATCTTGTTGTGCTATTTAACTTGATTAATACATGCTTGCATGAATTCTTCATATGTGTGTGCCTGATCTCATATGCATGTGGTATGGACTAGTTAGTTAAATCAATTTGGATGACCGGGTCCTGGGTTTAACATAAGTAACAAGAGATATCCACGCCGGATTCTTGAGTTAATCAACATTGGGAACCGGGAGTATATACCATACCCTAGGCCTCGTGTGTTTGTTGATTTCCATAGAACATATGCTTTTCTAAAGAACAACTTTGTATATACCATGCTAAATCCTTTAGGGAAGAAAAGAGTTAGAGTATACACCATGCCTAACTTGTTGCTTAGAAATTTATAGCTTAAGGAGTATACATCATGCCCTTAGGTTGACAAACATTAAATATGCATAACTTGATCAAAGCATTGGCATATTGATATATTAGCTTAATATAATTAGTGGTGGATATCAAAGCCCTACCCATTATTATCATCACTTCAACAATCAATCTTTATTTTGCTTTTGCTTTTGCTTAAGGAATTTACTTTTAAACGAAAATTCAGCAATCCTCATGGGAATGATCCTGTACTTGCACCCTCTACTACCATGTTGACCTTGTACACTTGCAGGTAAAACGTACAATTATTTACCTATTAATTTAGGTAAATAATTTGCACATCATATCTCTCTTATGAGATGATACTTGTGCTCGATTTGTTTCCCTCACCTATGAGTCCTTGGCTCTTTATATTGTGCAACTGTTCCATTGTTGTCGCAAAACAATGTAATGGGAGAATGTTCTATCTTCATGACACCAAGATCCGCTAGGAACTTCTTGATACAGACTGCCTCTTTTTCAGCTTCACAAGCTGCGACATATTCAGCCTCCATAGTGGAGTCAGCAATGGAAGATTGTGTAACACTTCTCCAATGCTTTCATACCATGTGGATAACCTAGAAAAACACAAGTAGTAGCTCTAGGGTCAAATTTGATCTTATCCCGAGAGAGTGTAGAGGCAAAAGCTAAGCAATCAAAGACTTTAAGATGAAAATATGTGGGGAGTGCAGAAAACAACAACTCATATGGTGATTTGTTAGACAATAGAGGTGAAGGAATTCTATTAATCAAGTGAGTTGCTGTTAGAATACAATCTCCCCTAAAAGAAAGAGGCAAGTTTGATTGAAATTTTAAAGCTCTAGCGATAATAAGTAAATGTTGATATTTTCTTTCTACAATAGAGTTTTGTTGAGGTGTCTCTACACAACTATGTTGATGTAAAGTACCTTGAGTAAATAAAAAAATCATCCATGTGAAATTCTACACCATTATCAGATCTCAAGATTTTAACCTTGAGACTTAAATTGTGTTGCAACAAGCTTAAAGAAAGATTGAACAAGAGGCATAATTTGAGATTTTTGATTCATAAGATGAACCCATGTATATCTACTGAAATCACCCACAATAGTAAGAAAATAATGTGAACCATCAGTAGATTGTTTAGAAAAAGGGACCCCAAATGTCAACATGAACAAGATCAAATGGAGCTTTAGAAATTTTATTGCTAGTTGGAAAGGGTAGTAGTTTTTGTTTTGCTGAAGGGCAAACATTATAATCAATTGAACTGGAAGGAGCTAAATTGTGCAACAAGTTTAGTCTTGGAGTTGACAAATGACCTAGCCTATAATGCCATAAGTCTATCGAAGGATCTTTGAGAGAAATAGGAGATATGATAAGTGCTAAAATATTCATATTTTCAGCCCTTAACTTACATGTTTTAATCCTTTGGTTTTGGTTAATTAGATCATTTTACTTCCTTTTTTGTGTTTTTGATGTTTTTACAGGCTTTTGGAAGAAAAGAAGTGTTTTTGGACAAATTCCAAGCTTAAAGGGCAAATTGGGAAGACCTAGAAGATATGGTTGAGCTTAGCCAATCATGGTTAAGTTTAATCCAATAAAGGAAAGGAGCAAATCGGAATTTCTCAAATAATAGTCAAAATTGGATTGGAGGCAAAAATTGGATTCTGAACATGTCTCGGTATTTTGACCATAACTTTCATCTCAGATATCTGATTGAGATGATTAAAGTGGCATTGGAAATCGAACTCAAAGGGCTACAAATCATTGTGAAATATCATTTTCCCAATTCGGAGCGCTACAAGGCCAAAATCACACCGCAAGGCAGGACCGCAATTCTGGGCGAATCCTATTCCGATTTGGACTTAGGTTTTCTTTATCCTAATTGGACTTGGACTTAAATTTTCTAGGTTTACTTGTGTAACAAGGACTTCTAAAGCCTATAAATAGACCTCTTAGGTTCTAGGAATAAGTGTGGAGAAAAGAGGCACAAGCTCTGGAAAGGAACTGAAGGCTAAATCAAGAGGAGTTTGGGTTTTTTCTCTTCCACCCTTTTTATCTTTATTATGTAGTTTATACTTTATTTAGGGCTAGATTGAAGCCCTAGTTATGTTAAATTAATATTTCAATATTGGCGCCTTGTGATGATCATGTTGTGCTATTTAACTTGATTAATACCTGCTTGCATGAATTCCTCATATGTGTATGCCTGATCAACATGTGCATGTGGTATGGACTTGTTAGTTAGATCAATTTGGATGGCCGAGTCCTGGGTTTAACATAAGTAACAAGAGATATCCACGCCAGATTCTTGGGTTAATCAACATGGGGAACCGGGAGTAGACATGCCCTAGGCCCTGTGTGTTTGTCAATTTCCATAGAACATATGCTTTTCTAAAGAACAACTTAGTATATACCATGCTAAATCCTTTAGGAAAGAAAAGAGTTAGAGTATGTACTCATGCCTAACTCGTTGCTTAGGGAAATCAATAGCTTAAGGCGTTAGAGTTTAACCCTTAGGTTGGCAAACATTAAATATGCATAACTTGATCAAAGCATTGGCATATTGTTATATTAGCTGAATATAATTAGTGGTGGATATCAAAGCCCTACCCTTGGTTATCATCACATCAACAATCAATCTTTATTTTGCTTTTGCTTAAGGAATTTATTTTTAAACATAAATTCAGCAATCCTCGTGGGAATGATCATGTACTTGCACCATATTCTACCATGTTGACCTTGTGCACTTGCAGGTAAAACGTACAATTATTTACCTATTAAATTAGGTAGATTTTTGCACAACAAGATACTCTAGACTGTACAGTGGTGATTGCAGCAACTAAAACAAGCCTCCTATTTCCTCACCCACTCCAATCGTTTTCCATTTGACCAAATTCTATAAGAAGCAGTAAGTGTTAATGAAAATGAGGCAGCATTGAGTTGTTTAATCAATTTTGCAGAAGATTTGAGATTGAAAGAGAAAGAGGGTACACACAGCACATTAGTTAAAATAAGTTGTTCAAAAATTTTAACTATGCCTATGTGTGTGACAGAAACAAGGTCACCATTAGGAAGTGTTAAGTGCTAAAAAATTCATATTTTTAGCCCTTAACTTACATATGTTAATATTTGAGTTTTAGTTATTTACGTCATTTTAGTTCTTTTATGTGTTTTCCTTGTTTTTGTAGGTCATTGGAAGAAAAAGAAGCAAACTCAGAAGTTTCGGACTTAAAAGAGCTATTTTGGGATTATTGGAGGCTCTGGTAGTGCGATCGATCGCAGGGAAGCTGCAATCGAGCGCATTATAGGCAAAGACCACAAGCACCTGCGATTGAGCGCCAGCACAAAGAGAATCAATCGCAGTCCTGTGATCGATCACACACGGGCTGCGATCGAGCGCACCCGTGCGTGATGGACAAGTCAGCCGCCAGCCATGATATGGAAAGTACACATTCTAGGGTTTTGTAACTTAGTGCGAACTAGGGCTCAAACCCTACGATTTTTAGGGTTTCTAGAGTATTCCTAAGGCTTATAAATAGACCCTTAAACCTCTAGAATAAACACACAATTTTCAAGGAGAAGAATTTGAGCTCTTCAAGTTCAAGTTTCGGGTTTATTCTTTTCCTTTCTTTTATTTTATTTTATGAAGATGTTTAACATCAAACTTATGTGTAACTAATTTATTTAGTAGGGCTAGATTAAAGCCCTAGTTATGTTTAATTAATATTCAATATTGGTGCCTTTGTGATGATCATGTTGTGGTATTTAACTTGATTAATTCCTACTTTCATGAATTCCTCATATGTGTGTGCCTGACCAACATATGCATGTGGTATGGACTAGTTAGTTAAACTAATTTGGATGACCGAGTCCTAGGTTTAATAAAAGTAATAAAAGAAATCCACACCGAGTTCTTGGGTTAATCAACATGAGGAACTGGGAGTATACATCCATGCCCTAGGCCTCATGTGTTTGTCGATTTCCAATAGAATCATGATTTCTTAAAGAACAACTTAGTATACACCCAGGCTAAATCCTTTAAAAAAGAAAAGAGTGAAAGTATACACCCATGCCTAACTCGTTGCTTAGGAAAATCTATAGCTTAAGGAGTATACACCCATGCCCTTAGGTTGACAAACATTAGATATACATAACATGATCAAAAAATTGGCATATTGATATATTATCTAAATATAATTAGTGGTGGATATCAAAGCCCGACCTTTTTATTAACTCAAATTCAATCTTTGTTTTGTTTTACTTTTGAAATTTATTTTAGACAAAATTTAGCAATCCTCGTGGGAATGACCCCGTACTTGCACCCTATACTACTATGTTGACCTCGTGTTCTTGCGGGTAAAATATACAATTATTTGCTTATTAATTTAGGTAGATATTTGTAACAACAGGGAGCTTAACATATGATGAAACAATGGCAGTACTAGTTGTAAATAGAGAAATACAGCTGATCATGTGATCAGTGGCGCCTGTGTCAATAATCTGAGGACTATCTAGTTTCGGGATAATGGGAATGAAGGTTGAATGAAAAACAGAATGATAATGACGGCAAAGATGTTACCTAACATCTTTGAGAAGATGTGATCTTCGTTTGTTGGTAAAGAACCTACTTGGTTGGAGGAAGCTTGATGAGGGTTGGTTTGCTGAAATTCTAGAAGCTTTTGGCATTGTTCTGCTATGATTGGCAATTATAAGGTGTAGGTGGGAATTTAGAACTACTCTTTTTATGATTTTTAGTAATTGAATGAGCACTTGGAGATGGTTTCTTTGTGAATTTGAATCCAAAAGGATAACCATGTAACTTGTAACACTTATCAACTGTATGACCAGCAACAACACATTTAGTACAAATTGGTCTATCCTTTCGATTCAACTGCTTAATGAACATTTTCTACTGTGGATCAAAGCTGCAATGTTGGGAATCATAGAACCTATGAAAATCTCTCTCTAGCTTTCTTCTTGAACAACAAGTGAAAATACTTTGTTGATTGAAGGTATTAGATCAATCAAGAGGATTTGTCCTCTGATATGTGAAAAAGACTCATCGAGTCCCATCAGAAATTGAAAGACATATTGGTGATCAAAATAGTTGTTAATAGATTTCAAACTGCCACAAGAACATGTAGGAATACAAGTGCATGGAGAAAAACATTTGTAGTTGACCAATTCATCACAAAGAGATTTGAGACGAGTAAAGTCTGAGCTTACAGAAAGATTATCTTGTGATATACTAGAAATGGATTTCTAGAGTTGGAGGGCCTTTGGTCCATTTCTCTGTGAGAATCATTCCTTTAGACTCAACCACATATCTTGATAATTGTTGATGTAGATTATGCTCGCGGCAATATCCCTTGAAACTGTATTGACAATCCATGAGGATATTGTGTCGTTGCATCTCAACCAAGCACTGAACTCAGGTCCATTATGATTGGAAGGCTTAGCAAGAGATCCATCAATGAATTGCAGCTTGTTCTTGGCAGAGAGAGCCATGCACATGGATCAGCTCTAGGTGTTGTAGTTCTCACTAGTTAACAGTTGAGGAACCAACAAGAGTCTTGGATTATCACCATTATGTAAGTCGTATTGACTAGAGGTATTATCGGTAAAAGGATTGAAGGTGGATGAATGAGAAGAAGAAATTGGGATAGCTTCAAGAGTCTCCATTGATGAACCTTCACAGAATAGTGAAGAGCTCTGATACCATATCAAATCCTAAGGGAAGAAGATGAAATGTCACTACAAAAAATGGATTTTTTCTTGACTGGGTGTTTTTGACATGTTAGGTGGCCTGGCACATCACTAAACTTTAATGACGTGTCATTATTAACGTATGTCAGGTGTTAAAATTTAGGGTGTCAAAAATGGAGATTTTTTTATGTGTCAAATAATAATTATTGACATGTCAATTTCTGACACGTCAATAATTTATTGACGTGTCAGTTTTGACACGTCAACAAATTTATTGATGTGTCAGTTTTGACATGTCAATAAATTTGTTAACTTGCCAATTTCAAAACGTCACTAAAGTTTAAAAATTATTAAAAATAAATAAATTTTTATTTTGTAATTTTTTTCGCCAATACCCACATCGCCAGCGCCGAAGAGCATCCTACCGGCCAGCATCACCAGCCGTTTCTTCTTTCATTCTCCCAAACCCTTTTTTCTTCTTTTCTTCTTTCTCTTTTCTTCATCCAGAGAAAACCAAAAAAACAAAACAAAAAAAAACTGCCGGCGAAAAAAGAAAGCCAAATTAAGCTCCAAATCTGATGTAAGACAATATTTACCTTTATTTTCGGTAAAAACAAAAATAAAGAAAATATCAAAAATAATATTGGAGCAATGCCGTTTGATCATAATTTTATCCGTTCTCAAACAATAGAAGTACAAAAGGAGAGATCGCCACGATTCCCGTCGATTGTCAATTTTATATTAGGATTTTATTTTATTTTATTAGGACTTTATTTTCTTTCCTTATAGGGTTAGATTTACTATTGTTACTAGGATTATGTTTACTTTCCTACTAGGATTAGATTTACTTTCTCTACTAGGATTAAATTTACTTTCTCTACTAGAAGTAGGTTTACTTTCTCTACAAGTATTTCTCTTCTATAAATAGGCTTGCTTATTTTGTAAAACTAAACTCATTGAATTATTATCAAATCAGAGAATTCTCTCAAATACTCTGCAGAGTTGTATCTTTCTTTTAGCCCGCGGGCTTGTTTTTATCTTTTTGGATAGAAGACGAAGACGCTTCTCCTTGAAGAATCAAAGACGCTGGTCTTTGATTAGTTACCTTAATCTTCCGCTACGTTAGTTGGTATCAGAGCAAGCTTTATCCTGATCATGGCCAATCAGCGCAATGGTGACAAACTTCTCCAACAACGCCGCTTGTAGGGGAGGGACTCTTTCAAGAGTCAAATTCATGGGGTATCCAAGCCGGCATTATTCGGATTCGATGGCCAACTTATACTACAACAACAAATTCTATAACAACGCCGTTCGTGAGAGAGATGTTGTTTTAAGATCCGACTATCAGCGATACATCAAGCGATCAGAGGCTCCTTTGAGGGCCGAATTCGAAGAGCTCCGGCAAACAGCACAGATGATGCAACAAGAGGTGCGCCAATTGTGCAAGCCATTTGAATGCAAGCAGATGCATGCCCATTGGAATCACTGAGACACCAGAGAGTACCGGATGAATATCGATCGCTTAATTCAATGGTTATCTTCATATTGAAGATTACCTTGACTGGATAATGGATGTAGAAAGATTCTTTGAGTACATGTGTATTCCAGAAGAAAAGAAGGTGAAGTTGGTGGCTTATAAGCTCAAAGGTGGAGCATCCGCTTGGTGGGAATGGTTGAAGCTCTCTCGATCCAGGGAAGGAAAAAGACCCATGATATCTTGGCCCAAGATGAAGCGGTTACTCAATGCCTAGTTCCTACCACCAGATGACTATAGGATCCGAAGGGAACCCGTTCGGTATCCTTATGTTGACCAATGCCATTAGGATGACGTAAGCCACTTTTGTCATGTCTATAATCATCTTCATAACTCTCCAAATAGGCCCTTCACCTATGAAGAGAATTTTAATTATGGTGAAGAAGTTGTGGAAGATGTTAAGTTGGTTGAAGAAGTGTTGTTGCCGTCAGAGAAAACATATGTGCAGCCACCATCATTGATTCCAACAACTACATCAATGGAGGAACAACTACTGCCTCCACCACAAGTGCAACTTCCCCCACCATAGTTGCAACCTCCTCGACCACAAGTGCAACCTCCTCCACCACAAGGTGCAACTCATCACGATCACCACAAAAATTGGCGATCCTTTGGAAGATAACGGTGAAGTTGAAGATGATGTCCATGAAGAAATCGTTGGGGGAATTTTTATGGAAAAGGGCGGAAAGGAGAAAACGTGTCTTGGTGAAATCTATGTAGATTTCTCCAAATATATTTTTGCGGTGGAGCTGCGTGTGCCATGTCCCAAAAAAAACTCGAGGACAAGTTTTTTTCAAGTGGGGATGTCTGATATAGGACGATATTTACTTTTATTTTCGATAAAAACAAAAATAAGAAAATATCAAAAATAATATTGAAGCAGCGCCGTTTGATCATAATTTTATCTATTCTCAAACAATGGAAATACAAAAGGAAAGATTACCACGATTCCTACTGATTGTCAATTTTATATTAGGATTTTATTTTATTTTATTAGGACTTTATTTCCTTTCCTTATAGGGTAAGATTTACTATTGTTACTAGGATTATGTTTACTTTCCTACTAGGATTAGATTTACTTTCTCTACTAGGATTAGATTTACTTTCTCTACCAGAAGTAGGTTTACTTTCTCTACAAGTATTTCTCTTCTATAAATATGACTGCTTATTTTGTAAAACTAAACTCATTGAATTATTATCAAATCAGAGAATTCTCTCTCAAATACTCTGCGGAGT
The DNA here is from genome assembly GCF_901000735.1 of Corylus avellana. Taxonomy (NCBI): domain Eukaryota; kingdom Viridiplantae; phylum Streptophyta; class Magnoliopsida; order Fagales; family Betulaceae; genus Corylus; species Corylus avellana. The sequence goes on from NC_081549.1 coordinate 10,198,416, forward strand.
TGTATCTTTCTTTTAGTTTGAGGGCTTGCTTTTATCTTTTTGGGTAGAAGACGAAGACGAAGACGAAGACGCTTCTCCTTGCAAAATCAAAGGCGCTGCTCTTTGATTAGTTACCTTAGTCTTCCGCTACATCAAAATCCATCCCACCGGCCGTTTCTTCTTTCTTTCTCCCAAACTCATTAGCAATTAAATTTTTTTCTTTTCAAGTACTTCATGTTTTATCATCAAAAATCTAGTTGCAACTCAAAACCCATATAAATCCCTACAAAATTCCTAAAATCTCATGAATTCACTACACATATATACCTTAAGATCCCCAAATATTCAGACCCCTTCCTTTCTCTCTCCATTTCTCTTTCTTCTTCATATTTTCTCCTCTTTTCTCGCAGGTAGGATCTCTTCTCTTCTCTTCTCTTCTTTTCTTTTCTTTTGTTTAAGCTACAAACAAGGGAGGTGGGCATGAGAAGAGGAAAAGAAAATATATATATATATATAACCCACGCCCATCTCCACGAACAAGAGCTTTATTGGTGCCGACAAATCACTGGTGGTGGCAATTTCCTTGAAAAATTTCATGACTACAGGGGAGGCGTTGGAGAGATTTAGAAGATGGATTTATGAGAAAATAAGAGGGGAAGTTCCAAGAGAGGCATGAGAAACAGAATAGAACAGAAGAAAGAAGAAAGAAAAAGGGGAAAAAATTTTAAAATTCAAAAAACTAGGAGAAAAGGAGCTACTGTACGTGCGCGGGAGGAGGACGAAATTCAGACTTAGAGGAGGGAAAAACAAAGGAAAAAAAAAAAGAAGAAGAAGGAGGCAACTCGCTCGCGCCTGCCCAATGCGGTTTCTTGACGTCTTGCATGTGGCACGTCAAGAATTTATTGACGTTCGACATGACACGTCAAGAATTTCTTGACGTGCTACATGTAACACGTCAATAATTTCTTGACGTGCCACATGTGACCCGTTAAGAAATTCCTAACGTGCCACATGTGACACGTCAATAAGTAGAAATTTGAAAATCTTCTTAATAAGAGAAAGAAATGATATGATCATTTATTTTTTTATAAATACTATATACTAAAGACTAAGAGAACACATATATGTATTAATATTCTAGATTGTTAATACTAAAAATTTTGTTACCTAATATAGGTACCAATTAAATTTTGAATCAAATATAATTATACATATATATTATACATATACCAATTAAATTTTGTTACCTAATATAGGTACCAATTAAATTTTGAATCAGGTATAATTATACATGTATATATATAATTATACATATATATTATACATATACCAATTAAATTTTGTTACCTAATATATATATTAGGTATCAATTAAATTTTGTTATCTAATATTTAATTCTAATTAAAATAATCATTATATAAAGAGAGAAAGAAAACCCTAAACTACAATGATATAATTATACACATATATAGGTACCAATTAAATTTTGTTACCTAATATTGTTTTTTAAACAAATAATTAATATTATTAATTAATTAATTTTTGACTTGTGAAATAATGGCACGTCAACAATTATTGACGTGTCAAAATGTGACATGTCAAGAAATTATTGACGTGTTACATTTGACACGTCAAGAAAATATATTGAAAATAATAAGAGAAAAAATTATATGATCACTTATTTTTAAAAAAATACTATATACTTAAGACTAATATAATACATATATGTATTAATATTCCAGATTGCTAATACTAAAAAACACTTTAATTTTTTAGTTTATAATACTCCTACAATATTGAAAACATGATATATATATATAGATATATATATATATATATATATATAACAATTAAATTTTGTTATCTAATATTTTTTTAAAACAAATAATTAATATTATTAATTAATTAATTTTTGACATGTGAAATAATGGCACGTCAATAATTATTGACGGGCCAAAACGCCACGTCAATAAAATTTTTCTTGACGTGGCAATAATTACCACGTCAGTTATTAGTGACGTGACAAAAAGTATGTTACTGTAGACATGTCAAAAAAAATTCTTTTTTTAGTGTGTTGGAGAAAATCTGAATAATTCTCATTAGTTTTTTTTTTTTTTTTTTTTTTTTCTGCCTCATTAGTTGAAACTGATCCGAATACATTATATATATTTTGTTTTACACATATGAAAACAGAGTTTGTTAATTAGGAAACAGTTACAATTTGCTAACTATCTTACTTAACAAACTAACTAATTAATACACGTGGTAATTAGTATCAGTTAATCTATTATTTAATCTATGGTCATGATAATTGAGTTATGGAAAAAACAAACGAGAGATATTACACAAACTCTCAAAAGAGAGAAATTACACTCACTCTTACTTTTATATTTTTACTCTCACGCTTGGTGACATAATTTTTAAAATTATTATTAAATTTAAAATAACTTAATATTATATTTTTATCTAATAATAGTTTTAAAATTCACGAAAAAATATGCTAGAATCAAAGTATAATATTGGGAGCAATTGTAAAGTATTATTCTACCAAAAACATAAAATAATAATAATAATAATGATGATAAATGGGATGAGTATGGGCTAGTGGTAATAGCGGAGAGAATAGAGTTAGTTTTGAAAAAGGCAAAGAAGGTGGGCTGTACTTGATGGTACACTGTCGTTCTTTTCCTCTTGACTGACTGTGATCCCTAATCCTATCTTCACCCCTGTCCAGCTGTCCTCAATCCTTTTGCCACGTTAATCTCTCCTCAGCACCATTCTATCCAAATCAACGGACAACATCTGATGCCAATAGCCTCCTCTAATTTCTCTAATTTTTTCTTTTTTCATTTTTGTAAACAATTAGATGATAACAAATGTTTAATTTTATTAAAAATAAATAAAACATTTTAATCATAGTATGGACAGTGAGTGGGGGAGGTTGTTGACCTAAGAAGTAAATGGCCCTAGAGGGTAGAGTGGGGACCACAATGGGGGTGATGTGTCCTCTGACTTTTTCAAAGTCATTGTCGGTTTTGTTAATTTTAAGGGCCTCTTTACCAGTCGGCGGGTGTGACCTCACCCTTACGCCTGCACTGCGTCATAATTCAAGGTATTAAATTATTTGAAAACTTTACATTAATTCTCTATCAACGTCTCTACATGCTCTACCTTCCTACCATTTTTAATTTTTACCATATCTTAACTTCTCCAAAGGTCTCCACAATTGGATTGAGATTTATATTACTGTGCCAAATGCAATGCATTTTAAATGAATCAAGAGAACAATTTTTTTTTTTTTTTCTTTTAATGGTTGGAATGGTTTTGGGGTGACTGAAATTGAGTGGCTCAACCACTCTTGATAGCAGATTTGAGAATAACCTCAGTAACCTTTCTTTTTTGTTTTTTGTTTTGTTGTCACGATTAGAATTTTTGGTTTTGAATAAACAACCTAAAAAATGTATGTCATGCGGTGCAATATCCTAGGTATTACACTGGATCTTAATCCTCCAAAATTAATTCAACAATATTCCTATTCCGTATCCACACTTTGTGGATAGAAAATTTTAGTACCTGCATCCACATTTGCACTTTGTAGAATCTACCCATAACTGAACATGCAAGGGCAGTTCTTTTGTACTAACTCCCGTGACATCCACTTTGCATTTTGAGCTCTTTTTTGGTCTTCCTTTTCTCAACTATGAACTTAATTTATATGGCCTTTCTTTTTTCTTTCTTTTATTTTTTTATTTTTAAAAAAACATCTATTTATAAAACCCACATTTACCCTACTCCTTTTTCTAAAACAACATTGTTTTAGTTTATTTATGTATTCACAAAAAAACAAAAACAAAAACAAAAAACAAAAAACAAAACAAAACAAAAAAAAACACTAAAAAAAAAAAAAAAAAAAAAAAAAACCTATTTTATATAGTTTTACATATAGGTATGCGGATGCGGATAATATCTAGCTCCGCCTACCTCCGCTATCTACCTACAACCTATGCAGACGGAAAACAGTTTTTAATGGCAATGCATGGGAGTAAAGACTAAAGAGTATCCTCGTAGATGGGCTCGGCCCAACATACCTTACTACCTCAATATTTCTTTCTTAACCCTAATAATGTAGCAATTGCATCATACTTGAGGAGTATTTAGACACCCAAAATACAATGATGCATACGAGAAAAAGCGAAGAAATAAACACAAACTGTTGCTACTAGTTTTCTACCAAACACCCCCCAATTGAAAGAATTATTAGGTTTAGGTGTCTGTCTTTTGTCTATTATAAACAAAAGATGGAACGGTGGAAAGTGACTTTTGTTGTTTCCTAAATGAAAAGCTCAAAAGTCAAAACATTGTCTTATATTATATAGCCTGGTTGGTGTGAGGCTTTGGTGTATATGTAGGTTAGGACATCTGATTGACATGGGAATCTTAAAGCATTGTTACAATTATGTTTGAAAAATTAAGCTTTTAGGTCAAATGAAATTTTTGCTAAAAGGCATTTTGGACCATTTTTAGAGTAAAATAAAAAAATAAAAAAATAAAAAAATAAAAAGAAACTTCACTTTAAACTCCTGAATTGCCACCCGTTTTGACAAGACCCCCAAAGTTCAAAACCTCTCAGTTTGAACCCTTAACTTTCAATTGTTTCGATTTGAACCCCTCCGTTAGTTTTTAAACGTTAAAAGTGATACAATGACATTTATACCCCTGAATTTTTTATAAAATTTCAATTTATTTTTTATTTTTCTTAAAAAAAACAAAAAAAACAAAAATTATGTATATTTTAGTCTTTTTAGGTATTGCCGTTAAAAGAAGTTAACGACTAGAACTAACGAAAGGGTTCAAATTGGCTGCAATTAAAAATTGAGGGGTTCAAATTGAGAGATTTTGAACTTTGGAGGAAGAGGTCTTGTCAAAACGAATAGTTATTCAGGGGATATTGCCCGAACAAGTAATAGGCACAGGACAAAATTTGACAAGTAGAAATTTTTGAATTTAAAGCTATATATTGAAAATGAAATTACAGCATTTATTTTGGAGGTGATGTTACTTCTCATATAAGTCATTCATTTCAAAACAATCTAAAATTTCTCTTTTTCTTTACCTTTCTGACCAGGGAGAGAAGGGTATTCAGGGCATCCCCTATTTTGATCTCTTGCAATTTTGCTCAAAAGATTCATTCCTATTCACTTCAAGGAGCTACTCACTTGTGTTCCCGCCTTGTGTTTGGAAGCAGAAAACAAGGAGGGCTGAATTGCAAGAGGGCTAATGTTCCCCCGCCTAGTGCTTTGTTTGCTTATGCATTCACTTCACCATAATTTGGCTGACAAGGAGGGCTAATGTTGGAAATTATTTTGATAATGTGTCCCTTGTGGTTTCGACAGATAGCTGCTTGTGCAAAGAAAGAATCTCGAATAGCAGTGTCAAAGTTGATTTTGAACCAAGAGGGACGAGGGGGAGGCAACCAATATTCCAATGGGGGTGAAATTCCCCTTCCCATATATACTTGGAAAAGAAAGAAGAAAGAAGAAAGAAATGTTGTCTCTTGCATCCAACTGTATTCAATTTAGCTTCCGTTATTCAAGATCTCACTAAGCTTCTTTGGGATCAACAGTCGCACCCTTGTCAATATCATTTGCTAAAAATTAAAGATCTCAGCAAAACCACCAATCAAAGCAACTCTTAACCAATGGATATTAAAACTTGCTGACACAGAGAAAAAGAGAAGTTCATAAAAGAAACACCTACATCTGCAATTCCAAACGTTCTTCCATCCATTAACTTACAAGCTCATGTTCAAAGCACAGAGATCCCCACCTTAGGTATACAACCAACAATAACAAATGTTAAAATGGCATCGTCCCTCTCATCTTTTTGGTAACAAACTTCTCACTGAGGACCAAAATCGTTGAAGTATATCGTCCGACAGAACTGAGGTCAGGTCACCACATTAACCTGAATGTTTACGAAAGTTAATGATGAATGAAGTATGAAATGTGTGCAGATGTGTCAACCATTCAACTTCAACATAAATGTTTTGCTCACTCCAACTAAAAAATATACTTGTCCCCCAAAGTTAGAGCTAGAAGTTTCATAGAAGCAAGCATTGATTACTCACATCATACAGAAATTAGCTGATAATGACATTGAACACTTGTTCGCTACCCATGGAGATGACTTCTCTCTTGACCAATGTTTTACTAAAGTTTCTTCACTGTTTATAAAGCACCAATGCATATGCTTCTCAGAAAACACTACTTGAGGCTGGGGCTAGAACGGGTCAGAATCACATATTTGCACTCAAACATTAATATCTAGTTGTCCACATTTAAATTGAGACGGAAAACTATCTAACAACACAACATCAATGTTCTCCATACAAACATGCTTATTGAACAAAATGTTTTTTGAGAAGTTTGTGTGAAAACCATATTAGATAGGTGCCAAAAAAAAAAAATTTACTTTCTTCTTGACTCTATAGAAGAGGAACTTAGAATATATAGGCTCTATCAACACATAAACTGTCACAATAACATCTAAATGCTTCCCAAACAAAAATAAGACTAATATATGATCAACAAATTGATGGCAGAGACCCAAATAGATAATTTATTTTGGATTTTCCAAATTGCAATAGAAATAGCAACATGTCAATATTATCTATAAATATCAGCTACATCTCAAGGAGTTGGTTGTTTTTTTTTTCAAGTACTTCTTGAGTTTCTTTAACATATCTAGAACATCAATAGAAATATAGTCAGCACACAAAGTATAGATCATTACTATCTGTTAATAAGTATTTTCAATCAATTTCTGTATTACTCATGACTCCATTATAGACTTCTCATGTGGAGCTTATCATTGTATACAACATACCAAGAAAATGGTTGACATAAGTGAAAGGTGTCTTCATCAACATGGGAATCATTATGATTACTTGAAATTTCTTGCTAAAGAGTTAGGCCTCGTTTGATTTGTGGAATGCCTAGTCCATTGGAAAAGGAATAGCTACTAATATGAATAAAAGAGTGTGAAATAAAATATCTATTCCTATTTCTTAGTTTGGTAACAACACACATGAAAAAATTGGAATTGAATCAAAATTACGAAAAACCCCATTTTTTTTTTCAAACTAATTATAAAAATAAATAATAAAAAACCTGAAATAAAATCCACAGAAGCAGCCGGGGGTGGCTGTGGCGACCCCTGACAACCCTCAGGGTGGCTGCGGCCACCCCTGAAGCAAATCTGGGGTGGCCCCAACCACCCCTGGCCACCCCTAAAGCAAATCTGGGGTGGCCGTAGCCACCCCAAAATGCGATGGGGGTGGTGCGACCACCTCCGACCTCTTCTGTGGGTGGCCGATTACCTCAATGGGTGGTCAAGCCACCCACTTTATTTTTTTTAATTTGTTTTAAGTTTTTTTTAAAAAAAAAATAAGTTATATGGGTATTTTTGAAAAATGTATTCCATTCCTTAAGGATTTAGCTAAGTCACTCATTTTTTAGTGGATTAGCTAATCATGTGTTTATGTGATTAGTAGTCCCATGAGAATAACATATTCCTATGAATAGTGTGTAACCAAACAAAGAAATAGCTACACCGTAGGATTAGGTATTCATTTCCAAGGGTCTATTCCGTGAACTAAACAAAGCCTTAGTTAAAACTACTTAAGAAAAGGACTAGCTTAAATAGATTGTAAGAAAAAGATTCAGTTCACAAAAAGAGAAAATTTTCCAATTTAAAAGATTAAGTGCATCCTGAAAACACTGCGGATATTAAACCAAGCAAAAATACCAAAAGAATGTGATGTTTTAGAGTCTTGTGCTAATTTGATGAGGAATGACACCACTTACCTCTAAATCTACAACTGGTAGGCCTTTTATCTTCACTTAAACTTTTTTTTTTTTTTGAACAGCCATCAAAACCCAAAGCCTAAAACAAGGTCAAGAAATATGGACTGCAATTCCTTAGTTGGTTAGATAAAAAGTAAACTCATAAAAAAAAAAATTTAAAAAAAATTAAAAAAAAAAAAAATGATTTTAAGGCAAGAACTGATAGCCTGGAAAGAAAAAATATCAATTCCCTGAAAATGCTTGGCCATTTGGCTAAAACTATATGTTATTTTAGTGATTTGGTCCATCTGTTCTACATCTTTATATGAAATATTGCATATCTAATTCACAATTGTATGTAACTTTCAAATTTAATGTTAACAATTGCATTTAACAACCCAATATAATGTCATAATTTATCATAACTTTGTGATTTTGGCTGCCGCCAAGTAGCTGGGACGAGCGTTATTAGGTTCGTTCTGGTGCTCAAGCATGACCCACTTAAGAATTAAGACAGGAGAGAAGTGGATGGACATAAATCCAGCTTTCTCATTACTTGAGCAAGTCCTTTGGAATCAAGCAAACCTCTGACTAGTATTTTAACGTTTTGCAGTTTCCTATAGTAGTAATTGGATACGTGAGCTCCATGGAAGGCACAGAACTAACACTATTTGCGTATCTAACATAGCATTAACTATTCTACTTTCTTCAAAACTTAAAACATACCTATTTTGGAAGAATCTCTTTGTGAGCTATAAAGGAGAGAACCACATTCCACACAAGAGCAATGAAATTAGCAGCAAGGACCTGAAACTGCTGGGGGACAAATCGGAAGTTGAGAAATTGGAAAGGTATCCACAACTTCCAATTTGCTAGAACACCAGAAAACCACTCCTACAAAATGAAAGACAAGTTAAGAAACAAAAGAAAATAGTAAGAACCTGGCAATGCACTCATTCTAAAGCTCATATGAATAAATGCCTTTCAAACCACCTGCTGAAGCTTTGGTATGATTTGTGATGGCCTTCCTTCTAGTGTCATCAACGTAGATAAGAAAACTGCAATAAATGTAGGAGCAAAGAGGAACTGCAACAATTCTCCCTCGCATTCAGAGATGATAACATGCTGCTAAGTGGCATTGCAATTTCTTTTATGTAATTTGAGAGATAAATTAGAAAAAATTAGGTCACCTGATCAAGTAGAAGGCGCACGAATGCACCTGATGCTCCAGGCAATGTTACCAAACGACTCAAATACAAATACCTGAAGACAAATCAAGTTGAGAAAATGAAGATTGAAAAATGAAAAGAAGTAACATATACCATAGAAGCCACAAAATGATTTTTTTTTAATATATATATTAATATTAACATTGGTTTGTCTACAGTGCGTTTGGTGCATGCCCATCATTACAGACCACCCTTGCATTTGATAACCCAAAGGCATATCCAAGAATAGGAAAAAAAAAAAAAAAAAGACTAAAAAATAATTTTCCTATACATTGCTTGTGATGGTGAAGTAGGAAACAAGGATTGATTAGCACATATTGTTGTGTAATGGTTGACGCCAAAACAAATTAAAGGGATGTAAGTAAGAAACCATAATTTTTGGATCACTGGAAATATGTATGTGGTAATTGTATCAATTGCTAATGAAAATGTGAAATGTGAAATGCTAAGTAAATTGCTAATCAATTTACTTTTTTGTAAGTAAAAAGAAAATGCTAAAATGCAGGAGAAACCACACCAATAATTGTTGAATTGTTGGAAAATGCATGGCAGTGGCATAAGAACCCATTAGGTAAAAGTAATGATAAAGTTGCTATTGCTATACATCCACTTTTCAGGCACACAAAGAATGGACTCTGAACTGTTACCAGAAATGCAATGAGGGACCCACTAGCACCAGACCCAACAGAGTAAACAGGAACGTTCTTTTCTGGTCTAGCGATGGCACTTGATCAATCGCAAGCTGAGGCAAAAAATTGTAAAAATCAGTAAACCACACTAATAATTTTTAGATCATTGAAACATGCAGTATCTCGTAAATAGAACTGAAAAACAGCAAGTTTTAATTATATAATTATATCTGTCCATAAAACAGACAACCAACCGCTTCACTAACAGTAAAATCATTATGTATCTCAAGTCAAATAGAACTCCACTGCACCAACATCTAGAATCACCAGAACCCCACTCCCACCCCCTTCTCTACTCTGTAGAGTTACATTTTTTTTTCAGCTTAGTGGTACAAGTAAGAGATGGGACCATAAGTGTCGTGAAAAGAGAGAAAATATGGTTCTAGAAAGGGACAAAAAGCAAGATGAAAATTGAAAATGCATAATAAATCATCACTCACGCCTGATATACTGAAGAACGATGGAAGACTTGTAACAAAAAAAAAATCATCCCGCAGTTTAAGGACATGACAACCTAGGCTCGTTTTGCGCAGTTGAAAGATAAGTTCAAACTTTTCTGATAGAACCCAAGAAACGGTTTAACCCCCAACAACAATCCACACACACAATATATATGGAAAATAAATTGCAATATTTAACGATAAACAACACATCCACAACACAAGCAATTTTGTTAGGAAGCAGAAAACCCTAAGAACAAAACAAAGGGAAAAACCACTTCGAGGCAGCCAAACCCAGAAAATCACTATCATGAAGAATAACCAAAGTATAGAAAAAGAAACTTACAAAAAACCCATTTTATAAATCTAAGACTCCGTACGACAACAAGCTTCCTACTTGCCTCCGAGCTAACCAATCTTATTCGAGTGCATTTCCTCACCAATTCTCTAGTAGGCTCTTTGATGGACAAGGGATGTGTATGGTGTGATTTGAACAAAACAAGAATCAAAACCCCCAAGTAGTAAAAAGCTTCAAACTTTTAGGAATCTTCACTAGGGTTCATAGAGGTGAAGAGATCAAGGATCTCTCTATCTTTCTCACCAAAAAAATCCAAAGATTGCTTGAGAGCTATAGAAAAGAGAAGAGCCAAAGATATAATTTTTAGCGCACATGAATTCCTCATCACGTCATAATGCACAGCTAGGATTTCATCCCACACTCTCTGTTATTTGGTAGCTTTTACTTAGGTCGCATCACGATGGGCTTTGAATGGAAGTAGACCGAGACTTCAATGAGGCACCACATCACATCTCCATTGGGACATGCTTTGAACGGGAGAAGGTCAAGACTTCTCTGTGGCACCGCATCAAATCTCTGTTGTGACGTTCTTTGAACAGGAAAAGGCCAAGATTTCTTTGAGGCTCTGGGTAACGTTCCCGTCATGACATGCCAGAAACTCTAAAAAACACCCACACACTAGAAATTTTTACACTGAAACCTTAGGTGATGAAAAATATAACATGTAAGATTTTACGCACCAAACGAGGCCAATTTCTAAAGCCTAACATTTTCTAACCTAACTTTGATTTGGATAAATTAGGAATAAATGAGTAAAAGAGAGCCAATAATCTTCAAGAATTCCAATTTTTGGAAATATATAAGGGACTAAATTTCAAAAATTCAAGCCTCCCCTCAAAGACTTTGTTGCTAGCAAGTTCAAGGTGTATCTCAATATAGTGATGGCTCTTAAGACGCCTACGAAGATAAATGTGAAGCATTTAGTTGCTAGTCTTCTCTGAACCTCCAAAATGGGCAATAGATCAGAGTAGAAATCCCTTCTTTCTTCAGACCAAAGAAGCTCTACAATGAGGTTTTGATTTTACACTTGTGTACAGCAAAGGCGCCTCCTTAATATACCAACTCCAAAGACCCTCATCCAAACAGCAAAAGAAAAGTTGCATCTTCTCCTACTCTTATCTCTTTCCCTTTTTACTCTTTCTAAAAATAAAGTATATTCATTAAAAGAGCCAAGGAGAAGCCAACCAAGTATTAAGCATACAAGAGAGGAGGAGAACCAATGAAAAAACAAAATTAAAAGAAAATAAAAAAATTAAATTCGTAAAGAGTCTATGAAAAGGGATCTATATTATGAGCATATGAGTCTGTCATCCATGCATATCGTGTGCGGAAACCATTTAGAGTGCATCTTCGCCTAATCTAATTAAGGCCACTAGAGATCTAAACATACTCGGCAAACTTGTCTACATGACACCGACACATGAATCTTTTATCAGAATATCACTATTCAACTCTATTCCTACTAAGTTATCTAGAACCAGGATAAGCTTTAGAAAAATCTAAGCAGGCACACCAATCTGCAATCTCATACATAGGCATCTTAATTTAAAAAAACAACAACAAAAAAAATTGACAACACTACACTAGGATGTCATATGTATAAACACACTTCATTAGGAAAAGCCAAAACATCTATTTAATTGTTATTATAAAAAAGGCATGTTTTTTGTTATAATTGCTTACCAAATATCCATAGAAATAAAAGTGAATCATAAAGGATACAGGACTTTAGTTATAGAGCAATTCAACTTAAATTAGTGATGGAGTTGAAGTGGCATGCAGATGCTTGCCTATATATGTGAAAAAGTTTCGAATAAACTAATGTGAGTACCAATACACCCAAGACACAAACTAAATCATATTCTATCCTAACTACACACAAAGTAAATCATACTCTATCCTAACTATCTAATCAAATAACAGTACGCAGTGGAAGTGCAATATTGACGACAACTCCACAAAGAAATAACAGATATCTACACTTGTTGTTGATGACAATCAAATGAGTGTACCTGGCAGATTAAGTCTCCAATTAAAGTTAAGAGTGCAGATGTCAGAGCTTTTATTGACACAGGATACTTCGCAAGAAGAGCCAAATACCTGTAATGTGAGAACTTCATGTTGGAATAGCAGAATGTGGATCATGTTTTCAATCCCAAGAATAAAGGACAAGGCACAAAACAATTAGCACAAGACTTTGCTTAGATTTTATTCCATACAAAAATCTAGAACTTAAAAAAAAAAAAAAAAATTAATAGACTGAGGAAAACCAATATGAACATTCTATAATATTACTCATCTAAGAGAAACCTATAGCACAATTATTTGATAAGTTAATTGTGCTATAGGTCCCTCTTAGATAAGATATATGATTATGGCATCATATAAAGTGAACATATTATTTTTTTTATTTTTTTGATAAGTAGAAGTGAACATATTATGATCTGTATTCTGCTATACTGCCAGCTCACTAAGTATCATATATTTGATACTACAGCCACAGTTTTATCTGCCACCTGAGAAGGAATTTCTTTCCCTTTTCAGCCAAAAAAAGAAACATAGCAAGTGGCGACTGAGTTGAGGATCTCTACAATGTACATAGCTAGACCAGTGAAATCGCTGTGTAAGATCTCTAGCAACATAAACACTATTATTTTTTTGATAATTAACAACATAAACACTATTAATAAGCATCAATAAGAAGATAACATGACAGTTGTGTTAACCGCTTAGGAGAACCATGCCGGCCTGCCCCCAAGTTACCCACTTCAACAGGGAAAACCATTAAAAAAAAGAAGTAAGTCAGAAACCCAAGGTGAACATACAAAACCTAGTACTCAATTACCAAAGGTGCTAGCCCGGTGCAGCAGCCTTTTGAATACATGTCTACCAAGACAGCTTTCATTGGTTGTAATATGTCTGAAACATTTCACTTTTAACGTGGCTGTATTACGTTTGAATCCAATGTTAACAAGATTTGGATGACAGTGATCTGAACCAAACCCATTGTATATTATTCTACTTACATCACAAATTTGGTACCAAAAAAAAGGGAGCAATGCACGTCTGCACGTGTATGAATGTAAGCATTCATAGAGGAAAGAAGGCACTTAAAATTGAGATAAAGGTCGGCTATGTTTTTAAGAGCTTTCATACGCTGAAATCAATGACAAATGGCTGCCGAAATTCCTGAAGAGCAAGGTATTTAGAAGGTTATATGAGTAGTAAGTTCACATAGTTACAACCCTATCATCCTTGACGAGGTAGCAACATCTTAAAAATCCAAGTAAAAGAGTTTCATTTCAAAATCTCAAGCTACTGCTTTTTTTCTATTTAAAATGGTATAGGAACCAAAAAGCAAAGAAATTAATAACCTAAAACTGAGACAAACAATTTGAAATTGTAGTACATTACCATGATAGAAAGGACCATTTATTTCCACCACCACTATCACTGCCGCCGGCACCGCCGCCTTCACCTCTCCCACCAGAACTTCCATCACCAGAACCCCCATATCCACCAGTTCCGCCCGACCCGCCATCCGAGACCGCCGAAACCCGAAAATGGGAAAGGCCCAGTGGCCCAAATCCCATTTCAGAAGGACCCAAATTCTTAAACACAACTCCCTGACCAGAATTCAACGGATAAGAGTAAGACTGGCACGAAGAACAGCTCTGAAACCGGCTCAACTTAACTGGATATGCGGGAATTCGGATATCGTGACGGGAATGGGAGATGGGTCTACGAGAAAACCCCACGAAACGGTGTAAGAGTGGGGATTTATGGGCGAGCGATGCTGGGTTTGGAACCATTTTTGGTCAGGAGAAAAAGGAGTCTTGGGAAAGCGTGGGGTTTTGAGGTTTTGAAGATTGTTTTTGGCTTTGCTTTGGACAGAGTTTGGTTGGTGTAGGCTTAAGCTGTGTCAGAGAAACCTGACGGTGGTGCGGTAGAGCGCTAGCCCGAGCTTGTTTGAAACGGTGGGAGTGAGCTCTTTCCCGGTGTTTCGGGATGGGGATCCTACACAATAGTGTCAAAATTGCCCATCAAAATTTTTTCAAAATTCTTGCCGTCTAATGTCATTCAACAGCCACCAATTCACCACGTGTCCCACTAAAACTAGGGTGGCCGACCACCCCAATTAAGCCATGGGGTGGCTTCCGATTGGGGGTGGCTACATGGCCCTAGGGGACCACCCCCTAAGGCCAAAACCCAAAAGTTAATTTTTAGGTTTTGGCCATGAGGTGGCCAAACCACCCCTATGGCCTTCGGCCACCCCCAAAGGCCAATTGGGGGTGGCTTCATGGCTATAGGGAGTGGTTCGGTCACCCTCATGGCCAAAACCTAAAAATTAATTTTTGAGTTTTGGCCTTAGGGGTTGGCTCGGCTACGAAGCCACCCCAACCAACCCTTGGGGGCGGCTTCCGACACCCTCATGGCTCAGTTGGGGTGGTCGGCTACCCCAGTTTTTTAATTATTTTATTTTGATATTTTGTTTTATGTTTTCTCTTTAAAAAATAAATAATATTTTGTTATTTATTTTTAGTGGGACACGTGGCGAATTGGTGGTTATTGGATGACAATGGATGGCTAGGATTTGAAAAAAATTTGTTGTCGGAATCCCGATCCGGTGTTTCCAGAACCTGGACCTCCGATTGTCGAACCACGAGGGTACTTGGGGATTGAGTTCCCTGTGACAAAGATTTACTCTAAAATAACCACGTGTCATTTAAAAAGAGTAGAAAGTGCATGTCTTGGGCACGCGACTTGCCTTGATTTTTTGTGTTACATTTTCTTTTTTCTTTTTTTTTTTGAGAAATATGGAACTTCAATTGATGAAATTTTATAAACATAAAGCTTTTACATCATACAGCTCTAAAAAATCATAGTCAAAAGCTATGAAGGTTATAAAGTCATAAAAATGACTTCAAACTTCCGATAACCCATGTACAATTACATTTAAGGAACATATCTGCTTTATACAGACTAGATCTAGGACATGGTAGCCTAAATACAAAACAAAAATTAAAAAAAAAAAAAACTAGAAACTAAAAATCCGGCCGTTAGAGTTAAGCCCATACACCAATCTACTCCATCCTCAACCAGAAGGCAAGGACAACAAATACATCCTTAACCCGAAGGCCAGGACGAACAAAATAAAAAACAAAAACCCCACAAACAGCAACGAAGGAGCACGGCATCATAGACATTCCCTCGGAAGACACGCCTTAACTGAAAAAGACAATCAGATCTAAGGTTAAAGAGACTATAGATCTAGAACTAAATCTGGATCTAAATCTAAATCTAGATCTACAAACTAGGTCTAAAGCAACCCACCTGAAACGAAGACCGATGGAGCCTATAGAGAAGACACAGACCACTGCTACCATGAAAGGGGAGGAGGGAAGATCTAGATCTAGATCTTCCCTCCTCTTGAAGTTCTTCTTGGTGCTGTCTAGAAGAAAAGATATAAAGGAATTTTAGAGAGAAGGCAGAAATGAGAGTTGTGTTATGTATTTTTTTTTTTTATACTTACTAATTTATCAAAATATGGACAAAAATTTGTTACAAATTGGTTTGTTGTAAATTCATATAAATTCATCTAATAAAGTGACATGTGTCATTTACTATGTGAGAAGCACATGTTTTTTTTAAGAAAAAAAAAATGTACTTCTCACATTTTTTTTAATAGTTATGAGGCACATGTTATTTTATTCTGTCCCCAAAATACAATATATAAAAAGTACTATAAATAGACTTAATATTTAATTATTTTATAAGCACATATTTAATTTTTTTAGAAAAGTGAACTAAACCATTGTATTAGAAAATCAAGTAGATATGATGTACCCAAAAAGAAAAGAGTTCATCTAAATGGCACACACATGCATGTTTTTTTTTTTATTCAATATAAGAAAAAGGGGTTACAAGGGAGGGTCTTTCCCGCTCCTAAAACGCAAAGAACATAAAATGGGAGAATGAATGGGAATGCTTCCAAACACTTGGTTCAAAGCGGCCCATTTGGCGATGTAGTGTGCACAGAAATTGGCACATCGTGATGACTTTAAGGCAATCCAGCTAGGGAAGAGATGGAGCTGCTGGTTGATGTTGACAAGAGTTTGGGCAGAGGCCCATTCAGTGGTAAGGTTGGGAGAGTTAATAGCAAGAATGGTGACCAGAGAATCACCATCAAGTATGAAGGGGGGCGAACCAAAATTTGAGGCAAGTTGGACTGCTAGGAGAGCAGCTTTGGCCTCACCCTGATTAGCGTCCACATGGGGGAGCCTTTGGGAGCAAGCGGCAAGGATTTCACCATGGTGGTTTCTAAGAATTGTTGTAGCAACCGCGAAATTGGCTTTAAGGAATCCTCTAGGAGGGGGGGATCAATCATCCATGCAGTCTGTGTTAGATTTCTAGGCAGCAATGTGGTGGGAAACTGAGTTGGAGATGAGCTTGAGGACTGACTTGGGATCTAGAGTGGTGCCTTTGTGCACAAGTTTGTTCTTAGCCAGCCAAATGTTGTCCATAGTAATCAAGGCATTAAGCTGAAAATCAAAAATAGCTCTTCTAGGAATGCCAAGCAGTGAGTTGGGCTTGAGCATGGCCTTCGTCCAACTTGCAATGGGGAGAGAAGCAAAGCTATCAGTGTTGATAGGCCATGCAGTGTTCATCCATATGGCCCTTGCAAAGGGACAAGAGAGGAAGATATAATTTATGCTCTCATCTGGACCTTGGCAGAGGACACAAGAATTTTGATCCTGAGAAACCAAAGAAAAAAAACTTAAAAATATTAGTTCTTAGAGGGAGAATATTACAAGTGATCTTCCAAAGAAGGTGTTTGAGCCTGTGTTGAATTTTGAGCCTCCACAAATCATTCCAATCAGCCGAGGAGAGGGAGGAGGGCTGTCTACTTCAAAAGCTGATCTTACAGTAAAATTGCCCAAGGGAGAAGGAGTCCAAATCAACCTATCTGAGGTGGGCCTTTGGGAG
The DNA here is from genome assembly GCF_901000735.1 of Corylus avellana. Classification (NCBI taxonomy): domain Eukaryota; kingdom Viridiplantae; phylum Streptophyta; class Magnoliopsida; order Fagales; family Betulaceae; genus Corylus; species Corylus avellana. Next base: position 10,215,942 of record NC_081549.1, read on the forward strand.
AGGTGTATGTCCAAGATTTTTGAAGAAGAGTTGCGGTCAAAAATGGATTTGATGAGAGGTTGGTTCCAGCTTCTTTGGAGCGGGGAGATAAGGTGAGCCATTGTGAGGTTTGGGTGGGGGAAAGGGACGGATTTGGATGAGGCTTACACCCTTCAATCGTTGGGATCCAAGGCTGATTCCAAATGTTCAAGTGAGAGCCCGAGGAGATAGACCAGCAAGCTCCTTTTTCTACAACATTCTTGGACTTTAGAATACCTTTCCAGAGCCAAGAGGCATTAGTGGGGATCTTGGAGCTGAGAAAATCCTTATTATTAAGGTATTTTGAGGCCAAAGAGGTGACCCACATAAGGTTTTTCTTGTAGAGAATATTCCAACCCAGCTTAGCAAGAAGAGATCTATTTTGAGATTCCAAGGGTCTGATGCCCAAACCTCCCCAAGATTTTGGAGAGCTGATGGTTTTCCAGCCAAGTAACATGAGGTTGTGCTTTTTTTCCAAAGGGCAGCCCCACCAAAATTTTCTAAGATTTGATTCAATGTCATTGCAAAAGGTTTTTGGGAGGAGGAAGAGAGACATGGAGTAGCTCCGGATAGTATTAGCCACTGTTTTAATAAGTGAAGTACGGGCAGCTTGGGATAGAAGTTTAGCTCTCCAACCAGAAATTTTGCTAAGAATTTTTTGCTTAAAATCTACAAAAGCACACTCTTGTTTTTGTGGAAAAAAAAAAAAGGGAAGGCCAAGGTGTCTGGCTTTGGAGGGGATTTGACGAAGATTGAGAATATTGAGAATTGAAGAGATAGTGGTAGGGGTTCAGTTCTTACTAAGAAAAATGGAGGATTTTGAAGTGTTAACTTTCTACCCAGACCACTCAGCATATTTATTGAGACACTTGAGAATGGAGGAAGCTTCATTTACCTTGGCTTTAGCAAAAATCATTAGATCATCCGCAAAGAGGAGGTGAGAGATAGGAGGACTGCGGCATGAAATTTTGACTCCATGAAGGGAGCCAACCTCCTCCTCTTTGTTGATTAATCTAGAGAGCACCTCTCAGCCTAGAATGAAAAGGAAAGGAGATAGGAGGTCTCCTTGCCTGAGGCCTCGAGAGGGAGAGAATTTTCCATGGAGAGAACCATCTATCAAAACAGAGAATGAGACAGTGGAGATGCATTACTCAATAAGATGGGTCTAGGAATGACTGAAACCTAGAGCCAAAATTTTTTTTGTAAGGAACCTCCATTCCATATGATCAAAAGCCCTCTCTATGTCCAGTTTGATAGCCATGAGACCGCCATTGCCTTTTTTGATTTTCATGCAATGGAAAATTTCATGGGCAAGGATGGAATTGTCATGAGTCGATCTACCTTTGAGGAAGGCAAATTGATTTGGAGAGACAATTCTATCCAAAAAAGGCTTAAGCCTAGTTGCCAAAATTTTTGAAATTATTTTGTAATTGAAATTTGCGAGGCTAATGGGTCTGAATTGGTTCACTTTTAAGGAGTTATCCACCTTTGGAATGAGGGCTATGTGGGAGTGGTTAAATTCTTTAAGAAGATGGCCATTCCGAAAAAAAATTTGGACAAAGTCAATGACATTTTTGCTAATGATATGCTAGTAAGTTTTGTAAAAGAGCTCGGTGAAGCCATCAGGGCATGGGGCTTTGGTGAGACCTAAGCTGGAAATAGTAGAGGTGATTTCCAAAGCATCAAGGATTTTGCGAAGTCCAACATTTTCTAAATCAATGATAATGGGAGAAAATAGGCTGACTAGATCATCCTCCAAAAAGGGATTGGAGGATGAGAACAGGTCGCTGTAGAATTTCACGAATTCATCACCAATATCTTTTCTTTTATTTAAAAAAGAACCATTATCCAACTTGAGAGAAGTAATTGAGTTATACCTGCGCTTGATTGCTGTAGAAGCATGAAAATATTTGGTGTTGAGGTCTCTGGTGGTGAGCCATTGTTCACGGAATTTTTGTTTCCACAGTTGTTCTTCTCGAATGAGTTGCTCTTGAAGAGCAGCTTGGATACTAACTTCTCTAGCATCATAATCAGAGGAGGGAGGTTCTTTTTTGGACAATGTCAAGCTTTTTTAGCAGAGATTTAATCTCTGTGTGGATGTTCCCAAAATGATCCACATTCCATTTTTTAAATGCAGTCTTTGTGCATTTGATCTTCTTGTTGAGAGAAATAGCGGCTGAGCCTTGAAAAGGCTGATTCCAGGCAGAGGCAATGATCGAGTGACTGGAATTGTCCCTGGTCCAAAAGGATTCAAACTTAAAAGGCTTTGGCGGGGAGCCATTACCATCAGTAGTAATCTTGATTGGGTTTGTTAACAATATATCTTCTACCACATCACCAGACTCCAACACTATCTCAACAACCAAGTCAAAGATCTATTCTGCTACTTAATATACTGCAGTTGCTGATATAGTGCAGTTCCTGATATAGTGCAGAAGATAATTGTTCAAATATATAGTGCAGTTCCTGATATAGTGCAGAAGATAATTGTTCAAATATTATTGTTATAGTTTAAATTCAAATGTATACATAGCTAGATATTATTTGATTCACTGTACGTGTATAAATATACACATTTGATAGTAATACAATTCATTCAATCTCAAAAGCTTTTAGGGTTGTGATCAAAGGTTGCGACTGGCAAGTGATGAACAAGAGCATCAGGGAAGAAGAGAAGCCATCCATGGTTTGAGAGGCCACAATCCAGCCTTTCTTTGATCTTAGCCATACCATGCCTTTTATTGCACCAAGTGAATGGGTTGCCATTATAGCCAAGATCAACCAGACCCATGTCTTGAATAAAATCAGCAAAAACATTGTGGGAGGAAGAGATAAAATCCCTCCCACCTTGTTTTTCTATGGGGGCCAAAATAGCATTGAAATCACCTGCTCAGAGCCAGGGACCTCCAAAACGAGAGCCAGCTTTCTTGAGGAGAGACCAGAAGTTTGATCTAAGGTTCCATTGCGAGGGAGCATGAAGGGAAAATAAAAGCCACGGGGAAGAAAGGGGGTCAGAGAAGATGAGGCAAGAGATATGGTAAGAGTTTAGGAGGATGGGTTATAATTCAAAGCCTGGTTTCCAAGCAAGAACCAAGCTCCCTTAGTACCAACAGCAAGAACTTGAAGAAAAGAGGTGAAACCGAGGGGTAAGAGAGGATTATAGGAGTCAAACAGCTGGGATTTTGTTTCGCAGAGGAAAAGAATATCAGGCTTGTGAATCCTCCAGAAGGTCCACAGGGTACGAATTGCCGCGGGGAGGACAAAACCGTGGCAATTCCAGATAAGGATAATCATGGACTTGAGGGGGGCGTAGAAGCACCCACCTCTTCAAAAGGAACCAGAGAATTTGCAACATGAAGGTTGGGGATGTCACGAAGGTTATGGAGTTCAAGAGAGAAAACAAGGTCATGGTTGAGCTTTTGGTGTTTGGAGTTTAGGTGGCAAGGATTTTTTGTTGGATGTGGTTTTGCAGGATCGTGGTTGAGCTTTTGGTGTTTTGAGTAAGGGTGGAAACGCTTTTTTGATGGAGTTGGTTTTGCTGGGTAGATGGGGGGATTGAAAGATGGGTGAGGCGTGGGGGAGTTTCCAGTTTGGTGGCAATGGAGATTTCCCAGCTTGGTGGTACAGGGCAACGTGGCAGTTGAGGAGCTAGGATTTCCAACAAAACTAGTTAAGTTGGATGAAGTGGGCCCTGTTGAGCTGGTGGGGAAATTCCAAGATAAATTTGAGAAGTTCAGCTGGAGGTTGTTTTGGCTTGCAACGTTGGAAAACATTAATGAGGAGGTGATTGGGTTCAACTGAAAGTTGGCAAGAGAAGACTATTTCATTAAAGCAGCAGTAATATTGGGTATTGAAGTTTCCATTGAGGCAATACCGTGGCTCAACACTGTGGGATTAGGAGGGATGGGATAGGTTAGCTTTTCTTGGGAACTGGTGCTGACTTTTGAGATACTGAGTTGAAGAGGGTTACTCGGAGAGGCTTCATGGGTTGACTTGGAAGGGGGGTTGCATGGAAAGGAGAACCAAAACCAGTGGCCACGCCTGAGAACTGGGTTCTACAGAGCAGGGAGCACAGTTTCCACCCAGTTAGTATAGGGAGGGCTGGCTTTGAGTTTTGTGCTATGTTTACCTTCCAACATGGGATTAGGAACCTCTGTGCAGTGGAAAGAAGGATAACGAGTCTTCCATAGTCGTAACAAAACTCTGAGAGCCTCTTGTATTGATAAGAAATCGGCGCTGGCAGCTTTGGAGGGCGGTGTAGAAGGAAGCCTGTGGGGAGAGGATCTTCGATGGGGATTAACACCTGAATTCTCAAAAAACTCTTCCTGGTTGGTTTGGAATTATCCTGGTTGTCGACTTCCACGAGACCTCCTAAGCTTTCAGCAATGCTAATAGCATTTTCTGTAGTCATTCGTTCAAGTGGTAGTCCATGTATTTGTACCCAAAAAGCTGCTTTCTGGAAGTTGATTTCCTCAAAGGCTTCATCATTTTCCCAGTGCCTCAAGAACAAGAGAGTACCCTTGATGTTCCACGGAAAGTTGTTCAGAACCTTATAGAGATCATCCAAGTCTTCAAAGGTGAACACCATTTCGTTGTCTTCTTTATCTTCTGTGGTGAGGGGCTTCTTCAACTGCCATTCGTAAAGAATGTTTTTCTTTATGGAGGTTTTTGAGAAGGGTCGGTTGGAGATGACTTTCCCTATCAAGGTGAGAGAGGGAGGGAGAGGTGGGTTGTTTGTTGTGGCCGTTAGGGTTGGAGTTGTGTGGTCTATTCAGTGTAGGGCATTGGTATGGGTGATGAGCTCATTTATCTCATTGTTTACTGAATCCATGGAGAGGAGTAAGGAGGGAAGAAAGAGGAAGGAGCAGAGGAAGCTGAGATTGCAGGGGGGTTGAACAGAGTTCAGGAAAGCTCTACAGAGAGAGCGATATAACTTTGATTCAAGACTAGCTTGTTTTTGCGAGTACTAAGCTTACTTGGTGAAGCAGATGGATAGAGGATATGGCACACACATGCATGTTACAACAAAAGAAAGCATAGGTTTTTGTTTTTAATTTTGTATAATAAAAAAAAAAAAAATAATAATAAAATAACATTCTAGAGTAAAATGTATATGTTTGTTTTCCTTTTATGCCATTGATTGATACCAAAAGTTGTTTAAAAAAAGGGTTAAATACTCCAAAACCCCCTAGGGTTTCCCAACTTTATTTTTTCTTCTCTTGGATTTCATTTTTATCACAGGAGATCCCTGTAGTTTTGATAAGTGACCAAGTTAGTCCATCCGTTAGTTGACCGTTAAGACTGACACGTGGACCAATCAGACGTCGACACGTGGCATATATTTAATTTTTTTTAAAATAAAAAAAATGTATTTTTTT